>NC_132915.1:19997765-20306515 GCF_047675955.1 Chlorocebus sabaeus
CCTTGACTTCCGAGGTTTAAACATCCTCCCGCTTCAGCCTCCTGAGTAGCTGTGACTACAGGCACACTCCACCATGCCTAGCTAATTTTTTTTTTTTTTTTTTTTTTTTGGTGGAGACAGGGTTTCACCATGTTGCCCAGGCTGGTCTTGAACTCCTGGACTCAAGCAATCTGCCCACCTTGGCCTCCCAAAGTGATGGGATTACAGGTGTCTGCCACTGAATCTGAATGTTAATTTTGAACAAATAATAACATTTTGGATATATTGGGTTAAATAAAATAGATTTAAAATAGATTGCTAAAATTAATTTCACCCTTAAGGGGCAGAGATATCCCAGCCTGGTCAGTCAGAATATTCTGTTCACTCGGCCATAATGAATCAGTTCAGGGAGGGAGCTTTGTTAATTATGGTCAGTCTTAGAATTTTTGCTGGAATGTTGGGAAGGGGAAGTTCTCTTTCTGCAGAGGTTGCCAGCAGATACGAATAAGCGTGGAGCTTCTGGCAGCCATCTTGCCATGAGGCTGGGAGAGACCCACCTGAGATGAGAGTTCAGAGGAAAGCCCACCCCGAACACGAAGAGAGATGGCTTCCCTATTAGTCTATGAGCCAGGAAATGGAAGTTGCTAGTCTTTTACGGCTTCCCTATTAGTCCATGAGACAGGAATGGAAGTTGCTAGTCTCTTACGGCTTCCTTATTAGTCGGTGAGACAGGAAATGGAAGTTGCTAGTCTTTCATGGCTTCCTTATTAATCCTTGAGACAGGAAATGGAAGTTGCTAGTCTTTCATGGCTTCTCTATTAATCCGTGAGACAGGAAATGGAAGTTGCTAGAATTTCATGGCTTCCCTATTAATCCGTGAGACAGGAAATGGAAGTTGCTGGTCTTTTAAGGCCTGGACTTGGGAACAGACACAGCATCATTTCCACTATAGTCCATCCGCCAAAACAGCCACATAGCTTGCCCAGTTTCAAGAGGAGGAAACATATGCCTCACCTCACAAAGGAAGGAGTATCCAAGAATTTCTGGCCATCTTTAATCCACCACAATGACATTAAAAGGGGGGCAAGTGGGCTTCTGTGTGTCTAATGGGCCATCAAGGGGTGACTCAGACACTTACAAAGATAGAAGGCAACTGTGTGTGTGTACTTTTCAGCTCTACGTTTCCAAGTGGCATTTACTAAGTATATAGATTTTAAAATCATAAAAGAAAATTTTAAATGTCTATAGTGTTTAGGAGAGGAGAGCTTGGAGTATCCTCCAAAGTGTGCTTCATTCATAATGACCTTTTAAAAACTGCATATTTGACTCAGACACTTAAAACCAACAAACCAACATTTATTTCCAACAGGACTCAGTGGGCCCAGACAGGCCATGCTAGGTGTTGATGCACTTTTCTTCCCCTGCTGGGAAGCCTCAGAACATGATTTCTGGCTGTTGTTGCTCCTGGATGGTCAGAATTATTCCAACTGCACAGTGTGGACTTTTCCTTCTCCCAGGGTGCAGTGGAACCATAAATGTATTCCTTGTGTTGAAAATGAAGTTTCTGATGTGATGATAAGAGTAATACAAAAATAATACTACCTACTCCTACTCAGTGTTGACTAGCTCCGGGCAAGGAGATAGAGGCTTTAGATATATACACTCTGTCTTGTAATCTTCACAATAACCCAATGAGATAAGCATTACCCATTTATTCATTCAAAAATGTCTATTGAGCACTAGAGGGGTGCCTTCCTTTTTTTTTTTTTTTTTTTTTTTTTTGAAATAGAGTGTCACCCTGTTGCCCAGGATGGAGTCCAATGGGGCTATCTCTGCTCACTGCAACCTCCGCCTCCTGGGTTCAAGCAATTCTCCTGCCTCAGCCTCCTGAGTAGCTGGGATTACACACATGCACCACCATACCTGGCTAATTTTTTGTATCTTTAGTAGAGAAGAGGTTTCACCATGTTGGCCAGGCTGGTCTCAAACTCCTGACCTCGTGATCTGCCTGCCTTGGCCTCCCAAAGTGCTGAGATTACAGGCGTGAGCCACCGTGCCCAACTGAGGGGTGCCTTCTGAAATCTCTTGAGCACATGAATTCTGCAGAGCTTAAAACCAAGACCATCCCTGAACTTCTCATTCCCAAGAACCAATAAATTCCATTTTAAACTTAAGTCAGTTTATACTCAGTCTCTGTTACTTGCAATCAATGTATCCTGGGAAACACAGGCAGCGTCTCATCCCCACAAATCAGGGTTGTCAGGGATTTTTGTTTGTTTGTTTTCCTGGCTATGATATGATATAGCATAAAACAGGTAAATAGAAAATCACAAATTCCATATTACTAACTTTTCTGAGAGTTAACTTACTGTTGAGAATTGGTCCTGAACAGTTTGGTGGTACAATTTTAGGATCATGTGGCCTCCCCTGATCTAGGCCCTAGGGATACAGTTGTGAATAAGATAATCACAGTTCTTCCTCTAATGAAAATTACCTTATTTTTCTGGTGGAGGATGATAAAGAAGGAAGAAAACAAGAGGAATCAGATAGTGACAGACGCTACAATGAAAATACAAGAGTATTTTCTGGATAATAATATCGAGTTGATGAGGAATGGCTACTTTAGGCCAAGTGGTCAGGGGAGCCCACACCTAGGAAGTCACCAGTAAGTCACATTTATGTTGAGACCTACATGACAAGTAAAAACCAAACATTTCACCATCTGGAGAAAGCATGATTCAGGTAGCCAAGCAGGTAGTGTAAAGGTCCTGAGAGGTATTCAAAGAAAAAGGATTCAAGTATGATTGGAGTACCCTTGAATGAGAGGGAGAGTGTTGGGATATGAAGTTAGGTAGGAAACAGTCCTATCATACAGGGCCTCACAGTCTAGAATAAGGAGGGTTTTGTTTTTAATTCTCTGATGAAATCTATGGGATAATTTTGTTTTAATTTTAGTTTTTTTTTTTTTTTTTTTTTTGGAGACAGGGTCTTGCTCTGTCACCCAGGCTGGAGTGCAGTGATGTGGTCATAGCTCACTGTAGTCTTGATCTCCCCGGCTCAAGTAATCGTTCCACCTCAGCCTCCAGAGTAGCTGGAACTACAGGTGCACATTACCACACTTGGCTAATTTAAAAAATTTTTTTGGAAGAGACAAGTTCTTACATGTTGCCCAGGCTGGTCTCAAACTCCTGGGCTCAAGGGATCCTCCTGCCTCAGCTTCCTAAAGTGCTGGGATTACAAATGCTTGGCCTATAGGAGAATTTTAATCTAGGTAATTATGGGCTATGTTTGGAGATTTTCAAAGCTCATTCTGGCTGTCCTGTCCTATGATGGGTAGATTTTAGAGGGTCAAAACAAAAATATTGTTTTAGTCCAGGTCAGACATGCTGGTGGCATTTTCAGAAGTGGTGGCAGCAAAAACAGGAATGAACATACCTGAGAAGCCACATATGACATAGCAAGAGACAACCCAGGAACCCTCAAAACTGAAATGTGCATGACATGCCCAGAGTTGCTCAGTGCAAAAGCTGCATGCAGTGGTTCCAAAATAAATTCAGGATGCTGTTTAAAGGAAGAGTCCATAATTGCTAGATGAGGTGGGGAGGTGGGTCAGAGAGGCAATTGATTAGGTGTTGGTGGTGCTGAGGTGGAAAAGCCAGCTGAAAGTTTTAGAAAACAAATGCAGAGTTTTGCTTTGCACTTGTTCCATTGAGGTGCCCATTAGACATCTAAGGCAACATGTCAGAAAGGTAATTGAAGTTAGAGTTAAAGTTAAGATTTGAAATTGAGGGAAGAAGTCATTATTAAGTGATATTGTTTGTCATGGAAGAATAAATGTCTGAACACATCTAAGAGTTTGTATCACTGAGAGGTGATATGTCCTATCAGACATCAAAACATTCCACAAAACCTCTGCTTTAAGATAGTATTGATAGAAGACTAGATGATACCTCAGTGGAACCATACTCAAGGAAATGTATCTCAGTCAGTATGAAAATGTAATATATGGCAAAAATTGAAATTTAATCAGGAAAATGGATGGAATGTTCAATAAATGATGTTGGCACAAGTGGTTACCCATCTGGAAGAAAAGAAAATGTGTTTTATACATTTTATAAAAATGAACAGATTAGATAATTAAATGTGAAAAACAAAATAATAAAAGTGCTTGCGTCCGGGCATGGTGGCTCACGCCTGTAATCCCAGCACTTTGGGAGGCCAAGGTGGGCGGATCACCTGAGGTTGGGAGTTCAAGACCAGCCTGACCAACATGGAGAAACCCCATCTCTACTAAAAATACAAAAAATTAGATGGGTGTGGTGGCGTATGCCTGTAATCCCAGCTACTCGGAAGGCTGAGGCAGGAGAATCGTTTGAACCTGGGAGGCAGAGGTTATGGTGAGCTGAGATCACGCTATTACGCTCCAGCCTGGGCAATAAGAATGAAACTCCATCTCAAAAAAAAAAAAGTGCTTGCAAGAAAATCTGTGCTACTGCTTGTACAACCTAGAAATAGGGAGACCTTCTTTTAAAGACTGAAACTCCAGAAGCTATGCAAGAAAATAGAGGTATTTGGCTATGTAAAAGTAAAATCTTTTATCTGGCAAAGATTTCATTAAAAATGATAGAGGACAAACAATATATTGGAAAGTCTGTAATTCAGATGACAAACAGTGGATTTGTAATGTTGAAGAACTCTTTCAGATTGTCAAGAAAAAGACAAATGACCCAATTTTTAAAATGAGCAAGGGATGTGAATAGACAATTTCTAGGGTAGCAGATACAAATGCTGACAAGCATATGAAGAGATGAACAAATTCATAGGTAGTCAGGGAAATGCAAAGTAAAGCAACACTTTATTGTTATTTTATTCTCTTCAGGCTGCCAAAGTTAATGAGCAAAAATATTTAT
The DNA here is from genome assembly GCF_047675955.1 of Chlorocebus sabaeus. Lineage (NCBI taxonomy): Eukaryota > Metazoa > Chordata > Mammalia > Primates > Cercopithecidae > Chlorocebus > Chlorocebus sabaeus. The sequence continues at coordinate 20,002,655 of NC_132915.1, forward strand.
TACTTGTGGGGATATAGGGAGATGGGTGCTCATATTTGTAGCAGAAATGGAATTGCTTCAGTGTTTTGGAAGGGAATCTGGCCACATCTATTAAAATGAAAAATATATTTATCCTTCAACCCAGCAATCTCTTTCCTGGGAATCTATCTTACAGAAATAAAAACACTAGCATATGAGGATTTATATATAAAGATGCTTTTACAACTTTGTTTTTAGTGTCCCCAAACTGGAAGCAAAAATGAGTACCTTTCAAAGGGAAAAGTTGAATAATACATGGTCCTTTCACATCATCTAGTATTATGTAGTCATTAAAAAGAATAAATCAGAGGTAAAACAGTTTACTTAGATTTCACAAAGTATTCTTGGATGAGAAAAAATATAGAGTTCATGTAATGTAGCTTCGTTTTAAAACTAATGATGACAAACTTCCTCTGTGTATATTTATACATGTCTATGAAATTATTTACTCTTATATAGGATTATCAGAGCACAAAGAAGTGAAGAATACATCCTAGGTTATTAACATGGGATCATTCAAGAAGAGAGTGATGTAAATGGAGGGGGAAATTTAAGCAAAAAGGAAAAGAAAACAAGTCAAATAATCACCTCCAAACTTCTCACTTTAAAGAGTTTGATTTCTTCTTGAGATTCCCCAACTTCCATGAAAAGTCACATTCAAAAACAAACAATAGCAATTCCTGCCTACTCACAGTCATGTGTGCTTAAAGGCAGACTCCATTGTCTACCATCCCAGTGTTTTCAGTAACAGTTACATAATAAACAATTTCTGGTCTTCAGACAGAGAATATTGTAGAGCAACATGTTGACGTGTTGATTGTCTTAGAAAAATAGATATTGAGTACAAGCAGCCACTAGCATCAATATCACACATCCGTCTAAATATCCATCAGCTGGGAATAATAGATACAGGGGACTCCAATAGTGGGGAGTGGGGACAGGGGCAAGGGGTGAAAAGCTACCTATTGGTTACTATGTTCACTACTGGGGTGACAGGTTCAATTAAAGGCCAAACCTCAGCATCACAAAATATACCCATGTAACTAACCTGCACATGTACCCACTGAATCTAAATTAAAAAAAAAAATCAATCAATCAATCATTATCCATCGTTGCTCCATCAACTCTCACCTACCAAACTAGAGCTAAGGGGTGGAGTGGGGAATAGAAGTGACAAGTAAGAAGGACCGAAAACATTTTAGAAAATACATTGAACTCAAATTGAAAAAAAAAAAAAAAAGAACCTGTTGGATTCAGAAAAATGAATTAGAAAATTTGGAATCATTTACACCAACACATTCAGGAGATGGACAAGCAAACTCCCACTGATGATTGAGCTGCTTAAGAGTTGATACTTACACGTACAATTAAAACTAAAGTTTTTCTCACTGAACTCTGGGTATTTGGTTTAAAAATAAAGTAAAACTAAAGATGTGGTGGCTTATGTCTGTAATTGCAGTACTTCAGGAGGCTGAGGCAGGGGAGACTCTGTGAAGCCAGTAGTTCAAGACCAGTCTGGGCAATATAGTGAGACCCTGCGTTTACAAAATATAAGAATAAAAAAATAGCTGGACATGGTGGCATGAGCTTGTAGTCCTAGCTACTTGGGAGGCTGAAATGGGAGAACTGCTTGAGCCTAGGAGTTCAAGGCTGCAGTGAGCTATAATCACGCCATTGCCCTCCAACTTGAGTGACAGAGTGATACTCTGGCTCTAAAAAAAAAAAAAAAGTTAAGAAAACATTTTATTTAATAATAACACATAAAGCAACCTTGATATTGGCTCTTTATATTTTATTCTTTTTCTTAAGAAAAAATATTGGCCACACCCTAGGAATGAGTCACAACTGCAGTTTGAAAAATGCTGACATTTTTCAAACTGCAGCAAAGGTACATTAGTATTAGTGCTTTGTGAACTTCCTCAAGGTCGTATTTTTACTCTATGTTACTTGTTAAGTTCCTAGATAATACATTTGTAAAAGTGAACAGCATCTTTCCAGCCCTCTACTTGCACATTTCCTTGGCGTTCTGAATTAGAAACAGGGCAGTCATTCTCTCTAAGAGGGCCAGTGGCAGGTGGGGGCAGCTCACATATACGAGTTCTTCCTAAGTTACACATTCATTTGTTTTGGACTTGCTTATTGGTTGTCACTGTCTTCCACCACAAGCACCTTCTTTTCTTGCATCTCAGACTAATTCTTCTTGGTTTCAGTATTTATTCAGTCAGCTGAAAGTTGCTAATTTAGGAATACCAGGATAAGCAAGAAAAACTCTTTACCTGTGAGTAACTCATGGATTAGAAGAAACAGACAGGTATAACAGAGTGAGATGCTGACAGGGTTCCAGCAGTAGCGAAAGATGGGTCTAACTGACAAGGGGTGGAGATGCTTCCTTAGAAGAGATGCATTTGAAAAAGAAATGACCTAATTTTGCCTAGGGTGAGAGACGGCATTCCTGGAAGATGGAACGGCATGCACAAAGGCATGGAGGCAGGAGGTAGGGAGAACACAAAATTCCATTTGTCTGGAGTTCCAGGAGAGTGATGTGAGACGAGGCTGCTGTGCACATCTGTAGGCCTGGGGAGCCCCCCAGGTGACTCTGTGCTCTCACTCTTCTCTGTAAGGAAGCAGGAAGGGGTAGGTTCAGATTTCAGGGTCTCAGTTTTACTTCTTTCTACTAGACTACAGCTCTACCGAAAGTCTGGAACTGTCTCATTATCTGAATCCTCACTGCCTGGTACAGGAGCTGGTACGGACCCAGTGGACATTCAGAGGACTATCAGACAATTAGTTCACCCTCGTAGCCACACTTGGCAGATATCTGAAACTCAGGTCCAGTCTGCACTCTTGTCTTCAAGAAGAATAAAATAAAATTGCAGCTTTTTTGAAATAACTTAGGAAGATAAATATTCTCTTTTATTAAGAACTCTTTTCAAAACTACCCCTTCCTGGAAAGATGTTTCAAATGGATTAATATCTTAAAATTATTATTATTTTACTTCCCAGATTCTACAGATAAGAAAGATAGAGATGAATACAACATAGAAGTATAAAAACGATTAACTTGTGATATCCCAGTTTTCTATTTCTTACCAGTGGCTGATGCTCATTAACAACTTTAGGATTTTGATTATTTTAAAATAATTTTGGATAAGTGTGAATGTCATCAAAGAAATAATTGCATGTTAGAGTCGGGTGATCCTTTTGAGCTTATTCTGGCTCATCCCTCTCATCTTATAGTTAAGGAAAGTGGAGACTAAATAACTTTACGTTAAGTTGCCCCAAATTTTCTTTACTTTTTTTTTTTTTTTTTTTTTGAGACAGGGTTTGGCTCTTGTTGCCCAGGCTGGAGTGCAATGGCATGATCTTGGCTCACCACAACCTCCACCTTCCGGGTTCAAGTGATTCTCCCGCCTCAGCCTCCCAAGTAGCTGGGATTACAGGCGTGTGCCACCACACCCAGCTAATTTTATATTTTTAGTAGAGACGGGGTTTCTCCGTGTTGGTCAGGCTGCCTGGTCTCGAACTCCCGACCTCAGGTGATCTGCCCGCCTCGGCCTCCCAAATTGCTGGGATTACAGATGTGAGCCACTGGACCCGGCCCAAATTTTCTAATAGACAATGAAAATCAACCAAACAGCCATGACTCAGAGCAAGTTACCTTTTTGATGTGTGTCCCTTTAGTCTCTTAAAAATATGTATGTGTATTCTCATACTAAAACTTATCATACTCTTTATATTTTTGGATCTTGCCTTTTTCATTCAATGTACTTTGAGGATTTTCTCCAAATTTATTCACATGTTTATTACTCACATATCCACATATTTCATGGCTCCAAAATATCTCATTGTATGGATAAACCATAATTTAAGTTGACCTCTTCCATGCTGTTAGGCATTTAGGTTGTGAGTTTTTGTTGTTGTATTGGCAATAAAACCTTTGCATAAATCATGAGGCTTCTTTCTAGTTATTTCTTAAGGGAGAAATTACTGGTTTGACCAAAGAGGATGGACATGTCTAAGGCTTCAGATATATACTGCCAAGCTGACTAGCCCAGGGAAGTTGTACAAATTTGCCATAATCAATATGTTTCACAACATTCTTAAAATCTTATCAACTTTAAACCTAATAGGTCAGTGTCAGTAATTCCAGTTAACATAAGAGTTCAAATTTGCCCTAGTTTTAATCATTTTTAAAAATTTATAATTTTTAAATGATAATAATTATGATGCAACCATGACTTTGAGAAGCCAAGAGATCTTATTCTCAAATTGTAAATGAATCCGTAAGCGCTAAGAGAGAAGAAACAGGCTATTAAATGGCCAAAGATCAAATGTGAAATGTCCAGGAGTTTTCCTGTAGGGGTCACTGTTACCGTCAATTTATGCCTGCAATAAAACTAAAATAGTCACACATTAAAGAATGTATGCACATTTTTAATGTCTGATTCCTCTACATTTCTTAAACTGCAAAATAATAAGAACACGCAGCCAGATAGCATCGCGATACCAACTTCTTTATATAATGACACATACCATTCCACTCAATGTGCTCCTCAGTTTGAATTGATAAAATACTTGCTACTCAAATGAAAGGCACTTATGCCTGCTCTTAGTAGAGGAAGCATTATCTAATTGCCTAACGCCCCATTAGCATAAACCTATACTGACTTGAGAAGAAAAGAACGTTCATTGCTGTGGCCAATAGGATCCCCTCTCTCCACCTTCCCTTTTCTGCATCAAAATCTACACAGACAAAAGTCAGATGTTGTAATATGCATTTTATCGTGTCACTTAAGTACAAGAAGTGCTTTTTAATTTTAAGTTTTTATTAATGCTGCTCAAACTTGACCCTGATGTTCCAGGATCCTGGCCAAGGTGTCAGTGAGGACACAATCGCAAGGCGGCTGTTAGGTTTAGGGGCTGGGCAGGAAACTTGCCAGGTGCTACCAGGAACGTGTCAGCCCTTTCTACAAAGCAGGTGTCTTTCCCATCATAAAATGCAAAGCAATCAGCAGTTCCCTTTCTCCCCAGCCCCCTCGTCCGGAGGCCGAGAGGATATTTACCCTGGGTTCTTGCAGTTCTCTTATAATTGAACCCAGCGGCGGCTCCTTCTCCGAGCTCAGAGCCACCAGGCTCAGGCCCAGCCACACTTTACAGGCAAATTGCCGAGCTGACCAAGCTGGGCCAAGGCCAAGCTGGGCCGGGGCGTCCAGGAAGCGGAAGGAGCCCGTCTAGGAAACCCGGGTGTGCGTGGTGGTGAAGCTAGTGGGCAAGCTTCCACTTCAGGTCCGGGTAGAGACCTGGGGCTTTGCGTCTCGCAGCAGACGCTTGGCGCCGCTCCTCTTCCAGCCTGCTGCCGCCTTCTCCGAGCGAGTGAGTTGGCGAAACTCACCTGTCGGAACCCGGGGCCTGGCTGCCAGAGCGCGCAGGTTACAGCAAACTTCGGCCGGGACGCCACAGCCAGGGAGGCGAGTGTGGGGGCTGCTCCCCGAGAAGCCAGCTCCCACCCCCTGCTGGTCCCCTTTCACTTCCAGGCGCCTTCGGCTTGGGGTGCCTAGAAGGCCAAGTCCGGCAGACGCCAGGGCTGCAGGTTCGAGACGCTCCGCCTCCTCCTGCCACTTAGAGCCACAAGCGCTAGCGGGAACCTTTCCACTTGGTCTTAGTCTGCGGTCACTGCTGAGGTTTTCAGAACTTTCCAGGCAAAGGCCAGCCAGGTCCTTTGCCTGCAACCCACTCCGCGCGTACCTCCTGCCTGGGGACACCCCTAGGCCCAGGAGATCCTACTCTTCCCGGAGCACCGACGTTCCACCTGTCGTCTGCGCCCCCTGACTGCTGTCCGGCTCCTGTGCCAAGGGGCGCTCGCATCTTCCCGGGGCCAGCAACGCTCCCAACTTCTCGACTCGCCCTCCTCCTCCCCAGAGCGAGAGTGGGGCAGGCTGAGCCCCGACCCGGGGTGCACTCGAGCGTTCCCAGCACTCGGGATTCGCCCCCTCCTCAGAGCCGACTTTCGAGGGGGAATTGAGCCTCGGAGATCCAGGCCTGTTACTACAAAGCTCAAATCGGCCCCGGTCTTTCCACACCCCTGTGCCCGTCGCGTGCTGGCCGGGTGAGAGGCCGGGCCGAAGATTCGAGTGCTCGGGGCCGCGTCGCCCCGTCGGGTGCTGAGCTGAGCCCACCATGGCCGGCTGCTGCTGCCTGTCCGCGGAGGAGAAGGAGTCGCAGCGCATCAGTGCGGAGATCGAGCGGCAGCTTCGTCGGGACAAGAAGGACGCGCGCCGCGAGCTCAAGCTGCTGCTGCTGGGTGAGTGGCTGCGTCTCCGACCCCCGCGAGCCGGGCGTTCCCCTCCCGAGCCTTCCCGGCCGCTCTACTGGCCCGGACCCGCGCGGCCCTGGAGCCCAGCGGAGTGCAGGACGGCTTCCTCCTCCTCCACCTTGGAGCTCATGGATGCCAGCAACTTGGGGCCTTAGGGCGTCTGTTCTTTACATCTCTGGCTGGGCGACATGAAAAAGCACCCCCTTCCCCTGCCCCCAAACGGGACAGGGACCTGTAACACTTGACCTCTTGACCGCTGTACCCTATGTGTTTCGGCGTGCCCCTCTCCCCAAAACCCCCTCCACTCCTCCGCCCGCAGCACACCCAGCTTGGGGTCTATGGTGACCCACATCTTGGGTTCAGGGCTAGCTCCGACCCGCACGCTTTCAGTTCTAGATGAAGCATCTTGAGAATTTACCATGTGCCAGACCGTGCTAAGTTCTTACGGGCATCATCACCTGGTGATGCGCGCAGGTGATACCTCTATTCTAGAGAATTAAAACATGGAGGCCTGGAGAACTGACCAACTTGCCCTGATTGGGAAAAGGCAAAGCCGATGCGAGGTCAGCTGTGGGGGTGAAGCCCATGCTGTTGCTGCTCCTCTGACCGTGAGCTCCTACGCCTGCCCCCCATGGGTCCCTTTGGCCAGGCCTTTGTGTTCGCAGCAGACCCAAACCTCCCTTGCTCATCTTGACTCAGTGTGTCCACGCCCTAGGATTTAGGTTGGCTGCCCTGGTGCCTCTGGCAGGTCTTCATCCAGCTCCTTTGGTCTCTCTGCAAAGGTCTGGGTAGGACATCCACTTTCAAACACAAAGAAAACAGTTGAAGGTTTGCCCAAGTTATGCCATGAGGTGAGGATCCCACCTCCTCAGACTTTCTAGAACGCTGTCAACACATTTGCTGTTTGAGGAACATTTTACCTTTTCTTTCAGACCATGGTATTAGCTGTCAATTTTTCCACAAAGATTTCAGCTTTTTTTCTTTCATCCCTTTTGAACAGGAATCTTCTCTCATACCATCTGTTTATTCATCTTTATTCCTTGTATAGGTGTCACCCTCCCAGAAAGCTTCAAGGAAAGAAAAAGTTGATCTAGTTAGTGTGGTATAGAGAAGGCTCTCAGCCAGTACGGCCTTCAGACCTGGGCGGAAGAACCCCCTTACCCTTATCCCCTGGGTTTAAAGGGCCCAGTCTGGCCTTCTGGGAGTCGGGGGGAGGGGGTGGCGGTGTGCCCCTCCCCATAGACCTGGAAGTCTGTAGGTCCAAGGGGGCTGGCTACCCAGAGATCATGCTGCCCCCTCCCTCCCAAGACCTGGATGGAATATCCAGCCCAAAGGGCCCCATACCAGCTTCTAAGGCCTGAGCCCTGGAGAGCTCACAAAGGAGCAGCTGTTTGCTGGGGCTTAAAAGAGTTTGGAAATGTGGGCTGGATAGGAGAGGAGGGGAGTCCCCGTGGGTGCCCAAGAGGCCCCCCTAGGAGAGAGGGAGCTTGGGTGGGGAAGGGAAAGGGCTCTGTTCATGGGCCAGGTCTGCTATTTCTGTGTCTGGCCCATAACTCTGAAGGGTCTGAAAATTCTAAACTGTCCCTGGCCTTCTAGGCTGCTATAAAGCTACTGTTGTCAAGGGAGGAGGAATACATGACAGTTTGCTAGCTTGTTTAACACTAGAAAATAACTAGGAGGGGGGTTTTGTACTTTTGCCCTGAACCCCACAAACCAGAGGGGTTTAGTTGCATATGTACTTTTGTTTTAAGGGCAGGCTGAACCCTATTTCATTTTGCAATGCTTTGATTTGTGTCAACATGAAGTACAGTGTCCAGAATATACCAGGAGCTTGACAAACGCTGGCTCTCTTATGAAAAATTGTGCAGTCAGCTGAGCCATACTGTGTTGGTAATAAGCCTGTTTGTTGGATGTAAAATGCTTGCATTGACACACAAAATAGGGGAGAAATGTTTGTAGGTAAATTGTTTGCCTTGAAAGTCACATTAATCAGGGTGACCCAGGGTCTTCTTCATTTCCCCAGGCCCTTGCTCCAGTCCTCCTCCTACCGCCCTTGTGGCACTGTCTGACCTCTGGACACCATTTTCATCTTGCCGAGTTGTGACTAGTACATCCCCTTAGTGAAAACTTTCCTGTGAAAAATACAGTTTCCAAACTACATGGAGCTGTTCAGAACTCCAAGGATGGACTTCAAAACCTCTGATTTATTTCAATCTGTACGGTCCTGGGGCACAGCTCCATTTCTTCTCAAGGAAGAGCCAGTGACTCAGAGGAGAGAGGAATTTTAGGGGAGGGTAGGCACTGTTTTGTCTGAAGTCATGCAATTTGAGTGAAAAATTCACCCATCTCTGGTAGGTGGATTAGAGCATCCACTGTTCAGGTGTCTCAGTTAAAAACCCCACTTTGCAAATGGGAGTTTGGAATCCTTTTGTGGAGCATGGGATGACCTCCAAAGCCACCATCTCTTTCAAAATGAAGCATGCTTTTGCAACAAAATGATTTTAGGATGCATCCAAAGTGCAGTATCCTGTGTTTGCTTAATAAAAGCATGGGTTAGTGTCTACTAGGGAAAGATAAAAGCTGTTGTTTGGTTAAGGCTAGTAATTGCAAGATGTTGGCATGACGCCTTCTCATCAGAAAGAGATGGAGAAAATAAAGGAGATGGTTGAATTTAGTAGAAAGAAACTTCTTACCAGTTCCTTGCATAAAAGTAGGACAAAAAAGAGTTCTGATAAGAACATTGGTGAGTACTGATCAGCATAGGGAGAAAGTGTCAGGACAATAGCTATTAAATAAGGGAAAATGAGATCTTTTATTGATTTTCCTGTTAAACGCAGATTGGTGAAGTATGGCTTGTTAATTGGGTTGAGTTTTAATTCAGGATGCAGACCTCACCTTGGAGCTCTCTGGAAGGAAGAGGAATTGGTATTTAACACATACTGGCTGAATTAGTTTGCTAGGGCTGCCATAACAAAATACCACAGACTTGGGAGGCTTAAGCAAAGGAAATTAATTTTCTCACAGTTGTGGAGCTGGAAGTCGAAGAGCAAGGTGTTGGCTTGGCAGGTTTGGTTTTTCTGGAGGCCTCTTTCCTTGGCTTACAGACAGCTGCCTTCTCCCTGTGGCCTCACATGGCCTTTCTTCTGGGCATGCACATCCCTGTCTTTTTCTTTCCTTCTTTTTTTTTTTTTTTTTTTTTTTTTTTTTGACACTCTTTAGGTTGGAGTTCAGTAGTATAGTCATGGCTTCCTACAGCCTTGACCTCCTGGACTCAAGCAATCTTCCCACCTCAGCCTCCCTAGTAATTGGGATTACAGGTGTGAGCCACCATGCTGGGCTTATTTTTCTTTTCTTTTTCTTAGCTTTTGTTGCCTAGGCTGGTCTCAAACTCCTGGGCTCAAATGATCCCTCTGCCTCAACTTCTCAAAGTGTTGGTATTACAGGCGTGAGCCACTGTGCCAGGCCACTTCCTTTTATAAGGACACCAGTTCCTATTGTATTAGGGCTCCACTCATTTTAATCACCTCTTTAAAGACATTATCTTCAAATACGGTTACATTCTGAGGTACTAGTGGTTGGGATTTCAACATATAAGCTTTGGCGGGAGGACTAAGTTCAGCCAGAAACAATAGTGTAGAGATGAAAAATGTAGATTCTTAGGACAGTCTGCCTGGGTTTGAACCCTAGCCCTATAGTGTCTTAGCTGTGGACTAACTTCTCCAGGCTTTGGATGGCAGTGAGTGCTGTGTCAGCTATCATCACTCTGTTTTTGAGTATCTTCAGGTCCTAGAGAGGTGTCGTTTTCCATTTTTAGTTGACCAACTATGGGTTGCATAGAAGTTTGTATAAATTGTTCTGGTAGTGCTTTAACAGAAATGTTTTGCTTTGAGTTTCCCTTAGTGTTTTCTGAGCTTAAAATCTCTCTTCCTACTTATACCAAAAAGTTGAAAATCTGGTCCCAAAAAGTTTTACTGGATTGATTATAACAAGATCCCATTTTAGAATTAGCTATCATGTTCCTGGGCAGGAAGTCCATTCCAGAAAATGGTGCAAATAATGTGAGTTTCAACATAGAAAGTGACAACACTGGCTGGGTGCAGTGGCTCACCCTGTATTCCCAGCACTTTGGGAGGCTGAGGCGGGTGGATCACCTGAGGTCGGGAGTTCAAGACCAGCCTGACCAACATGGAGAAACGCCATCTCTACTAAAACTACAAAATTAGCCGGGCATGGTGGCACATGCCTGTAATCCCAGCTTCTCAGGAGGTTGAGGCAAGAGAATTGCTTGAACCTGGGAGGCAGAGGTTGCAGTGAGCCAAGTTCGTGCCATTGCACTCCAGCCTGGGCAATAAGAGCAAAACTCTGTCTCAGAAAAAAAAAGAAAATGACAACACCTTCCCACTCTGTGAATTCCTGCTCTGTGAAGGAGAAAAGGAATGAAATGGTAAATATGCCCGCGTTCCTTTATCTGAGCTTAGTTCAATGCAACATCCTTTTCCAAGGTGCCAGCCACAGTGCAGGGATTCCTTCCCAAGGGCTGAGTTGGAGAAGGACAGTTCACAAATAGCTGTTATGAGGAAGATGGACATAAAAGCTTAGATTAAGAGGTGGAACAGGCAGAGCGTAAAGGGGGAGCCTCTGGCTGAGGCATCATCTGAGTGGGCCCTGAACTATGGGGAGGGTAAGATGCAAACTATTGTCTATGCGTGGGGGCTTGGGAGAGACATGCAAAAACTCTCTTCACCATCTAGGGAAATTTCTGAGGAGAGTAAATGGTGTTATAAGGATCTGGGATCATATGAAGGATCCCTTGGGGGCCAGATTTCATTGAGTTTTTGTGTTTTGTTTTATTTTTTGTTTGTTTTTGAGACAGTCATGCTCTGTTGCCCAGGCTGGAATGCAGTGGCATGATCATGGCTCACTGGAACCTCTGCCTCCCAGGTTCAAGTGATTCTCCTGCCTCAGCCTCACAAGTAGCTAGGATTGCAGGCATCCACTACCATGCCCAGCTAATTTTTAAATTTTTTTTTTTTTTTTTTTTTAGTAGAGACAGGGTTTCACCATGTTGGCCAGGCTGGTCTCAAACTCCTGACTTCAAGTGATCTGCCTGCCTCAGCCTCCCAAAGTGCTGGGATTACAGGCATGAACCACAGTGCCTGGCCTGTGTCTTATTTTAACCAGTTATGGGAGTAATGTCTAAAATAGACATTAATACAAAAATGCTTGCTTTTTTGCCATAATATGCTTCAGAAAGGAGGATTGTGTGGTTTTGTCTGTGGCTTCTGTTCATCCTGGCTGGAGCAAACCAATCTCACCAGATAGCTTGCTTCCATCCATAACACAGCAGTTCCTGAGGCCTTTCGAGAGGCAAATGCACGTACCCCTTCTTCTGTCTACCTTTAAAGGAATATAGAACCTTTTGAAATACTGGACTTTTACCCTTTGACCTTTGCAAATCTTTATTGAATACAGTAAGTCAGCAGCCTGAAGTGTACACTTTGAGTTTTGACAAATGTATGATCACAACCTACAAACACTTCTATCATCCCAGAAAGTTCCTTGTGCCTTTGCAGTCAATCTTTTTTTTTTTTTTTTTTTTTTACTTTTTATTTGGAACTGATTTAAAATTTATAAAGAATTTGCAGGAATAAGAATAGCACAAACAACACAGGTATGCCCTTTTCCCTTGGCAATGTTTGAGGGTGAATTATATGTATTGTGGCCTTTTTTCCCCTAAACACTTCAGTGTGTTTTTCTAAAAATAGGGATAATCTCTTACATAAGCACAGTACACTTATGAAATGTCAGTACATTTCACTTTGATGCAATATTTGTGTCCAATCTATTATCCATATCCCAGTTTTGTAGGTTGACCCAGTAATGTCCTTAGTGGTGTTCCCCCACCTCCAGTACAAGGTCCAGGGGAGGCTCAGGGATTGCATTTCGTTCTCGTATCCTTTTAGTTTCTTTAATCTGAACTTTTCCACAAAGTCATTGCTTCTACGATTTGAATTTTTGAAAAATACAGTCCCCTCTCCCTTTTTTAACAGACGGTTTCTCATTTGGGATTTAACTGGTGATTTTCTTACGATTAGAGATTCCAACAGTGCTTTTCTGGCTGGAACACTGGATACGTGCTGTTGTGTCCTCGGGGGTGGCATCTGGAGGCACACCATGTCCATCTGCCCCTCTGTGGTGGTGATAACTCTGATGACCTGGTTAAGATGTTGTCTGTTTTATCCACTGTATCATAATTTTGTGGAGAGACACTTTATAAGGTCATGTAAATACCCTGCTTCTTATCAAAATTTAGGAGTCATTGATGGTTTCCACCTGATCCAATCTATAACATGGTGTCTGCAGAATGATTTTCCAACTCCAGCACTCTCCACATTTACCAGTTGGCACTTGACATTCTACTGCAACAGCCTTACCTTTGCCCTTCCTTCCTGCCTCCCCTCCCTCCCCTCCCTCCCTCCCTCCCTCCCTCCCTGCCTCCCCTGCCTCCCTCCCTCCTTCCCTCCTTCCCTCCCTCCCTGCCTCCCCTGCCTCCCTGCCTCCCTGCCTCCCTCACTGCCTCCCTGCCTCCCTCCCTCCCCTCCCTGCCTCCCTCCCCATGCAAATTCATGAATCCCTAGGTTTTTTTCCCTCAATGATTTTTACTTCATTACTGTTCTTAATCATTTTGGTGCTCTAATTGTATCCGATTCGTGCAATGAGATCCCCTTCAAGCTGACTCCTGTGTCACTGTGACATGCCTCTGTCATTTTTTTTTTTTTTTTGAGCATTTCATTGTTTTCTGGCATAACAACATGCCCCAGGCTCATCTTGTACCAATTCTTCTGCAGCTGGGGAAGAACTCAGCCATTTCTCAGAGAGGCTGTGATTCCCTTTAGTGGATCTTTTTAAAAAATGTTTAAGCCATTTGAAACAAAGCTATCAAGTCCCTAATTCAGATCAATTACTAGTACAGTATCCAAATACCAAAAGAATCAAGGTGCTAAATCATGTCATTAGAGGATGAAAGTTTTGAGGTTTTAATAAGTCTTAAGCACTGGGCAGATATAAAGTGGAAAAATCTGACAGTGGAGTTTGGCAAAAAGCAATGTAAATAAAGTCTTCATCCTCAAATGGTCTTTTTTGCTTGTTTTTCTTTTTAAAAGATGCCTTCTAGTTTATGTCATCTTTTGCTTTCTCATTTCCCATGATACTTAAACCACAAGGGGAAAATACCACCGTAACAACTCCCATCTGCAGGGCTATATGAAGGGAGGTCATGATATTGGGGAGTAGGAGAGGGATTTTCAGTGAATTATCGCTGCAAAGCTAAGATGATACTAAAGATGGTTGAAATTCAAAGAGAAGACAATAATTTATCAGAAGGATTATCACCAGGGCGTCTCATGGAATTCAAAGAGGATTTGAATAATAAAGAGCAAGTGCCAGGGCAGTTGGGTTCGGGGACTCCTCTCTAGGCATAGCCATCAACAGAACTTGACTCCATCCCCTTCCAAGCTTGAGAGCCCTCTCCGCTGACCTTTAGCCAGGTTGTGGCATCAGGGTGCACTCCTGGATCAGTCAGTTCTGGCCAGGGGACGTGCATCATAGACATGACTATCACCTGAGTGCAGATGGCCAGGGACCGGGATCCCTGTGAGCCAGGTAGCCACAGCTGCAAATACTGTTAGAGGAAGAAAATATACTAGCGTGAATCCAAGGGCTCTAAAGTTGGAAGGGACCACAAAAACCTCTGCAGGAGCCCTCACATTCATTATGAAGATTGGCTCTCTGCTGATGGGTAAATGAGCCATACTGGCCAAGATTCTTGATTGTAGACCATGTAAGCAGAGTAATAATTTATTAGAGTGGAAGCAGGAAATAGAATGAATGGAAATTGGAGAGGAGGCTCAGCAAAAGGGCAGAATTTAAAGGACTCTGGACATAGCAAACACGAGTACCAGACAAGGCTGTTAAGGACACAGTCAGTGGACTCCACCGCCCTGCCAGTCACTGCTGCTGCTCGACACTTATATTCACAGCAGAGCTGCAAATCACCTGTGACCATCTTCTGCACCCTGGTGTCACTTTTCAAAACCTCCATCTGTCTGATTGTGCTGAACTACCATGTTGGGGAGAGGCAGTGTGACATCGCAGTTAGGAGAATGTTCCACGGAGCCAGCCTTGCTGGGTTTAAAATATAGGCTCTTCCACTGATAAGCTGTGTGCATCCTTGAATGTACATTAGTTTCTTTGTCTGTTAGAGGGGAATAGCAACCCAATGAGGTAGATACTATCATGAGAATTAAATGAGTCGTCATTTTTAGAGCGTTTAGATGAGTGCCTGGCACATAGTCAGTGCTCTTTATTTTAGGTGTGTGTTAAATACAATTCTGCCAGCCTTAGCTTTCTACCGTAGGGAAAGGGGGTGGGCTGCTGCCTCCTACCTTTCTTGAAACCCTTCCCCCAGAACATAAGTGCTCAGATGCTGGGCAGCCCCAAATTACAAAGATCCACAACAAAAATGTGAGATTTTCCATAAAATAGCTTTTCCCAAATGGATTGGTAAAGGCAGACTCAAAGAAAAACTAAATGTAAGCTTTCAGACAATGGAATCATGAAAAGGAGGTAGATGTCTTTAAATATTAAAATGTATTTAATATTGCTCCAGTTAATTTCTTGAATTTGTTTTTTAAAATCATGCCTTTATTCTACAGGGCTATGAAAATTTCACACATGTATCCTATTATCCCGGGAAACTCTCACAGCCCATCTGCCAGCATTGTCTCTGGTGTTAAACATTTGCCAAATCTCACCCCTTCTTCCCCTATCCAAAGCTGCAATTCACCTGCGTTATTGCAATGTCCTCTTGATTTCCCACCCTACATTTGCCCTTCTTTGGTCCATTTAAAAACTTAGATTGTATTATTACCTTACTTAAATTCAGTGTCTTTTACTTACACTTGGAATAAATGCCAAATGCCTTCCTACTTCTCAGAATGTACACAGGGTCATTCTCCCACTGGTTCGCTGGGCTGAAGCCACACTCACCTTCTTTGTGTTCTTCAGACGCACATTTGTTACCTCTGGGTCTTTAAGCTTGCTCTTTTTTCTGCCTGGAACATTCTTTTCTGTTCCCTACTCTTGTTCCATGTACATGGCTGTTTCTTCCTTATCTTCACGTTTCAGCTCAAAAGTTCTTCTCTTGACAAGGCCTTTCCAGATCATACTACCTGAAATTGTCCTTGCACCATTTACTCTTAGTTGTCTGGTTCTATAACTTGGCTTTATTTCTTCATAGCTGTTATCTTGGAATTTACCTGATATTCTTATTTGCTTACTTGTTGGCTCATCTGCTCCCCAATAGATTGCAAGCTCCGTGAGAGTGGGGCTGTGCTGTCTTGTTCCTGTATCCTGGCACCTGAACCAGTTTTGTGCCTGGTGCAATGTTTCAATAATGACTGGACGGTACAGTGTGAGCACTGAAAGCCAGAATGATACTTGACCAATCTGAAATGAGATAGGCTAGTTGACTATCAAATATGAAATATTCTTCCATGAATACATGTTGATATACCCATGTTACAGAACAAGCAAGTGCTCTTGATCATTCAGAGTCCTGTTAATTACTTCATTATAAGACTACATTTGATATTTAATATATTGATCTTCCAGTATTTTTTCAGAATAAACTTGCACATATAAAACCAGACAGTAGCAATAAAAGCTAAAGTTTTCTAGAATATGAACGCAAAAGTATTACCTATGTGATATGCCTCCTCCTGGTACTCAGTATTAACAACAAAAATAATTTTTCTTTTCATGATTTACTAAAGCCTTGACCTCCTGGGCTCAAGCAATCCTCCTACCTCCACCTCCCAAGTAGCTGGGACTACAGGCATGCCACCACAGCCGGCTAAGTTTTAAATATTTCTTGGGAGATGGGGTCTTGCTATTGCCCAGGCCTGTTTTGAACTCCTAGTATCAAGTGACCCTCTTACCTCAGTCTCCAGCATCATTGGAATTATAGGCATGAGCCACTGCACCCAGCTCAACAATTTTAACAATAGAATAGATAAGTTAAAATATACTTAAGAAAATTACTTATGAGGTTGCTGATAGGATACAAAAATTCATTCCATATGTGGTTTGAATTGTCCAAAATTTAAATTTTCTCTGAAGTTGATGGAGAGGGCCAGGTCTCCTGTTTTTTTCCTTTCTCAGTGTGTGCTGCTTAGGTTTAAAGAGTCCATTACAGCGAGAGTCAAGGTAAAGGAGACAGTGCTATTCTTGGAATTGTGGAACAGAAAGGAAATTAATAGCAAAGAACAGTGAAAAGTGGTAAAACTTAGGAAGTTGAAAGTTCAAGCCAGCAGAAATCTGATTAGTTCATGACCCAATACCTCTTAATGGGAACTATTTTTTTTCTTCAAGAAGTTAGTACTCCAGGAGCTGTAAACACCACCAGTAAACGTGTTTTGAGTCCCTAGCTCTTCTCCCACCTCCCCTTTCCCCAGATCCAAGAAGTAGTGCCCATTGCACTGCCAAATCTGCTATCTGGGCTCAGGTCATTCATCTACCATTGTGAGGTCCTGACGGAACTACCATGTACATCCCAGAAGGGCATGTGCAGAAGACAGTCAACAGCATGAAGACCCTGCTGGCGCTCCTTCTCAGAGTGGCGACCTGATGTGTGGCCAGAACTTGGCATCATGAGATAAGCAGTATGTTTAGGCTCTGGGAACTGAGTTGCTTTTTTTTGGTGAGGGGAGACTCTGAGTTATTGGGTATATGACCAGGAGCAAGACATTTCCTCTGAACCCCAGGGTCCTTACCTGTAAAATGAAAAGGTTGGACCAGATGACCTCTGGGGTCTTTCAAATTATGTCATCAGATGTTTTCTACCGGTGGTTCTCAAAGTGTGTTCCCAGGATCTGCAGCATTGGCATCAGCACCTCCTGGGACCTTGTTAGAAATGCAGACTCTTAAGTCCTCGTCTTAGCTGTCTGAAGCAGAACTTCTGGAGTGGAGCCAGCAATCTGCAGTTTAATAAGCTCTCCAGGCGATCCTAATACACACTCAAGTTTGAGAACCTCTGTTTTATGGCATTGGCCTGGAACTCAGGAGCTGGTCAGCCTCTGATTGTCACACTGGGCTTTCAGCAGACTTCCAGGATGCACCTGAGACTAATCTGTCTAGGGAATACTTTGTTGTTTGCAGGTAAAGAAATCTCTCCCTCATCAATTTGATGAAGAGGCTTTAAGGGCTAAGCTTGGTAATTTGTAGGGGTCTTTTTGCATTTGTCCCAAGGTGCCAGGCTGGTGGACAAAGAGGAAGAGCAAGCACATATGTATGTTTTACCTTGGCAAGAATTATTTCAAAAAGTAGCAAATGTTCATGTTTGCATAGATCCTTGTACTTGCATGTACTCTTCAAAAATTTGTGCTTCTAAAAACTGCAATGATCTTATGGCTAATAATCATTAGGTAGTTATATTTCTATTAATGAACTTAGTTGTGCTGAGGAACCATATTCTAGTAAGAGCCATCATATATCAGTCTTCTCATTGAAAATCCACTCTCCGTGGAACATCGGCTGGTGCTGTGGTTTGAATGTTCATCTCCTTCAAATCTCATGTTGAAATTTGATCCCCAGTGTTGGAGGTGGGACCTCCTGTGAGGTGTTTAGGTCGTGGGATTGGATCCCTCAAAAACAGATTAGTGCCCTTTCTTGGGAGTGAGTTCTCACTCTATTAATTCTTGAGAGAGCTGGTTGTTCAAAAGAGCCTGGCACTTCCCCACCTCTCTCTTGCTTCCTCTCTTACCATGTTATCTTCCTCCCTCCCTCCCTCTCTCCCTCCTTCCCTTCCTTCCTTCTTTCCTTCCTTCCTTTGTATTTGTGAGACAGGGTCTCACTCTGTTGCCTAGGCTGGAGTCGGTGGTGTGATCAACTTCTGTCTCAAACTTTTGGGTTCAAGGGATCCTCCCACTTCAGCCTCCTGAGTAGCTGGGACTACAGGTGCATCAATATGCCCAGCTTGCTTATCTATCTATCTATCTATCTATCTATCTATCTATCTATCTATCTATTTATTGATTGATTGTGGAGACAAGGTCTCCCTGTGTTGCCCAGGCTGGTCTTGAACTGCTGGCCTCAAGCAATCCTCCTGCCTCAGCCTCGCATAGCACTGAAGATTATAGGCATGAGCCAGCCCATTGTCTTGTATTTCCAAGAAGACTTTTCCTAGTAACTATACATGGTAAGATTTTGGTATGTAACCAAAACTACAATTGAGAAATTTGTAAATTGTTCTTTACTGTTGCTTTACTCTG
Source organism: Chlorocebus sabaeus (assembly GCF_047675955.1). Taxonomy (NCBI): domain Eukaryota; kingdom Metazoa; phylum Chordata; class Mammalia; order Primates; family Cercopithecidae; genus Chlorocebus; species Chlorocebus sabaeus. Next base: position 20,021,315 of record NC_132915.1, read on the forward strand.
AAACACTTCACTCACCAGAATCCAGGGTCTTTTTTCATTCTTTTTATGTTATACCTAACACTAATAATGGAAAAGGCTCTATTAAAGTGTAACATTTATACATTCCGTCATTATTCTAGGTACTTTAATGAGTGGTTTTGTTTATTCCTCATCATGTTTGAGGTAGAGGCAGTAGTATCCTCTCCATTCTACAGATGGGAAAATTGACGCCTATCCCATGGCAAGATTCACTGGCCAGAGTGGTGCCAGGGTTTGAATCCAGGTGGTCTGACGCCAGAGTCTTGGTTCTTAATCACAGTTCTGCTTCTGTCTCCCAGAGCCAGACAGCTCACCCAAATCTACCCCATGGGGGCAAATCTCTGCTGTGCCCACTTCTTGCCATCCTCTCTGCCATTCTGTTCTCCCCCATCTCCTATCTGAATTGCTAAATGTATCTACCATTCCCTAGCCCCAAATTCACTCTTCACTCTGCTAGCCAGAGTGACCTTTTAAAAATGTAAATTGGATTGTTGTTTTTCTGCTCAGAACCTTTCTATGTCTTGGGTGCAAATTTAAATCTGTGCATGGCCTGTGAGACCCTCTCTCTGTCCCCTAATGACCCTCTGCCATTATTCTCCATGATTACTTAGTTTTGGCCACAGGACCATCTTTTAGAATCTTCAGTGAGCCAGACTCATCCTACTTAGGCCACTGCACATGCCAATCTCTGTGCCTACAACACTCGTTTCTGCTGGTCTTCTAGTGAACTGATACTCATTTTGAGATGCATCTTAAATATCTCTTCCTCCTGGAAGCCTTTGCTGACTCCCCAGTCCAAATTAAGTTCCTCAGAATATTTCTCCCATAGCACCTTCTACATTTCTTTTTTAAAATAGTGCTTATCCTAGTTTGAAATTGTACTTACCATCCTTCTTCTCTGCTAGCCTCTAAGTTGTATGAGTGTAGAGACTATTGTGACATGAGAATCCTCAGCATCTTGTATAGTGCCTGGGTGTTTCATAACATTTGCTAAATGGAGAAATACATGATTGTTACAGGATCTCTGGGGTATTGTTTTTGTGTCTGGAAACCTCTGTGGCTGGTGGTGCCTTTGCCTGAATTTTGCTAAGGCCCGCTGAGCTTGTTTTGCTCATTTGGCCTGGCAAACTGAGCTTGGCTCACGCTACCAGCCTGGGTCCCACACCTGCCAAGGAGAGTCAGGCATCGAATGGCGAGGGGTGTGTGAGCGATTGTGGGATGTGGCCACTGCACACAGTCAGACATGCCTTTTACTGTAGCAGAGTGGGCAGTTCCAGGTGCCAGCAAAGGCGCCAGCTCTCTGTGAGGCTGCAGCCAGACCAGGTACACCACAAGCAGCTTCCACGGCTGGCACTGGGGAACAAGGTGGCATCCAGAAGCTTGGAGACTCCAGGAACCGTAGGGCCCCAAAGAGGGAGTCACAGCCCTGGCTCAGGGAGCTCCCAGGTCTGGGGTCCCCAAAGGGCCACAGCTCTTCTCTCCTCCTTGTCCACAATGTGGCAAGCAAGGGGCATATTTCAGCCCTGTTTGTGTTACAGCTCTTTTAGCCCCTACATTTGATGGGTCCCAAGTTCGTGTCCTGTGGCCAGGAAGAGTGAGGCATGCAGACAAGTGGAAGGTGAGAAAGACAGAGGAGCTTTATTGAGCAACAGAACAGCTCAGTCTCCCGCAGGGGGAGGTTCCTTTCTGCAACCAGGGTGTCCCATGAGTGTTCAGCTCCTAGCAGAGAGGAGACCCTGGACAGGGAAGCTCCTCTCTGCAGGCAGGTCATCCTGTTGTCTCTGCAACGCTAGCAGAGAGGAGGCCCCGAAGTGGGTTGCTCCTCCCTGCAGCTGGTTGTCCCGACATCTGCTTGAGTATCAGCAGAGAGGAGGCCCTAGAATGGGTAGTTCCTCTCTGCAGCTGGTCATCCTGACATCTGCCACGCTCTGGTTAAGCCTGGGGCTTTTAGGGGCTGCAGAGGGGAGAAAGTGTGCACCAATTGGTCCATGGGTGACTATGGGTAGGCCTGGAAAAGGCACCACAAGTTCCCATTCTGGTCCACAGGACTGGCAGCCCAGCCCCCAGCCTTCAGGCCCTCACTAGGGACCCACCTCCTTCTGTCCAGGAACCTGTCTGCCTGCTGCTGCTGTTCATGGCACCATGGCACCCAGGATGCTCATGCCAAGGGGTGCCTGTGGGCTAACACCAAGCTTCCCTCAGTGCCCCCCTTGGCTTCCCATGGCCCCAACTTTGCTCTGAGATTGGAGCGGGTGCCAACAGCAGGGAGAAGCCAGGCAGCAGGAGCAGGCACTTCCAAGCCTGCAAGGGCGGGGGGGGCCCTCCTGGCCCAAGGCGTAGGGATGCCTGGGTCTGCAGCTGTGGTTTTGGCAGCTGCAGTGATGGCCGGCAGGGTAGGGCTCCTGCCTGCTCCTGAGCCCTGAGAGTACAGGGACGGCTGGGTCTGCAGCTGCAGTTTGGGTGGCTGCGGCAGCACCCAGGCAGCTTCCACCCCAACTCAGAAGGGGCAAGGATCCTGCTTGTCCCTGCGTCTTACCAGCTCCGTCCAGCCACGCTTCACTGCTGCAGCCAGCATGATGGCAGCAGCCGCTCCAGGTGGCCCGCCACTGCCATCATTACCATTTAGTATCAACATTATTGCACAAAGAAAGAATATTTGAACTTCAAATAATAGAAGGGCTTAATGGAAGATAACACTTTAAATTGAATAAACTTAAATGTATGATGAATTCATTATGCTCATTATGTGTTTTTTGAAAAAATTTTACTTTTTGCTAATGAAAACTTCACTGGATACTGACATTGTACTGTGGGCCAATGTTCTAGAGCCAATGATTTATTGTATGCATCTTATGTGCTTCCTAAACTTTCAGATATTCTTTATGTACAAATGTGATAGATACTCTTGATGGTTTTTACCTTTTTTTTTTTTTTTAACATAAAAAGTGGCATATTTGTGTCAGAGACTGCTAGCAGTCTCCTGAATACAGATTCTCTGTAATACAAGATGTTTTATCTGGGCACATGGACGCACAGCTAAATACTATATTTCTTACCTTCTCTGCTGCTAATTGTGGCCATGTGATGAAGTGATAGCCAATGGCATGTAAATTGAAGTGATATAGCAATTTCTGAGTTATGATCTGAAAAGGAAAGGAGGCTTTCTTGCCTTCTAGAGGAAGATGTAACCTGATGGTAGGAACTGCAGCAGGCGTATTTTACCATGAAATGGAAATAAGGTGTTAAGGATGAGAAAGCAACATGATAGCAAAGATCTATGTCTCTAAGACCACAAAGGTGTCATATTAACCTTGAACTGTAAATGATTAGACCCTTTTTAAATGGAAGTTAACCTGGTATCCTAGCTAATAAAATAATATACACTGCTTTGCTCTTAGCCTCTTGATAACAATATATCTGGAAATTCTTTCCAAATCTTATGCAATCCTAAGGCAGAAAGATTAGACTCTATTGTGGTGGAAAGGGTATAGGATGATGCTGTGGGCCAGCTGGTGAGCAGTGCTCTGTTGATGCCTCTCATCCTCCCATCTTCATCAGTATTGTAGTGGCATACAACTGTTTTCTGTGCAGCCGAGTTTTCAAATATTTGATAGGGTCTTTTGGTGTGCAAGGAGACATTTGTAGCTGCATGTTTTAGTTGATACTGACTTTAGTAGAGTGGAATATAAACTTTAAAAACTAGTTTTTCCAAGGTTTTAATGTTCATTTTAATTTTTATAAATCTAGTAATTTTTTGCGTATAAAAATTAAAGGGATGTTTCTTAATCCTTTGATTAGTTTTCAATGTACTGCTGTTTGCTTCACTTATTAATTCAGTTAGTTAAATTATACATTTTCTTTAAACATTTTTAAACCTATTTACACATTTTAAAAACCCAGGTATCCTCAAATATTTTAAACCTCCGAAAAAGCTGGCAAGCAAAATCTAAGCAGTTAAGTGATTCTGGTAGATTGATTAAATAAATCTTACTCTCTTGGCCAGGTATGGTGGCTCGTGTCTACAGTCCTAGCACTTTAGGAGGCCAGGGCGGGAAGATTGCTTGAGACCAGGAGTTTGAGACCAGCTTGGGAAGCATAGAGAAACCCCATCTCTACAAAAAGTACAAAAATTAGCTGGGCATGGTAGCACACATTTGTAGTCCCAGCTACTCGGGAGGCTGAAGTGGGAAGATCACTTGAGCTTAGGAAGTTGAAGCTGCAATAAGCCTCAACATTTTGCTAATCAAGCTACTGCACTCCAACCTGGGTGACAGAGTGAAACTTCATCTACAAAAAAAAAAAAAAAAAAAAAAAACCCACAAGACCATACTGTCTTAATTCTAAACATTCTAATATTGTTTCTAAATGTAATCAAATAATCACATTTATACTGTTAAATCATAAACTAATCACAACTCTGATAAATTATTTAATATCAGACTTAAATACCATAAATAAGGACAAGATTTTAAAAATTCGATGCTGACTCATGTTTACTATACTTTAAAGTTCAACTCGAGAGGATTTTTTTTTTTTTTTAATACTTTAGGTTCTAGGGTACATGTGCAGAACGTGCAGGTTTGTTACATAGGTATACACGTGCCATGGTGGTATGCTGCACCCATCAACCCATCATCTACATTAAGTATTTCTTCTAATGCTATCCCTTCCTTAGCCCCCTAACCACTGACAGACCCTGGTATATGATGTTCCCCTCCCTGTGTCCATGTGTTCTCATTATTCAGTTCCCACTTATGAGTGAGAACAGGTGGTGCTTGGATTTCTGTTCCTCTGTTAGTTTGCTGAGAATGATGATTTCCAGCTTCATCCATGTCCCTGCAAAAGACATGCACTCATCCTTTTTATGGCTGCATAGTATTCCATGGTGTATATGTGCTACATTTTCTTTATCCAGTCTATCATTGATGGGCATTTGGGTTGGTTCCAAGTCTTGGCTATTGTGAATAGTTGCTGCAATAAACATACATGTGCATGTGTCTTTATAGTAGAATGATTTATAATCCTTTGGGTATATACCCAGTAATGGGATGGCTGGGTCAAATGGTATTTCTGGTTCTAGACACTTGAGGAATCGCCACACTGTTTTCCACAATGGTTGAACTAATTTACACTCCCACCAACAGTGTAAAAGCGTTCCTATTTCTCCACATCCTCTCCAGTATCTGTTGTTTCCTGACTTTTTAATGATCGTCATTCTAACTGGTGTGAGATGGTATCTCATTGTGGTTTTGATTTGCATTTCTCTAATGACCAGTGATGATGAGCTTTTTTTCATATGTTTGTTGGCCACATAAATATCTTGAGAAGTGTCTGTTCATATCCTTTGGCCACTTTTTGATGGGGTTGTTTTTTTCTTGTAAATGTGTTTAAATTCCTTATAGATTCTGGATATGAGCCCTTTGTCAGATGGATAGATTGCAAAAATTCTCTCCCATTCTGTAGCTTGCCTGTTCACTCTGATGATAGTTTTTTGTTGTGCAGAAGCTGTTTAGTTTAATTTGATCCCATTTGTCAATTTTGACTTTTGTTGCCATTGCTTTTAGTGCTTTAGTCATGAAGTCTTTGCCCATGTCTGTGTCCTACATGGTATTGCCTAGGTTTTCTTCTAGGGTTTTTATGATTTTAGATCTTACGTTTAAGTCTTTTTTTTTTTTTTTTTTTTTTTTTTTTTTGAGACGGAGTCTTGCTCTGTCGCCGGGGCTGAAGTGTCTTGGCCGGATCTCAGCTCACTGCAAGCTCCGCCTCCCGGGTTTAGCCATTCTCCTGCCTCAGCCTCCCGAGTAGCTGGGACTACAGGCGCCTGCCACCTCGCCCGGCTAGTTTTTTGTATTTTTTAGTAGAGATGGGGTTTCACCATGTTAGCCAGGATGGTCTCGATCTCCTGACCTCGTGATCCGCCCATCTCGGCCTCCCAAAGTGCTGGGATTACAGGCTTGAGCCACTGTGCCTGGGCACGTTTAAGTCTTTAATCCATCTTGAGTTAATTTTTGTATAAGGTGTAAGGAAGGGGTCCAGTTTCAGTTTTCTGCATATGGCTAACCAGTTTTCCCAACACCATTTATTAAATAGAGAATTCTTACCCCATTGCTTGTTTTTGTCAGGTTGGTCAAAGATCAGATGCTTGTGGATGTGCAGTGTTATTCCTGAGGCCTCTGTTCTGTTCCATTGATCTATATATCTGTTTTGGTACCAGTACCATGCTGTTTTGGTTACTGTAGCCTTGTAGTAGAGTTTGAAGTCAGGTAGTGTGATGCCTCCAGCTTTGTTCTTTTTGCTTAGGATTGTCTTGGCTATATGGGCTCTTTTTTGCTTCCATATGAAATTTAAAGTAGTTTTTTCTAATTGCGTGAAGAAAGTCAATGGTAGCTTGATGGGGATGACATTGAATCTATAGATTACTTTGAGCAATATGGCCATTTTCACAATGTTGGCTCTTCTTTTTAAATTATACTTTAAGTTCTAGGGTACATGTGCACAATATGCAGGTTTGTTACATATGTATACATGTGCCATGTTGGTGTGCTGCACCCATTAACTCGTCATTTACATTAGGTATTTCTCCTAATGCTCTCCCTCCCCCATCCCCTCACCCCACTACAGGCCCCGCTGTGTGATGTTCCCCACCCTGTGTCCAAATGTTCATTGTTCAATTCCCACCTGTGAGTGAGAACATGTGGTGTTTGGTTTTCTGTCCTTGGGACAGTTTGCTCAGAATGATGGTTTCCAGCTTCATCCATGTCCCTACAAAGAACATGAACTCATCCTTTTTTATGGCTGCATAGTATTCCATGGTGTGTATGTGCCACATTTTCTTAATCCAGTCTATCATTGATGGACATTTGGGTTGGTTCCAAGTCTTTGGTTCTTCCTATCCATGAGCATGGAATGTCTTTCCATTTGTTTGTGTCCTCTTTTACTCCCTTGAGCAGTGGTTTGTAGTTCTCCCTGAAGAGGTCCTTCACATCCCTTGTAGGTTGTATTCCTAGGTATTTTATTCTCTTTGTAGCAATTGTGAATGGGAGTTCACTCATGATTTGGTTTTCTGTTTGTCTATTACTGGTATATAGGAATGCTTGTGATTTTTGCACATTGATTTTGTATCCTGAGACTGCCGAAGTTGCTAATCAGCTTAAGGAGATTTTGGGCTGAGGCACTGGGGTTTTCTAAATATATAATCATGTCATCTGCAAACAGGGACAATTTGACTTCCTCTCTTCCTATTTGAATACTCTTTATTTCTTTCTCTTGCCTGATTGCCGTGGCTAGAATTTCCAATAGGATGTTGAATAGGAGTGGTGAGAGAGGGCATCCTTGTCTTGTGCTGGTTTTTAAAAGGAATGCTTCCAGCTTTTGCCCATTCAGTATGATATTGGCTGTGGGTTTGTCATAAATAGCTCTTATTATTTTGAGATACGTTCCATCAATACCTAGCTTATTGAGAGTTTTTAGCATGAAGGGGTGTTGAGTTTTATTGAAGGCCTTTTCTGCATCTGTTGAGATAATCATGTGGTTTTTGTCTTTGGTTCTGTTTATGTGATGGATTACCTTTATTAATTTGCATATGTTGAACCAGCCTTGCATCCCGGAGTGAAGCCGACTTGGATCATGGTGGATAAGCTTTTTGATGTGCTGCTGGATTCAGTTTGCAAGTATTTTGTTGAGGATTTTTGCATTGATGTTCATCAGGGATATTGACCTAAAATTCTCTTTTTGTGTTGTGTCTCTGCCAGGTTTTGGTATCAGGATGATGCTGGCCTCGTAAAATGAGTTAGGGAGGAGTCCCTCTTTTTCTGTTTTTTGGAATAGTTTCAGAAGGAATGGTATCAGCTCCTTTTTGCACCTCTGGTAGAATTTGGCTGTGAATCCATCTGGTATTGGCCTTTTTTTTTTAGTTGGTAGGCTATTAATTACTGCCTCAATTTCAGAACCTGTTATTAGTCTATTCAGGGATTCAACTTTTTCTGGTTTAGTCTTGGGAGGGTGTATGTGTCCAGAAATTTATGAATTTCTTCTAGATTTTCTAGTTTATTTGTGTAAAGGTGTTTGTAGTATTCTCTGATGGTAGTTTGTATTTCTGTGGGATCAGTGGTGATATCCCCTTCATCATTTTTTATTGTGTCTATTTGATTCTTCTCTCTTTTCTTCTTTATTAGTCTGGATAGCAATCTATCTATTTTGTTAATCTTTTCAAAAAACCAGCTCCTGGATTCATTGATTTTTTTTTTTGAAGGGTTGTTCATGTCTCTATCTCCTTTAGTTCTGCTCTGATCTTAGTTGTTTCTTGTCTTCTGCTCACTTTTGAGTTTGTTTGCTCTTGCTTCTCTAGTTCTTTTCATCATGATGTTAGGGTGTCGATTTTAGATCTTTCCCACTTTCTCCTGTGGGCATTTAGTGCCATAAATTTACCTCTAAACACTGCTTTAGCTGTGCCACAGAGATTCTGGTACATTGTGTGTGTGTTCTCATTGCTTTCAAATAACTTATTTCTGCTTTAATTTCGTTATTTACCTAGTATTCAGGAGCAGATTGTTCAGTTTCCATGTAGTTGTGTGATTTTGAGTGAATTTCTTAATCCTGAGTTCTAATTTGATTGCACTGTGATCTGAGAGACTGTTTGTTATGATTTCAGTTCTTTTGCATTTGCTGAGGAGTGTTTTACTTCCAATTAAGCGGTCAATTTTAAACTAAATGCAATGTGGTGCTGAGAAGAATGTATATTCTGTTGATTTGGGGTGGAGGGTTTGGTAGACGTCTATTGGGTCTGCTTTGTCCAGAGCTGAGTTCAAGTCCTGAATATCATTGTTAATTTTCTGTCTCATTGATCTAATATTGACAGTGGGGTGTTAAAGTCTCCCACTATTATTGTGTGGGAGTCTAAGGCTCTTTGTAGGTCTCTAAGAACTTGCTTTATGAATCTGGTGCTCCTGTATTGGGTGCATATATATTTAGGATAGTTAGCTCTTCTTTTTGCAGTGATCCCTTTATCATTATGTAATGCCCTTATTTGTCTCTTTTGATCTTTGTTGGTTTAAGGTCTGTTTTATCAGAGACTAGGATTGCAACCCCTGCTATTTTTTTGCTTTCCATTTACTTGGTAAATATTCCTCCATCCCTTTATTTTGAGCCTATGTGTGTTTTCACATGTGAGATGGGTCTCCTGAATATGGCACACCAATGGGTCTTGGCTCTTTATCCAGTTGGCCAGTCTGTGTCTTTTAATTGGGACATTTAGCCAGTTTACATTTAAGGTTAATATTGTTATGTGTGAATTTGATCCTGTTATTATGATGCTATCTGGTTATTTTGCTCATTCATTAGTTGGTGCAGTTTCTTCATAGTGTCGATGGTCTTTACAATTTGGTATGTTTTTGCAGTGGTTGGTACTGGTTTTTCCTTTCTGTATTTAGTGCTTCCTTCAGGAGCTCTTCTAAGGCAGGCCTGGTGGTGACAAAATCAGCATTTGCTTGTCTGTAAAGGATTTTATTTCTCCTTCACTTATGAAGCTTAGTTTGGCTGGTTGTGAAATTCTGAGTTGAAAATTCTTTAAGAATGTTGAATATTGGTCCCCACTGTCTTCTGGCTTGTAGGCTTTCTGCAGAGAGATTCACTGTTAGTCTGATGGGCTTCCCTTTGTGGGTAACCCGACCTTTCTCTCTGGCTGCCCTTAACATTTTTTTTTCTTCATTTCAACCTTGGTGAATCTGACAATTGTGTGTCTTGGGGTTGCTCTTCTTCAGGAGTATCTTTGTGGTGTTCTCTGTATTTCCTGAATTTGAATGTTGGCCTGTCTTGCTAGGTTGGGGAAATTCTCCTGGATAATATCCTGAAGAGTGTTTTCCAATTTAGTTCCATTCTCCCTGTCACTTTTAGGTACACCAATCAAATGTAAGTTTGGTCTTTTCATGTAGTCCCATATTTCTTGGAGGCTTTGTTTGGTCCTTTTCATTCTTTTTTCTCTAATCTGGTCTTCATGCTTTATTTTGTTAAGTTGATCTTCAATCTCTGATATCCTTTCTTCCACTTGATTGATTTGGCTATTGATACTTGTGTATGCTGCACGAAGTTCTCGTGCTGTGTTTCTCAGCTCCATCAGGTCATTTATGTTCTTCTCTAAACTGTTTATTCTAGTTAGCAATTCATCTAACATTTTTTTTCAAAGTTCTTGCTTCCTTGCATTGGGTTAGAACAGGTTCTTTTAACTCAGAGGAGTTTGTTATTACCCACCTTCTGAAGCCTACTTCTGTCAATTCGTCAAACTCATCCATCCAATTTTGTTCCCTTGCTGGCAAGGAGTTGTGGTCCTTTGGAGGAGAAGAGGCATTCTGGTTTTTGGAATTTTCAGCCATTTTGTGCTGGTTTTTCCTCATCTTCATGAATTTATCTACCTTTTGTCTTTGATGTTGGTGACCTTTGGATGGGGTCTCTGAGTGGACACGCTATTCCTTTCTGTTAGTTTTCCTTCTAACACTCAGGTCCCTCTGCTGCAGGTCTGCTGGAGTTTGCTGGAGGTCCACTCCAGACCCTGTTTGCCTGGGTATCACCAGCCGAGGCTGCAGAACATCAAAGATTGCAGCTTGTTCCTTCCTCTGGAAGCTTCTTCCCAGAGGGGCACCCGCCAAATGCCAGCTGGAGCTCTCCTGTATGAGGTGTCTGTTGACCACTGCTGGGAGGTGTCTCCCAGTCAAGAGGCATGGGGGTCAGGGACCCACTTGAGGAGGCAGTCTGTTGCTTAGCAGAGCTTGAGCACTGTGCTGGGAGATCCGCTGCCCTCTTCAGAGCTGGCAGGCAGGAACGTTTAAGTTTGCTGAAGCTGCATCCACAGCCGCCCCTTCCCCCAGGTGCTCTGTCCCAGGGAGATGGGAGTTTTACCTATAAACCCCTGACTGGGGCTGCTGCCTTTCTTTCAGAGATGCCCTGTCCAGAGAGGAGGAATCTAGAGAGGCAGTCTGGCCACAGCGGCTTTGCAGCACTGTGGTGGGCTCTGCCCCATGGGAACTTCCCTGCTGCTTTGTTTACACTGTGAGGGGGAAGTCTCTACTCAAACCTCAGTAATGTTGGACGCCCCTCCCCACCTCCAAGCTTGAGTGTCCCAGGTCAACCTCAGACTGCTGTGCTGGCAGTGAGAATTTCAAGACAGTGGATCTTAGCTTGCTGGGCTCCGTGGGGGTGGGATCCTCTGAGTTAGACCACTTGGCTCCCTGGCTTCAGCCCCCTTTCCAGGGGAGTGAGTGGTTCTGTCTCGCTGGCGTTCCAGGCGCCACTGAGGTATGAAAAAAACTCCTGCATTTAACTCAGTGTCTGCCCAAACAACTGCCCAGTTTTGTGCTTCAAACCCATGGCCCTGGTGCTGTAGGCACCCGAGGGAATCTCCTGGTCTGTGGGTTCTGAAGACCTGGGAAAAGTGTAGTATGGGGCTGGAATGCACCGTTCCTCATGGCACAGTCCCTCAGGGCTTCCCTTGGCTAGAGGAGGGAGTTCCCCAACTCCTTGCACTTCTCAGGTGAGGCAATGCCCCACCCTGCTTTGGCTGACCCTCCGTGGGCTGCACCCACTCTAACCAGTCCCAGTGAGATGAGCCAGGGACCTCAGTTTGAAATGCAGAAATCACCTGCCTTCTGCATTGATCTTACTGGGAACTGCAGACTGGAGCTGTTCCTATTCGACCATCTTACCAGCCACTGCGAGAGTATTATTAATATGTGTTTGATTTACTTATTCTTATTCCTTCTCCTTTATGGGGCTTGCAAAATTCAACCCAATTAGGAAGAGATTTACAATCTCAGCCCAAGAGTTAGGATGATTCTTCAAGTTCATACATTTTCTTACAGCCCAAAGCATCACTTATTTTATTTATTCCAGTTTTTACTATTTCAATTTTTTTTCTTTTCTTTCTTTTTTTTTTTTTTTTTTTTTTGAGACAGTGTCTCACTCTTTTTCCCATGCTGGAGTGCAGTGGTGCTGTCTTGGTTCACTGCAACCTCTGCCTCCCCAGTTCAAGCGATTCTTCTGCCCTCAGCCTCCTGAGTAGCTGGAACTACAGGCGTGCACCACCACACCTGGCTAATTTTTGTATTTTTAGTAGAGTCGGAGTTTCACCATGTTGGCCAAGTTGGCCTTAAACTCCTGACCTCAGGTGATCCGCTCATCTTGGCCTTCCAAAGTGCTGGAATTACAGTCATGAGCCACCTGTGCCCCACCTGAAACTGAAACAATTTTCTTTTTTTTTTTTTGAGACAGAGTCTCACTCTGTTGCCCAGGCTGGAGTGCAGTGGCGCTATCTCGGCTCACTACAAGCTACAAGCTCTGCCTCCCGGGTTCATGCCATTCTCCTGCCTCAGCCTCTCAAGTAGCTGGGACTGCAGGCGCCGGCCACAGTGCCTGGCTAATTTTTCTTTTTTTCTCTCTTTTTTTTTTTTTTTTTTTTTTTCAGTAGAGACAGGGTTTCACCATGTTAGCCAGGATGGTCTCAATCTTCTGACCTTGTGATCCGCCTGTCTCGGCCTCCCAAAGTGCTGGGATTACGGGCGTCAGTGTTTTTGTATTTTTAGTAGAGACGGGATTTCACCGTTTTAGCCAGGATGATCTTGATCTCCTAACCCTGTGATCCGCCCGCCTTGGCCTCCCAAAGTGCTGGGATTACAGGCATGAGCCACCGCACCCGGCCGAAAAAAATGTTTTTAATCATCTAATTTAATGATTCCATTCTGTACCCACACCCATCTACAATGGCAACTAGTTTCTTTGTTGTCTAACTTGTGTTGAAGGGGTTCTACACTTTCTAAGTTCTTTTAGATGCCTCACAACCAATATTTCTTGTTCTTTCGCTGTTCCTTAAATTTGAAGAAGAGAAAAATTAGATCTCGGTTTCAAGAGGTAAGAGATATGAGGTCATTTCTTTTTGTTGTTGTTGTTACTTTCAAAGACTGTGTGCACAGGAGGTCATTTCTTAATGCTTGTCCATATTCTGATTTGCATATTCTGTATTCAAACTCATCAGTCTAATATTGTTTACACATGTTTCTTCTCTTTCTTTTAAACATTTATGCTATTTAAGAATTAATTAGGCCTGGTGTAGTGGCTCATGCCTGTAATCCCAGAACTTTGGGATGCTGAGGTGGGAGAATTGCTTGAGGCAAAGGATTCAAGGTTGCAATGAGCTATGATAACACCATTGCACTCTAGCCTGGGCGACAGAGTGAGACCCTGTCTTAATAAAAAGAAAATGAATTAACGAGCAATATGAAATAGAGCAAATGAAATATAAAGCACTAGTCATACACAATAGGCCTTATCAACTCCACAGGCTGGCAGCCTTCAAAGCAAGTATTTGTGTTTAAATGCTGCTTCTTTGTTCTAAAATGCCTAAAAGTCAACAAAATCATCCCTTTTAATATCTCTCTGCTTTTTTTGTTTGTTTGTTTGTTTATATGGAATTGCAGATGGTCTACAGGTAGCTCCTGTGTCCGAAAACTGCTTGAGCTTCCCCTAACCATCTTTAAATTGCCATTCATTTAGGGTAATGATGAAGTCTCTCTCTTGCCTAATAATTTAATTTGTGTCCATATTAGCGGGCAGGGCAGGTGGAGGAAATGAGAAAGAGGCTTTAATTTGTTTTACGTAAGCCAACCAGGATAAGATTGAACACTAAACATAGTATCTATCAATTAGGCATGGTCTGGTGAAGCCAATTTATTCTGTGTGTGTGTGTGCACGCACTTGCATGCACACTTACCCATACACACCACCAGATAATTTGAAATTAGCACTTAAAAGGCAATTTGAATTTGCCATTAGGCTAACTAAACCAGTTCTGTCTACAATGTAATTATATCTTGGTGCAAATCAGAAAATGACCAAAAATTTATCATCCAAGAAAATTAACTTCATTTGTTTAAAGTGTTCATTTTGAGCATCCAAAATTTCTGTTTAAAGTCATCTTTGCTGGGCGCAGTGGCTCACACCTGTAATCACAGCACATCGGGAGGCTGAGGCAGGCAGATTGCTTGAGTCCAGGAGTTTGAGACCAGCCTGGTCAACATGGCAAAACTCCATCTCTACAAAAAGTATAAAAATTGGCTGAACATGGTGGCATGCTCCTGTGGTCCCAGCTGCATGGGAAGCTGAGGTGGGAGGGTCACTTGAGCCTGGGAGGTGGTGATTGCAGTGAGCTGAGATCGTGCCATTGCACTCCAGCCTAGGTGATGGGAGTGAGACCCTGTCTCAAAAAAAAAAAAAAAGTCATTTTTAAAATTTGTATTTAAGGAGAATCATGTTGGCCAAACAGAATGGGATTTTTTTTTTTTTTTTTTTTTTTTTTTTTTTTTTTTTTTTGAGACAGAGTCTCCCTCTGTTGCCCAGGCTGGAGTGCAGTGAGTGGCACAATCTCGGCTCACTGCAATCTCCACCTCCCGGGTTCAAGCCAATTCTCCTGTCTCAGCTTCTGGAGTAGCTGGGACTGCAGGTGCGCACCACCATGCCCAGTTAATTTTTGTGTTTTTAGTAGAGACAGGAGTTCACCATGCTGGCCAGGCTGGTCTTGAACTCCTGACCTCATGATCCACCTGCCTCAGCCTCCCAAAGTGCTGGGATTACAAGCGTGAACCACCGTGCCCAGCAACGGATTTGTTTTTAATTATTAGGATGGTTAGGAAAACTTAAAAAATATGTTAATTATATTATGATATTTGCTAGAGCTCTAATTAGAAATATTGTTCCTAATTTGTATTTTATCTGGAATTCTAAGCATTCCTTATTATACTTGCTGCATCATCTGTTTGATGAATTGCTTTTCCCTTTAATACTTTTAAACTTTCAGTCACCTGGAAAAGCTGGATGTTGTCTAAAGCCTTGCGGATGAGTTGCCAGAAATCTTTGGTATAAATCCTAGTATGGCTTCTAATGTGCATGGTGACCTTCAATAAGTCACAAAGTCACAGAAGCTCCTCATTAGTAAAGTGAAAAGGCTGGATTTGGCAATCTCTAAATTCTTCCAGCCCTGAGTTTCTGTGGTAACTCTTCAAGTTACCTTGATCGTTCAAGGCAGACAGAGTGTGTGTGTGTGCGTGTGCGTGTGCGTGTGCACATAGTGTGCCTCCAGTGTAACTCAGGAAATAATATCTAGTTGCTGCTTGACTTGGTTACAAATGGTAGAAATAGATTTCTTTACATTTCTTTGTTCTCTAACTGTGTTTGAATCTTTATGTAACAACAGGCTTTACATGTGCAGTAATCTCAGTGTATTGAAACAGGTTTGTCAGGGACAGAAATGAATTGGTAGTCTGACTGGTACTTCTAACTGCAGAATTATCTAGTAGCATAAAAATGACTCATGGACTGCCACATTGTCACTAGTTAAAAATCTAGACTCAATGTACTCTAAAATATATGAACATTTAATAGTAATGATAGCAATCACATTATGTAGTGCTGACCATATACCAGACACCATTCTGAGGGTTTCAGTTCATTTCATCCTTACAAGTTGTGGTATGCACTATACTTTCTCCATTTTACTGATGAGGAAACTGAGCTAAAGAAAGATGCAATGAGCGACTCCATGTCACACAGTACTAAATGTGGAGCTGGGTTACAAGTATTTCTTGCTTTTACTGTTCCCCTCAGCTGCCCTTGGTAAAGAACTCTTTAGGCCAGGCATGGTGGCTCACGCCTGTAATCCCAGCACTTTGGGTGGCTGAGCAGGGTGGATCACTTGAGGTTAGGAGTTTGAGACCGGCCTGGCCAACATGGTGAAGCCTTATCTATACTAAAAATACAAAATTAGCTGGGCGTGGTGATGCACGCCTGTAATCCCAGCTACTCAGGAGACTGAGGCAGGAGAATCTGCTTGAACCCAGGAGGCGGAGGTTGCAGTGAGCCGAGATTACTCCGTTGCACTCCAGCCTGGGCAAAAAGAGCCAAACTCTGTCTCAAAACAAACAAACAAACAACAACAAAAAAGCTCGTTATAGGAATCCCTGGCTGGGTTGATGTCTGAGTGGAAGCAAGGGTCTGGTATGTGCTCTTGTGTCTTCCCTTATAGTTCATTGGAACTTTGTACAAGTCATGTCATCTCTCCAAACCAGGGCTCTCCAATGGAAATAGAATGTGAGATGCAAATGTGAGCCACACATGTAATTTTAAACTTCCCAGTAGCCATATTTGAATAAAGTAAAATGAAATAGGTAAAATTATTGTTAATATGTGTCTTATTAAGTATACTATTTACATATATCCAAATGTAATTTAGCATATAATCAACAATGAAAATTTTCAGTGAGATACCTTATATTCATTCACTATCCACATTTTAAGTGCGCAATAGCTGCACGTAACTGCTGGGTACCGTATTAGACAGCACAGCGCCAAACCCTGGAGAGCTACTTAAAATGAGACCGTAGCAATGGATCATCACTAAAACCTTAGATCTGAAATTCTAGACATCTATCATGGGAGGCACTTGTACTCCTTAAGTAGTTTACCTTTATGAGATCACTTGTTTCTTGCCTGCTTCAGTAGCATGGAGAAAGCATTTTAAGATACTAATTCAACAATGAAATGATCCTTTAAGAATCACAAAGGCAAAGTAGTGTCAAGAGAGTGTGTGCTATGAGAGAAGATTTTCAGAAAGCAACCATGCTTTAGTGGGTTTAAAAAAAAAATCAATTAGTCCTTAAATATCTGAGAGCTTTCCGTGGGCTAGGTCCTATTCTAGGCCTCAGGGACTTGGAAGAGAACAATTCAAAGCCCCTGCTCTTATGGTGCCTCTACTGTGATTTAACAGTAAATAGACATGAAGGATGCTTTTGGGTTAGGTAAGTACTATGAATAAAGCAGAATAAGAGATTAGAGCGTGGAGGCTGTGGAGACCTGGGAACTGGAGGGCCTAATTTTGCCAGGAGTACTTCTCTGAAGGGTGACAATGGAGGGGAGACTGGATTAAGAGATGGTGTAAACTATATGAAGACCCAGGGAACAATGTACCAGGAAGTGACTGGGCATTCTAGGCTGGGGAGACAGCCTGAGGTGGATATGGGCTTGGTGGGTTTGAGGAAGAACAGGAAGGCATTGTGTTTGGACTTCAGCAAGAGAGGGAGTGATAGGCAGCATGGCTGGGAAGTAGGAGTTTGGATTTTAAGTGTTAGGGGAGGCCAAAAAGAGTCATGATTGGCATGGAGAAGTGATTCGATGGTTTTTTAAAAAAGAAAGCTCTGACTGCTGGACAGATAGCATGTGGTAATGATGGAGGCAGGAAGACCAGTCGAGATGTCATGGAATGTCCAGGTGACCTGTCATGGTGACTTGGACTAGCATAAAAATGAAGGGGGTTGATGAAATTGGTTAGATTTGATATATGTTCTGAAGGTAGAGTTGATTGGATGTATTGGTAGATGGCCCAGGAGTATGCAAGGATGTCATCAGGATGACTCCTGGGTTTTTGGCTTGAGCAACTGGATCCTTGGTAGTGTCACTTACTGAGATGGGTGAGGGAGGGCGGAGAATGGATTTGGTGGGGGAGGGGGTGGAGGTAGACAGGAACAAACAGTTCTGTTTTTAGACTTTATAGGTTCCTACGTCTTTATAATTGTGAATATCACATTGAAATTGTGGCTAGCAGCCGGGCGCAGTGGTTCACGCCTGTAATCCCAGCACTTTGGGAGGCCAGGGCGGGCGGATCGTGAGGTCAGGAGATTGAGACCATCCTGGCTAACATGGTGAAACCCCGTCTCTACTAGAAGTACTAAAAAATTAACCAGGCATGATGGTGGGCACCTGTATTCCCAGCCACTCGGGAGGCTGAGGCAAGAGAATGGCGTGGACCCGGGAGGCGGAGCTTGCAGTGAGCTGAGATCGTGCCACTGCACTCCACCCTAGGTGACAGAGAGCGACTCTGTCTCAAAAAGAAAAAAAAAATCGTGGCTACAGGGATTTAGCATCTTTATCTTACATATTTGGAGAAGGGACTTTGCCCTAACACAGAGAACTGGAGGTCGAGTTATTGTTTCATCTAGGCATGGACTCAGGATAAGGATGAGGCCTTTATGATGCTTTTCTTTGGATAGTGATGTTAGTGACAGAAGCAGGAATTATGACTTAGAGTAAATAAAAACTTTACTGCTGAGAGGTCTTGTTTCTGTGCTTAGGAAAGAGCTATTTCCAAGGCTTGTAATCAGCTGCTGAGCATCAGCACGCCTGTACCTGGTGTGTAATATTCCTGTGTCTCTCGGTAAATAGCCACTGCCCTTGAGTGCCCCCATCTTCCTGCTGCCAACTTAGCCGTCAGAGCCTTGCTTCTGGGGGTACTCCTGACATCCCTCTACTCAGCACATAATAAGTAAAATACCTTGCACAGCAGTTAGCTTCCTTGGCTTTGTTCCAGCCACTAGAGTGGAACAGCATCCGTTCTGACCAGTCAGTGTCCATGCCATGCCATTTGCATTGTCAAATCTTTTGAGTGTCACCAATGGTTCTACCCATGGGTAGGGTCATGACTAAGCAATGTGAAGTTGGAAAGAGTAATCTCATGAACCAACCACTTCCAAATAGTCAAGAATGTTGATGTCCTTGATCTCTTGAATGAATTTTACGTTTCCATTCTGCTTTACCATTCTGTGAATACTGCACAATGTGTGCAACAGTAGCCAGCGTCTGGGTTGACAAGGCCTCTCATGCTTTACTTGTATCCCAACATAAATGCGATAGATCAGGCATTCCTCATCCTATCCTATTGCAAAGAACTCTGGGATTTCAGACTAACCCTACATGTATAGCATAAACTGTGGGCCAAGACCAAGATATGAAGTATTTGAGTGACCATAATGCAACAACAATAACAACAACAAAAATCTTGCTCTTTCTCTTTGACTCTATGTTATCTACTTTGGGATTTCTCCAAAAAAACAAAAAACACAAAAACAAAAAAACAAAAAAACCAAAGGAACTGATGATTCTGTTGGACTTGGAAGGTTCGCATGCAAAGTGAAGTGGTGCGTATGGTAAAATTCTTCACTGATTATTTAAACGTGTGTGTGTGTGTATTTCATTTTCAACCACCAGCAGTGGGTTGGGATGGTCTACGCACAGAAAGGCATATGATGATACTCATGCTGATGAAGAGACAAAAAGCCTCTGGTCTTGGGCGGGAGGAGTGTGGGTTTGGACCCTGCTTGGTCATTCTGCTCCGATGGAGGCTTCCATCTCCTTGATGATCTGCAACAGAAGGATGTACATGCTGAATGTTGGGTAAGGGGAGAGCAGACTGGGCTTGAACAACTTTTCCTGGAGGTGATGGGAACTCCTTAGGACCTTGAAAAATAGGTGGCACTGAGCTAACCAGAAGAAAGAAGGTGCTTCAAATGTTCCATAATGTAAATAAATATCCCGTACGATTCGTTTACCTTTAGTGGCTAAAAAAAGCATTGTCTCCTGAAACCCCAATTTGGGATAATTTCTGGGAGGTGCTGGGAGAGTTTCTTCTCTGAGAAATTAATGGCTAATTTGGAGATTGAGGGAATCAAGTGACTGGTTGGTTACATTTCTTCCTGTGTAAAAGTTCCATGCAGTGCTGCTGTTACATTTGTTTCAACAACTAAACCATGTGCCTTGATTCCACAGGCAATGGAGAACTTTCTCTCTGTGCCAAGAACTGTGGGTACAGAGAAAAGCAAGACTGACAAACATAAGTGGATTTTCAGTGAAATTAGACTTTTAAACCCCCCTGGTCTTTCCAAGTTCATAACCCTTCAGGAGGCAAGCTGGCTTCTACTGCCTTAAATATGTTTGGCATTTACAGTAAATTATGACTGTGGGAGTATTTGCAATCTACCACGCCTGACGATTTCTTTGAGGAAAAGATTCTTTCTCACTGGGTCAGCCCGTAGGCTCTTCATGGGGAGAATCTAGGCAGTGTATGATGCAGAGAAAATGCTAATAAACTGAGAGAGGCCAAGTTAATCTATTAATATAATACACAGCTGAAGTGGGGAGGAAGAAAGGCAGAACAGCCATGAGGCTGTATGGCAGGGGGTTTTTGGAGGGAGTGTTGAGACTAGGAGAGTTTTGGGGAGCATTTTCTCTCTGTGTGGAAGACACTAGGAGGGACAGGGATAAAGAGAATATTTTGAGGATGCATTGTGAAAACGAAGCATCCATCTCCCCTTTGGTATTTCATAAAGACTGAGAAAGGATTGGGGAATTAAATACATGTTCATTGCCTGACTGTGCTTATTTGAATTAATACAGTGGCAAAATTATGCTGCATGGGGCCCTAGGATTTATGGAGAAAACACTGAAAACACTAAATTGGGGGACTGTCAGATACCCCAAAAACTGAGGACTCAGGGTGGTTAGGCTGACCCTGTGTGACAAAGACAGTGAGATGGAAGGAGCATGCGTCTAGTTTTGGTCACTGGGATGTGGGTGGAAGTGATATGTATCTTTTCTGGGACTGGCCCATAATAAATCTCCTATTCACAATCCTCTTTGTCTCTGTCTAGAGCCATCTTTGAGGCCTTTGGCTAGAGAAGGCAGAGCTACAAGAGAAAAATGGCTTGTGCTCTGAGTCACTGCATGGAGGAAAGCTGGCCAGCCATGAACGTGTACATTGAACTCTATGTGCAGGAGTGAAAAATAAGTTTTAATTGTGTTAAATCATTGAGATCTTGGGAATTCTTTGTTACTGCAACAGAGCCTAGCAGATTCTGACTAATACATTCTATTTCCAAACGAGAAGTATAGTTGTAACCTCTCTGCCATTCTGACTAACTCCACTGCTAGCTGCTGTTTCTTCCCTTACATTTGGGAGAAACAGCTGCTAATCCTTAATAAACATGTTCCTCTCATTTCCAACAGGATTAAAACTTTGGCAAGGAAGAGGAAAGTATTGGGAGTCACTTAGTGGTAAATTATTAGCACATTGCACGTTATGGTAGGATTTTCCTGCGTTAGTTCATGTTCCACAAGATTAGCTCATGAATAAATGAGTCTTTTTAAAAACCACTTTATTGATTGACATGTATGATTGATGCATAGAAAGCTGTACATATTTAACAAATACAACTTGACAAGTTTGGAGAAAAGTAGACACCTGTGTAACCATCGTCACCATCAAGGCCAAAAACATTCTTCACCTCCCCAAATTTCCTTCTGCCTCTTTTGTTATTATTAGAGATAACACACCTAAGATCTACCCTTTTAGCAAATTTTAAGGGTACAATGTAGTATTGTTAGTTATAGGCACCATGCTGTATAGTCTCCAGAACTTATTTATCTTGTGTAACTGAAACTTTGTATCCTTTAACTGTCACTTCCTCATTTTCCTCTTGTCCTACCCCCAGAACTGCCATTCTACTCTTTGCTTCTATGAGTTTGAACTCTTTCAGATTCCACCTCTAAGCGAGATCTCAAATTTAGCTTTAAGTTTGTGAGTGTAGAGAAGCATATTATGGAATAAAAGTTTGTGTCTCTCTTAAAATTTATGTGTTAAAACCCTAATTCTCAATGTGGTGGTATTTGGAGGTGGGGCCTTTGGGAGGTAAATAGGTTAGATGATGCCATGAAGATGGGGCCCTGGTCCAGTGGAATGAGTGTCTTTTTCTCCCTGGCTTATTTCACTTACCATAACGTCCTCCAAGTCCATCCAGTTGTTCAAAATGGCAGGATTTCCTTCTTTTTTAAGGCTGAATAATATTTTGTGTATGTTTATGTCACATTTTCTTTATCCATTCATCTGTCAATGGACATTTATCCATAACTTGGCTATTATGAATAATGCTGCAATGGGAGCATTATGCATGGAGTGCAGGGATCTCATTCAGATCCTGCTTTCATTGCCTTTGGATAAATACCCAGAAGTTGGATTTCTGGATCGTACACTGGTTCTATTTTTAAATTTTTTAACTGCCAAGTCCAATATTTTGAGAAACCTCCATACTGCTTTTCACAAAGATTATACAAATTTACATTCCCACCAACAGTGCACCAGACTTCCCTTTCCTCCACATCCTCACCAATACTTGTAATCTTTTTTTTTTTTTTTTAAATAATAGCCATTGTAACAGATATGAGGTGATATCGCACTGTGGTTTTGATTTGCATTCTTTTGATGGTTAGTGATATTGAGCAGGCGTGAGTCTTTGTCTTTCTTTTGCTCTTGTGAGCAGCTATTGTCTGAACTCTCTGCTTTGCACCTTCATAGCTGTTGTTAGGAGGTGATTCCTCATGGGCATCTCACGTTTCTAGTGTCTTGCAAGTAAGGCTCTAAATGTTCTTCTTAGGGACTCTCCTTTCAAAGATATTGGGATAGCAAACAGTCTTGGAAGACAGAGACAATGTCTTTCTCCAGAGTAAAGGACAGACATGCTTACTGCCCACTATAAAAGATTTAGTTTCCTATGCTCAGAGTTCCTGTCCTGTAACACAACCGTTGAGCATTCAGGCATCCATCTGGGCCTGCCCATGTAGCTCCCTTGGGATGCTGGAGCAGAACTGATGCAAATATGCAGATACTCATGTTACTTTCTATGCAATGAATAATAAAGCCCTTTGTCTCATGCCTTCTACCAGAATCCATATCATGCTAACTTGGGAGCTTGCAAGTAAGGTAAAATCTCCAGCCCTTCTTAGTTCTTGATAGCCACTATCTTGGCTACCAGTCTTCTAGCTGCCTTAAAACCACTTGAGAATAAGGTAATGTAAAACAAATGTAACTAGAATGAAGCTCAGACTAGATCCAGTCTCACAGTATGTCCTTACCTACTTACTTCCTATCTTTCTACCCCTCCTCCTTTCCTACTCATTCTGCATTGTTAAAACCCCAATTTGGCAAGGGCAAAAGCATCTTTGAAGTGCAAGGGAGGAGAAAAACTTAAGGAGTGAAAGCAGAGTTCCCTTTCACACAAATGAGAGAGGGAAAGTTGCTGACATTCTTATGTTAATCCTCTCTGTCCCATTATAAGCGAGATCCAGTCTTCTTACATTTTACAAATGTTTGCAACAGGTAATTCTTGTTCTTCTCTGCTCTAGTCTATAACAGAAATATGTATCAGAAATAGCTTATTTGGTTGCTATCATTTGATCAAACTCATAGATATTGACATTAATGTATAAATGGCTTATTTAGCTTTAAGTTTGTGAGTATAGAGATGCATATTATGGAATAAAAGTTTGTGTCTCTCATAAAATGTATATGTTAAAATGCTAATTCTTGTGTGATGATATTTGAAAGTGGGGCCTTTAGGAGGTAAATAGGTTAGATGAAGTCGTGGAGATGAGGCCGTGGTCCGATGGAATTAGTGCCCTTATTAAAAGAGACAACAGAGATTTTGCTCTCTGTTTCTTCAACATTTAGGTGTAGGGGCAGAAGGAACTTTCCACCCCATGAAGATTTAATAATTTGATTTTGTAAAACAAACTGACAATAGACATATTAACAAGAGAAAAGGCAAACATGTTTGTTAGTGTGCAAGCACACAGGAGCCACACAAAATAGGAAACTCAAAGAAGGGCCAGAAGGCTAAAGTTTAAATACTCTATAGGGGAGAGGGAGGTGGGGGATGTAGGTAATTTTAGAGAAAGAGTACATGATTTTTAGGGGAAATAAATGAAATAAATGAATCCAAAGAACAGACAACAGCTTAGGACAAAGTTCCTCTGAGCAGGTGAGGGGTGGGACTAAACTGTAAACAAAGTTTGTGTTATTATTCAGATAAAGCCTCTCAGGTAATAAAAGTTGTTTTGGAGCAGCCTCCAGAAGAATAGGTGATAGCCAGTCTGGGTGTGGTGTTGACTTTTAATATCTTCTGCAGTGATTAATCTTCCCTGGTTTTTTGATGAGATTCCTAAAGAGGTGGATCAAGACAATTGTAATCCTTTTGGAAAATCTTCCCTTGGTCAGGTACATGAACCTCCCTGCATTTCAAAAAGGAAAGAAGTGTTGGCGGGCTGGATCAGGAGAAGATCAGAGAGAGACTTTGGTTGTGAGGCTTTTAAATTTCATTTGTTCAAAGCACTCAGCATGCCAAAGAGCCATAGTTTGAGGATTTTCTTTCTGAACCCCAACAGAGGATACAGCAAGAAGGCATGATGGCTGCCTGAAAAAAATCAGGATGTGTTTTCTCACCAGGAATCAAATCAACCAGCACCTTGATCTTGGACTTCTCAGCCTACAAACTGTGAGAAATAAATTTCTGTTGTCTAAGACACCTAGACTGGTATTTTGTTAGGAGTATTTTACTTTGGTACCAAGGCTATTTGCTGCTGTAAGGAAATATCTAAAAATGTGGAAGCGGCTTTGGAACTGGATAATGGGTTGAGGATGGAAGAGTTTTGAGGTGCGTGCTAGAAATCTGGATGTTAAAGGCAATTTTGGTGAGGGCTTGGAAAGAAAAGGGGAGAGCTGGAGAGAAACCACCATCTTTGTAGAGAATACGTAAGTTATCATGAATGGAATGTTGGTAGAAATATGGACATTAAAAGCGGTTCTGGTGAGTTCTCAGAAGGAAATGAGCAACAGGTTATTAGAAACTGGAGGAAACTGCTATTTTATTATAAAGTGACAAAGCACCAGATTGCACTGTGTTTGTGTTCCAGTGCAAGAAGTGAAGTTGATATTTAGCTGAGGCAATGTCTAAGCAAAGTATCGAAGGAGTACCTTGGTTCTTCCTGACTGCTTCTAGTGAAATGGAGAAGAAAGAAATGAATTTAAGAAGGAATTCCTATGCAAAAAGGAACCAGAACTTGAAGGCTTGGAAAATTCTCAGGCTATCCATATTGCAAAGAATGAGAAAGATTATTCTGAAGAAAACACTAAGGGTGTGTCTGAACACTGTTTGATAAGAAGATAGTATGGATGTGAATGAAGGATTTAATCAGCTATCTCAACCGAAGCCAGGAATAGAGATGGGATTATACCAATAGAAATGTTGCCAGCTGGGACTAAAGGGGGCAGAAATTAAACAGGAGTGACTGAAAGAAGGATGTTGGGCCAGCGCCAAGGTGCTGTGGGAAATTAAAGTAACAAAATTAGAAAAAAATAAAAAAATAAAATTATTAGAAAAGCAAAAAAATAAAAAATAAAAAGGAAGATGTTGGGCTTCTTACGTTGTCAGGACAGGATAGGATGATAGGGCCATTTGGCTGTGAACATGCTTTATTTTTCACGAAAAGGGAAGAATAATCACAAAGGCAATTTGGAGACCATCAGAGCTGCCACTGTCGTCACAGGTCCAGGGGGCAGGGTTGGTTCCTCCTCTGTTTCAAAGGGTGGGGTTGCCTTTCTAGTTTTTGCAGGCCAGGATGCCTCTGCCCATGACTTTATTCTCCCTTAAGGAATCACACAGGGTGGGCCTTTCCAGAGAGCCAGGAGACTGGGCTCTCACAGAGAAGAACTCATTCCAGATTTAACTCCAAAGTCTCATCTAAATATCATCTAAATTAGGTATGGGTGATACGCAAGGTACGATTCATCCTGAAGCAAAATTCCTCTCCATATGTGAACCTGTGAACCTGTGAAACCAGACAAATTATGTACATTCAAAATCCATTGATGATGCAGGCATAGGTTATATAGATATTCTCATTCTAAAAGGGAGAAATCAGAAAGAAAAAAAGAGATGACATGTTCCAAGCAAGTCCAAAACCTAGCAAAGAAAATTTGATTAGATGCTAAGGCTTGAGAATAATCTTCTTTGGTTCAGTACTCTGCCTTCTGACCCCATTAAGGTAGCAGTATCACGCCCTTGGCTCTGGGGCAGTCTCTCCCCCAAGGCTTTTTGTGAGAGCCCCACCACCTTTGCGTTCAAGATGGACGTGAATTTTGGGAGCCCAGGTGGGAAATATTATGGCCTGAATGTTCCCCCTACCCCAAATTCAGATGTTTTGAAGCCTAAACCCTCAATCTGATGTTAGGAGATGGGGCCTTTAGGAAGTAATTAGGGTTAAGTGAGGTCAGGAGGGTGGGGTCCTGGTCCAATGAGATTAGCATCCTTATGAGAAAACACACTAGAGTTATTTTTTTTCTCTCTCTCCACCATGTGAGGACACAGTAAGAAGGCCAGTTTCTGCAAGCCAGGAATCAGGCCCTAACCAGGAACTAAACTGGCCAAAATCTTGATCTTGGACTTACTAGCCTTCAGAACTGTGAGAAATAAATTTCTATTGTTAAGCCACCCAGCCCTAAGAAACAAATACAGAGCAGCAAGCAGGTACTGAAAAGACATTCAGCACTTTAAAAAGTCTGCAAAGTTCTTACAGTTGATTCCCTTGGAAACCTTCTTGGTATTACAACCTTTCTTTGTTTCATCAATGTTCAGGTGTGTGAAATGCAGATGAAAGTTATCTGCATAAGACACATATCATGTTAGACCTAGCATGCCCTCCTTGAGAACCTTCCTATAGCCACTCCAACTCCCATACACACTTGAATCATCTGAGTCAAACAGTAGTTCCATCAAGCCTCTCTTCCTGCGTACTGACTTATGGTAGCTTCTGCTTTTAGGATTCATCAGCAATCACCTATTCTGATTTCTTACATATGCCTTCTCAGCATGTCACTTGGCATCTCTTGTCTGTGTGAGCCAGTGATTAACTTGAAATTCTCTTACTCTAATTCTATGGTAACTGTTCTATTTATTATTACAGACTGTTGAAGCTCCCAGAAAATCTCAAATCATTCTGTGTAAATCCATTATTTTACAGATAAGAAGAGAAAAATGTCTTCATCGGCTTGGGCAACTTGTAACAGAATACCATAGACTGTGTGGCTTAAATAACAAACATTTATTTCTTATAGTTTCAGAGGCTGGGAAGTCTGAGAGCAGAGTGCCACCATATTCAGGTTCTGGTGAGGGCCCTCTCCCTGGCTTGTATTGCCTGCATTTTATTGTGTCCTCACATGGCAGAGAGAAATTCTGGTATCTCTTCCTATTCTTATAAGAAGAGAAATCCCAACATGAGGGCTGCATCCTCATGACTTCATCTAAACCTTCTTACCTCCCAAAGGCCTCACCATCTTATACCATTGCATTATGGGTTAGGGCTTCAACACATGACCTTCAGGAGGGACATAAACATTCCATTCATAACAGAAAGTTTAGGAGGTTGAAGATGTGGGGCTTTACAGCATTTTTTCCTTTCACATCTACCCATAAAACTACTTCCCCAGGAACCCCAAATAATGAAACCCTTTACAACCCATTTGGTGGCAGCATTCATGAAAGAATTCCCTTCTGAGCCTTTGATAAGTTGCGCTGAGCGTACCAGTATGCATGAGACATAGCATCTGAAAACAGAGACTTCAGTTTCAATATTCCTTTTACTTGTTTCGGTGATAATGGCCATTCACCTCCTGAAAAGACAGGGCTATGCATATTAATGAAGAAGAATCCTAGAGGGTGAGATTCTGGTTTTGTATAATCATAGGACAATATTCATTAACTAATTCCAAAAATAACAACCAACTTAATGAGTTTGTAGGGAGAAATGTTGCTTGACTTTAAGGAGATTTGGAAATACTTACATTTAAAAGATGAGAAAGGAGTAAGAATGAGGTTTATTTTCCTAGTAGCTGGAAACATAACATTCTTAGAATTTATTTTTTGGTAGGAGATGGCTTTTTTCTTTCCTTTTTGGAAAACAATAACTTTTAATTGCTGATAATTTCTCCTGGGTCAAGGCTTTAAAAGGACAGAATAGTTTTCTTCCTTCTGCTAGAGTAATAAGGCATTTAAAATGTTTCTGTTTCATTTCACAGCTGCCCACCTAAGAATCTAGTTCATCTTGCTCTGGTAAACATTTCCTGAATCACTTCATTGTTTGAATTTTTTCCCTCCATTAACAGGAAAGGGAGATATCTCTCAACAGAATGTATTAAACTTATCAGGAATTACTCTCTGCCAATGGATAGTCTCTTATCTAGTTTTGTTTTGGAGTGGAAAAATAATGCTGTTTATAATAGGATCTTAGAACTCAAAAGGAATTTAGAAATCATAGAATTCAACTTCATAATTTCAAGCTGAGGTCACTGAGACTAAGGGAAGAAACTTGCTAACTAGAGAAGGTTCAGTACTAGATCTAAGGTTCTTTGACTTTCAGCTCAGGGCAGTTTCTGGCCTGTAATACTGGTCTCCTTTCTAATTGGATAGGTCTTTGTCGGCTGTATTTCTCTTTCTGTGCCTGGCTTATTTCACTTAACATAAAGTCCTCCTGGCTCATCCATGTTGTCACAGATGACAGGATTTCCTTCTTTTTAAAGACCGAATAGTATTTCACGGCGTTAATGTACCACATTTTCTTTATCCTTTCACGTGAAGGTCTTATGACCTGGTTTAGAGGAGGGTCAGCAAATCTTTCCCAGGTTGTATGACTTGTTGAAGGGAGAAAGGTGGGAGGAAGGTGAGAGTGACCTTCCTGCCTCTGTCATTTTCTCAAATGCCAACATGCCATATTGTAGGGTAGCACATCCTGAACCCCATCACCGGGGTGGCTGGGATGTCGTCTCTGTATAGAAATCTTATTCCAAGCACTTAGGGGTTGAAGTAAAGAGCCCGTGTTTGCATCTTTCACCCAAGGATTGGTCATCTCTGATCAAGACGTGAGGTCCAGGATGAGCTGTTTCCCACAGAAACTTTGACAAATGTGTGGACAATAAAGGAGCACTGCTTCCCTTATTCACCATAGCTCAGCTGGATTTATAGATTTAAATCTTTTAATGAAAAAGTTCATGTTGAGGTATTTAGATACTTTTTAGAGGGTCAGATACCAAGTTACAGTGACATTTAAACCATGTGTCCAGAACATGAAGGCAAAGAGTTTGCTATTCGGAGGTAAATTTTATCAGGGTTTGAAAGGTGAAGCATTTGCTCATGAAATGTTGAATGAATTTCTGTGAGATGGCACGAGGGTGGTAAGAAAAAGTGGAAACTCAAAGATGTATTTTCGCCTCATCCATCAGAGGACTAGAATGTTGGGGGATGCTGAATCGGTGAGCAGAGGAGAAAGAATGATAGAATCATTGGCAGCATCTCGGGTTTTACATAGTGCTTCTGTCTATTTAGTTTGGTCCTTACAACAACCCCATAGGTGGTGAGGTATTGTTTCTGTTTTACATGTGCAGAAACGCAGACACATTGAGCCAATGGTGGAGCCATGAGTTGATCTCAGGCCTCTGGGCTCTGGATTATGTGATTTTGCTTCCATGTCATTCTGCTTCCTTGGTAAGGACTGAAAGGTGGATGGTCAGGATTACCAGGTGCTTAGCAATGAGAAGCCAGCCAGACGAGTTTATCTTACTGTGTTTTCAGACAGTATCCATGGAAATGTGCACTTGAGTGACCAACCTGTCCATTGCCCACGTGGCCAGGTTCACTCAGAGGATTAGTGACAGCATGTGTAAGGAACATGACCAACACTGAATCCCACCCTACTCTGCTGACTTCAGACTTCCACTTAGGGCTTTACCAAAGTGAGAGAGACTCAACCTGAGCCTTTGACCCTTGACATTTTTATAGGTTCTGGGAACCTCCATCTCCACCAGATAATTGATTTTCCCTAAATACAAAGCATAGGACTGTCAGTCTATGAGACCTTGTCTTATTTGGCTGTGGTTTGGGGTGTAGCAGAACAGAGCATTGAAAACTTGACTGAAGTGTTTTTAGTAGCAGAGAAGGATTAAAGAGGAACATGTGGGCAGGAGCTCAAGCAATGACATCTCAGATGAAATAGCTCTGAAGTCTTTTCTTGTTTTTTTTTGTTTGTTTGTTTGTTTGTTGTTTTTTTGAGATGAAGTCTCCCTCTGTCGCCCAGGCTGGAGTGCAGTGGTGCGATCTTGGCTCACTGCAAGCTCCACCTCCCAGGTTCATGCCATTCTCCCGCCTCAGCCTCCTGAGTAGCTGGGACTACAGGCACCCGCTACCATGCCTGGCAAATTTTTTGTATTTTGAAGTCTTATATTTACAAAAATTTGTGGGAATTTTACATTATGCTCTAAAATATTTATTACCGTATTAAAAGAAATGTTCCAGATTAATTGTAATGAGTGATAGTGACTCTCTAGATTTTTCTCAGAGGTGGTTTTTTCTTTTGAAATGGAGTCTCCCTCTGTCTCTCAGGTTGTAGTGCAGTGGTGCAATCTTGGCTCACTGCAAGCTCCACCTTCTGGGTTCACGCCATTCTCCCACCTCAGCCTCCTTAGTAGCTGGGACTATAGGCACCCGCCATTACACCTGGCTAATTATTTTTTGTATTTTTAGTAGAGACAGGGTTTCAGCATAGCCAGGATGGTTTCAATCTCCTGACCTCGTCATCTGCCCGACTTGGCCTCCCAAAGTGCTGGGATTACAGGTGTGAGTCACCATGCCTAGCCTCTCAGAGGTTTTGACTCCCCTAACACACTGCTGACTGCCCTTGGGTTCCTCTTCTCAGTTTAACCTGGAACTTGAGCTCCTCCTGACCCTTGATGCCAGATAAAACAAGTAGGTGTGGTTGGGGGGTTTGCATCAGTGGCTCTTAGGCATTTACAGCCATGAGACCAAACATTTCACACACACAAGCTGTCACAATGGCTAAGAGAAAGGGCATTGGTTTTGGAACAGGAGGAGATGATCTCTGGTTTTAATATAAACATAATTGTTCATGAAAGAAGAATACGCAACAGTCATCATTATGAGCCAGCCAACTGTGTGAAGAGCTTTGTGGGCCAAACTTTGGGAGCCACTGATTTGTTGGAAGCCTGGTACAACCAGATGTTTGTCCTACTTTAAAGAAGGCAATAAAGAGTTGGCACCAAGGAAATGTAATCTAGGGCATTTATGAGTTGGGTGGCAGATTAAATGTGTACAGCACAGGCTACATACTTTGCGGGGCCAGTGCAAAATGAAAATGTAGGGTCCTTGGGCAAAAGTTATGGAGAATTTCAAAATAGTAACAGCAGAGCGTTAAACAAAGCACAGGGCCCTTCAAAGCATGAAGTTCTGTGCAGTTGCACAGATCACATGCCCATGAGGCTGGCCCTGATAAAGTGTCTTAAATTGGAAAAGTTGTGGGTGTACTTTGAGTATGAAGAAAATAAATAAATAAGTAAATAAATAAAATATAAATACAAAGGTAATAAAGGAGAACAAAGGGAAGGCGAATCCCATGAGGAACAAGGTTACCTTGTAAGTGAAGTGTGGAAAAGCCATGGTCTATGCTGGAGAGGAGGAGAGAGGAGAATGCTACAGGCTGGAGAGAATGACCCAGAGATCTGATGTTACAAACCAGGTCTTTCCTAGGGGCGAGTCAGGAGGGCTAGCAGGTAATATTCTAGTGGACAGAATAACATCTATATAAGGCACAGAACTGATTGGTTAAATAATTGTAGGATTCTCTTTTACACCATTCATTGAAACCCATTGGTAGTTGTATTTGCTATGGGGTCAGAAAGTGGTGAACGAGTTATTACTATTTGTTTTGTTCATCTTGGGAAAAGAATTTAGTCTATAGTGTGGAGGAGTTTCAGATAATTCACCTCTGAATTCATGGATAGTGATTCCAATGTCTTTTTAAAAGATGAAAACTTGAACCTCAGTGAAGAAATATAAAGGCTATGAGCATAATTCCAGCTTTACGGCAGTCAGCAATCAAACACAGTACTCATTTATTCATTCTGGCAATATCATTCTTGGTGCAAGAGGCCAGTTTCAAATATAAACAGGACCAGGCAGGGAAGATGTATGTGTGAGGACCGTGAGGACCAGTGGTGACTAAGGCAAGCCAGAGAGCACGCGGCCTGTTGAAAAATGCTTGGAATCAAATAATTCTAAAACATGCAGGACTGAGCACAATCTGTCTGGAGATTAGGTTTAATTGGCTATCAGTTTGCATCCCCTGATAGATGAGTCACTGGGAAAAAGCAGACCCATTGGTGGCCCTGGAGAGCATTGAAGTAAAACATTGTTACCAAGAGTGGAGGGCTTAAGAGACAAACAGTATCATCCAATGAATGAAACCTTTCCAATTAGGAGCCAGGCACCAGCGGGCTTCCATCAGATGGGACTTCCCAGGACCTATGTTGTCCCAGACAACAAGGTGGCTTATGTATTCTTTCTTCAATAGGCCACCTTGGTGAGCTACTAGGGTTTAATGACTAATTAGAAAATTATTTTACTGCTCTTCCTAAACTCACTTGATTTTCATTACATTTCCTCTTTCAGGAGAGCTACCTACTCCTGTAAATGATGTCTCTTTCTATGTAGAGTAGAAATAATAGAATTTCTATTGTTACACAAATATGCATTGTTTTCCCAATATGAAAATACTGGAACTCTTCATTCCTAAAACATACAAGGTCAGAGATCTTTATTCAAAGAACGTGTGTTCGGCCAGGCGTTGAGGCTCTTACGCCTGTAATCCCAGCACTTTGGGAGGCTGAGGCGGGCAGATCACAAGGTCAGGAGATCCAGACGATCCTGGCCAACACGGTGAAACCCCATCTCTACTAAAAATACAAAAAATTAGCCGGATGTGGTGGCGGGCGCCTGTAGTCCCAACTACTTGGGAGGCTGAGGCAGGAGAATGGCGTGAACCCGGGAGGCGGGGCTTGCAGTGAGCCGAGATCGCGTCACTGCACTCCAGCCTGGGCGACAGAGCGAGACGCCGTCTCAAAAACAACAAACAAAAAACAAATAACATGTGTTCTATTAGTGTAAATGAGGCTTTTGTCTGTGAACGCTGATGTTAGTGTCTGCTTAATTTTGAGTAAAAGATTATTTCTTTCACTTCTCTTTCCTGGCCAAAGAACACTAGATCTTTTTGCTCCTTAGTTCAGCTAAATCTGGGTTTTTGTATCACGACCAGGAAAAGTTAGGCACGCAGACACATTGAAGGGTGAGGGGAATGGAATTTATTGGGCAAAAGGAAAAAAAAAAAAAACAAAAAACAAAAATCCTCTCAGCAAAGCAGGAGGGGTTCCCGCCGACGGGTTCCCACCTCACAGATTGAATACCAGGCCACCACACGCAAGCTGAAGAGTCCAGGCTCCTCCCCCTGCCCAAGGCACGAACTTCCTGTAGCTCCACCCCCTTTTTCCCAGTACGCAGGCGCGTCGGAGATTCTCCGACGACGACCCTTTCATTATCTGCGTCCTACGTCTATCATTTTCTTCACTCCTAATCTGTTTTTTGTTCAATCTGTTTTTTGTTTTCTTTTGTTTTTGAGGTGGAGTTTCGCTCTTGTTGTCCGGGCTGGAGTGCAATGGCGCGATCTTGGCTCACTGCAACCTCTGCCTCCCGGGTTCAAGCGATTCTCCTGCCTCAGGCTCCCCAGTAGCTGGGATTACAAGCGCACGCCACCATGCCCTGCTAATGTTTGTATTTTTGGTAGAGATGGTGTTTCCCCATGTTGGCCAGGCTGGTCTTGAACTCCTGACCTCAGGTGATCCACCCACCTCAGCCTCCCAAAGTGCTGGGATTACAGGCATGAGCCACTGCACCCGGTCCTAATCGTTTTTTCACACTCTCATTCCTCATCTTGCTCTCTGGACTACCATTAGTTTCTTAAAGGAAACTGACCAAGTGTGGTTTTACCAACCCTGGGGTGCCATGTGACATACATTAGAGAATTTGTATCTTTTGGGTCTGTGCAGGAAAGATTGGAGACTATAAGTTTCCCGCCTGTGCCAAGGAGAATATTCATTCATACCTGTGTACTCCAGGTAGCAGTTAAAGGAGAAATCAGTTGCTCTCACAGTTTCACAAGAAAAAATGGTTTAAAAAATGGTCTTTACTGATGAAAACTCTTTCTTGATAAGAATGCTTGAGCTCTATTGTCAAAATAGGGACGTGGCTGTCTTTAAAAATAGCTGATATGGGAAAAAAAATTACTGGTGCGAATTGCACGGAAGAAAAGGGGGGTGTACTTCGGCTTTCCTCTCTCCTTTAATTGCGCTAGGTAGATACAGAGTTCAGATATCAGAATCAAATCTGGACCTCCAAAATATTTTTAACCAGAGAGTTGTGAAAAGGCCCCCAAACAAGGACATTCATGACTGTTTATAGCTGACTTTTGTTATTATTAATTTATTTTAGTTGACAAAAATCAACATATGGTGTACAACATGATGTTATAAAGTATGTATGCATTGTGGAATGGCTAAATCAAGTTAATTATACATGCAGATAGCTGACTTTTAATCGAAAAAGGAAATATTGTTACCTTGCTTTTAAAATTGAGATACTTTATGATGTCACTGCATACTCTATAGTTACAATTTTTTGTTTTGCTAGATTTTAGAATTTAATTGTCATTATTCCTGTCACTAGCCACTTCATCCTGGGAGAGGGACACCTATAATCTTAAACCTCAATGTAACTTGGTATGATAGAGAACAGAAGGGACGTCTCACTAGGAGAAATGCCATAGATTGAAGAAGGCCTGATGGCACGTCAGTGCACTGCCCAGCACACTGACCCAGTGCATCTGTACTTGACCAAGCCATTCCTGGAAGCAGATCCTGCAGGCTCCCTGGGGCTGGCACATGCTTATCCTAAATTACGAAAGTGGCATTTGCTTCTACTCAGCTCTGTTTTCTGAATAACTATCAAATTGTTTACTGACAAAGTCACAATGAGCTTTCATACTCCCTTTGTGGGAACTGGAAAAAGGTTACTGCTCAGAAGAAATCCACTGGGCCGGGTTCAGTCCTCACTTACTACCTTCTGTGTAGCATGAACGGCCCATTGTCCCTTACAGGGATGCTCAGAATCCCAGCAGAGGTGCCTTGCCATTCTCCTTCCCCCTATTCAAAATTCTTCGTTCTGTGGCTTTTTCTTCCAGGGTCTTTATTTTACCCAATGACCTAATAACTTGATGAATAAATTCAAACAACAAAGATGTTAACAGCAGTGCTTGTTCCAGCCATGCTATTATGTTGCCAATGTTATCCTCATTGTCTAGGGTACTATTTCCTTGCTTTACATCTAGTAAAAAATCCCATTCATTTTGCAAAACTTAACTCTAATTTCAATTACTCTGAAAAATTTCCTGGCCCTTTCAAGTAAGTTATTTCCCTCTCTGAATGCTTGTAGTAGAGTGTTTATATATTTTCCTATTTCTTACATTGCTTAATAAATATTTACATGTCAGTCTTCTCCGATGTCCTGTAATCCTTTGAGATCAGAGGCAGTGGTGTTCTTGTTTGTATCTCCAGCTTATGGTTTACTATTTCG
This sequence comes from Chlorocebus sabaeus, assembly GCF_047675955.1. Lineage (NCBI taxonomy): Eukaryota > Metazoa > Chordata > Mammalia > Primates > Cercopithecidae > Chlorocebus > Chlorocebus sabaeus. The sequence continues at coordinate 20,056,549 of NC_132915.1, forward strand.
ACATAATAGGTGCTCAACAAATAAATAATGACTGGATCATGGTATTGAATGAACTGGTCAATCAAACTTAGTACTTACCATGGTGCTTTTCCCTTAATTAGTGGGCTCCTAAAGATGACTCATTAAAGCAGGCGATAGGAGTGTAGACAGCTGGAAGGACTGCACCCTCCTGGCTCTTTTCCCAGAACCCAGCTGCTATTTTGCCTTCCAGTCATGGTTAGATCAGGAATTACTAAGAACTCTGTGAAGAATGGCTTGGCCCTAGTTCCCTGCTTTTTACTTGAGTTTCCAGAGCAATGGGAATCTCCAGATATATGCTAGTAAATCCTCTGCTTTTCTGGATTTGAGGGAAATTTGCATCTTATGTTTTGTCTGATGTGTTCATGAGTAGAGATCACTGTCTTTGAGGCAGAATACCAGGTGCTGTAAGAGATACAAAGGAGTACCCCAAACCAGTTCTGAGGAGGTAATTTATAACTGGAGAGAGAAATACATAATGTGATAAACTACATGAGGGGTCAGAAATCACCGCAGACTTTGGTGATTAGAGAAGTCCTCCTGGGAGTGGATTTGGAGCTGGACCTGGAATGATAAATTGGATTTCTATTTGTTCATTCAATTGACAAATATTTGTCTAGTGTACCCCATTCTTCCCTAGGTGTGGGAATACAAAGAGTGCTCAGTCAGAAGTATACCTGTGTGAGCTCCAAACTTTTTGGGTGATAGAGTCCCTAAGAGTAATAGAGTTCTTTGTCCAACCCTATAATTTATTGCCAAATTAGCACAAAAAATCTAAATGGACTAAGGAATATACCAGCCAGGTTTTAGTATAGATGAAAGGAAAGAGGTTCCATATGTTGTCAAAAACGTTTTTTGCTTTTTCTGTTGTTGTTTTTGAGATAGAGTCTTGCTCTGTTGCCCAGGCTGAGGTGCAGTGGCATAATCTCTGCTCACTGCAACCTCCACCTCCCAGGTTCAAGTGATTCTCCTGTCTCAGCCTCCCAAGTAGCTGGGATTACAGGCACACACCACCACGCCCAGCGAATTTTTGTATTTTTTTGTGGAGATGGGGTTTCACCATGTTGGCCAGGCTGGTCTTGAACTCCTGACCTCAAGTGATCTGCTCACCTCAGCCTCCCAAAGTGGTGGGATGGATTATAGGCATAAGCCACCATGCCCGGCCTAAAAGTTTTTTAATAGAAAATTTTACTGGAGAAATGTTATGGGAGAATTTTATCAAATATCTTATTTTTCTGTCTTCTTGGAAAAGATTCTATTCATTTAGTGCAAAAGTAATTGTGGGTTTTGCCATTTTTTTTAAAGTATGGCAAAAACCACAATTACTTTTGCACCAACCTAATACCAAGACGAGCACCGAGGATAGAACCATAGGCAAGACCAATATTTTAAAAACTTATTGAAGAAAATGGGTCAGAAAAAGAATCATTTGAATTGAGGCAGAAGTGTTCATCAAGTTCCTCAACATGATTGAGCATGGTGTCTGGTTTTGTTTTCAAAACTCAGTTTTGTCTTTAATGTTATACTGTGTCCACTTAAGGCTGATTAATTACAGCCCTTTTTGCTACATTTGTTCATCATTTCTCCAGAGACTCAGGCTATGAGACCAAAAGGGTTTTACATGGTACAGATGCTACATCTCTAGAAGAAACTGAAAGGGCAAGATGTATGGTTTGTCAGAGAAGTTCTGATGGGTGGAGTTGGGTCCTGAGGAATGTTGTTTGTTGGGAGTGCTGCCAATAGCTGTAACATTGTTCAACAAACTCCACCAGGCTTGACATTCAAGACTTGAAATAAGATAGTAAAATGCCCAAATTTCTGTGAACCCAGAAAATCTAAGACAGGTCTCAGTTAATTTAGAAAGTTTCTTTTGCTGAGGTTGAGGATGCGTACCATGACACAGCCTCAGGAGGTTCTGATGACATGTGCCCAAGGTGCTCAGAGCACAGTTTGGTTTTATACATTCTAGGGAGACATGAGACATCAATCAAATATGCAAGATGAACATTGGTTCCGTCTGGAAAGATGGGACAACTCGAAGCAAAGGTGGGACAATTTGAAGCGGGGAGGGGGTTTCCAGGTCATAGGTAGACAAATGGTTGCTTTCTTTAGAGTTTCTGATTAACCTCTCCAATGAGGCAATCAGATATGCATTTATCTCAGTGAGCAGAGGGGTGACTGAATGGAATGGGAGGCAGCTTGGCCCTAAGCAGTTCCCAGCTTGTCTTTTCCCTATAGCTTAGTGATTTGGGGACCCAAGATTTATTTTCTTTTCACACTTTTTTCTCCTTTCTGGATCATTTTGGGATCAGTATAATCTCTTCTTCCTATTCGTTTCCCCGCATGTTGCCACCTGCCATATGCCCCCAGCAGGCATATAGTCTATGCCATATCACACCACAGCATCAGAGGCACTCATTATGGGATGCAGGAGGGAGAAGGTGTACGAGAGGAGGGGTAGGGGAGAGCAAGAACCTTTGTTAAAAGGGAGTTTTTATGATTTCTCAGTCAGACCTCTGTTTCTAATCCTAGGTAAAACAATCAATAAAAATCAGTTGTGCAATACAATGTTATATGCAATAAGTTTCTTTCTAGAAGCAAATCAGTGTAAAACACTGTCATCCTTTGATAGTTGTTATAATCAGCTCAATGAACATGACTTAATTTCAATCACTCAAAAAATTTTATCTTTTTATTAATCTCAATATTTATGTTTCTACTTGATGCAGTCAATGACATACGTTTATTGACCTCTATAAATGATGAGCTTAGGTGTAACTGGCATTCAGAGAGAAGGCTGTCATATTGCAGAAAAATATGAAGTGGCCTTTATTTTTATGTTCTGAAACATGTGTGATGCCAGATGTTTTTCATATGCAGTGCACTTAGAAATGCATTTGTGAACTCCAGACCTGCAGGGGAGATACCAGCTCCCTCCCTGCAGGTCTGAGGGAGCCTCAGTGTGGCATCTTTATTCTCCTTATCCTGGGAGATAAATGTAGCCCTGTGCTTGGGCAGTCTTCCAAAGGACTCATATCTTGTTTTTGCTTTTAAAAAAATTAGCCCAGTCCATGAAGAGGTGCTTGTTTTTTGAAAACATCCCTAACTGCCTTGAGTGCTTCTTTTCTGTCTTTCTCTTGAGAGAATACAATGGTTGCAATTTGAATTCTGCTATGGTAAAATTCATTTCCTGCCTGTGGAGCTGCCCAGATTTACTTTATCCTATTCACGTGCCTGTCAAGTGATAGCGTGGGTTAGTTGAGAGCAGCAGGAAGGGAAAGGAAATGAGAAGCGCAATGTTTTATAATCACACAATCAGCATCTTGCTTCGAGAACAACGGTTCGGAAGGGAGTAGTATGATGAGCTGGATAAAAACGGGCTTTGAGGCCAAAACCCACTGGTGCCCCTTCCTAACTGTATGCGAAGGGTTCAGAGAAGTTAAATAACCGCTGGTTTCCTCTTCTACAGGATGAGGTGTGTGTATGTTGCACTCAGTGCAGCAGCCCTCAATAAATGGTGGTTCTCAATATTCACACAGAGCTGGAAAGAAATATTGAAGGCGTTTGTCGTGAAGAATCATCTTCTGTGCTCATGAAGCGATGATGGCCTCTTTGGTGTTGAGCAGGCACGTTCCCATTTATAATGTATCCACTTAGTCTCCTCAATTCCTTGATGAGCTAAGCCAAGGAATAAATCCAAACATTAACTTAACGAATATTCACCGAGCATCAGCTGTGTACTGCTGGACTGTGCCAAGTGATGTGGGGAACGCAAATATACAAGATGTGGCAACAGCAGCAAATAGTCTAAGGTGAGCTTGAAACATGGCAAACAGCTCCCCCCATAGCATTCTGTAAGCAGTGCCAAGCAAGGGGTGGAAAGTGGGACTGTTTGGAAGTGGTCAGAGATGGTTTCTTGTAAAAGGTGAAATGAGCTGGGCATTGAAGAGAGGTGAGACTGCTGGGAAATGGCATTTCAGGCAGAGTGAGGCAACACGAAAGGCTTCGTTTAATTCCCCACACTTTTACACGGAATACTGCTCACTTATTTCCTGCTCCCAAGGGCCCACAGTGTTCTTAGACCACATGAGTCTCTCCTTGCTTGAAACAAAAACAGGTATTTGCAGTGAGCATGGACTTATTCAGTGTGGGCTGCTCTCCCATGCACACGGAGAAGGCACTATCATTGCCCAGAAACTCGAGCAAATCTGGTAGGGCCATGGCCAGGTCTAATGTCTTCCACTCTAAGAAAGAGTTGCTAGTTATAAACTCAGGAGAGGGCTTCTCATTATGCTTGATAAGTCCTTCAAGTCCTTTCACCTTTTAGAGACAACAGTCAAACCATTACGCTTTCAAACCATGGGACCCCTTTCACAATGGAGAGAGACTAGGAAAAAGGATGTTTTTCCGACTGACAAGCTTGATAGCTTCGAGTGTCACCTCAGCTCAAGTTCTTCAGAACTCAGCAGACTACCTGACACTTTGGGTGTAAAACGCATTTTGATTTGTTTTTGGTGCTTGTTCTATTTAGGGCCAGCTGGAGACCAGAGCAGTAGATAGTTCATGGAAACTTGGCTTTTCCTTCCACGCTCGGAACTGATGTGGAGTGGCTGGAGAGTGCTGGTGGGTTTTTGAAGTGTCTGCCCTGGCAGAGAAGGCAGAGGCAGACCTGGTCTCCATCTTGGACTAGAAATGCTGACTATCTGGAAAAACAAGAGCCTAGATTCAAAGAATGGGCCTGCCCCAGCCTCTAAACTCCCAGCTCTGTACTCAAGACTTTTTGAGTCTGTTGCTCCAATGCGTTGCTGCTGACTTATTTCCTTATCCCTGTAACTGTTTTCAATTTATTCACTCTGTGCCAAGATGGAATTTCACCCCTCCCTGCCCAACCACATCACCTCCCCTATGCGACAGGGAATCCAGCAGATGAGTCCTTGCTTGTGAACTGGCTTCTTAGATTCTGATGCATTAGGCAAAAAGGAAGCAGTTCAACAAAGTACTTTCTAAATGGTGAATCATTCATTGTACAATATAAGGCAGCTCCAGCATGATCAGACTCTCGTGTGCTCACTAGGAGGGAAGAGTAAAAAGAACACTTTCAAGCAAGCTTGTAAAACTACATGCACATTTCACTTCTATTTGTTTTTCTTTCAGCCTTTCTCTGCATTGTCAGTGTGTCCTTGGACAGCATAGCTGAAAAGGAGAATGTGTTGGAAAGACAGCGATTGTGATTCTTTGCAGGATGTGTTGTGACAGGCCTGATCAGAGCTTAGATGGTGCAGATTGACAGGTTGCTATCAGACTCCTAGCTCAGAGCAGCTGGCTGCCCTGCCTCCAGGAGGCCTTGCATCTCCTTCAGCCTTCAAAAGTCAGGAACAGGCCAGGCACGGTGGCTCACGCCTGTAATTCCAACCCTTTGGGAGACTGAGGTGGGTGGATCACCTCAGTCAGGAGTATGAGACCAGCCTGGCCAACATGGTGAAACCCCATCTCTACTAAAATTTAAAATTAGCCTGGCATGGTAGTACGTGCCTGTAATCCCAGTTACTTGAACCCGGGAGGCGGAGGTTACAGTGAGCCAAGATCACACCATTGCACTCCAACCTGGGCAACAGAGTGAGACTCCATCTCAAAAAAAAAAAAAAAAAAAAAGGAATGTTAGGGAGGGTATTTTGATCATGCAGACTGCAGCTTGAGCTTTCATTTCTGTAACTGGAGGTAATAACACTGCCTTGCTACTCATGGTTTTTGTGTGATTCTAAGGGAATAATGTTTCTGACAACACACAGAACAAATTAAGTGCTAACCAAGTGTAGAGTTATAACACATCTCTTATTAGAGTATCAAATAATTGTTTTTCCTGCAAATGAATCGAGAACAAAATTTGAAATTGAGTACTGGGCTATTAAAAGTGCAACTCCTTCTCTCCTGCAAGTAGACCTTCCCCCTGCCCTCTACCCCAGCTCCCTTAATGCCTTTTCCTAGGAATAATTGATCATTGAAACAGCGCAGCCCAGGAAGAAAATCCTGCGTACTTTGTGAGCTGTGACTTTCCCATGATTAGATACCTGCTTTTTGTTCAGTTAAAAGCATTAATCAAATGCCTGCTTGTATCTGGTGCTAAACCAGGCACAGTCCAGTTATGGGTTCTGTGTCAAGTGATCTGTCCTTCAGGAAGAGCAATGAAGCAAGAAGATAAAGGATTGCACAACAAGGAGACCAGTGACATATGGAGCTAAAAAAGAGGAAGAAAATATATTTTTAACACAGAAAAATCAAGAAAGAATTTATGAAGGATTGAGAATCTGTAAGATTTAGATTGAAGATTACAAACTCGAATGTTTAGAGAGGAAGCAGGGAATAACTTCAAGCGTCATTCAGGCTGGTGTGGTACTATAGGGAGTGGTGGTGACTGGGGTAAACTGGAGAAAGCTTGTCTCTACCCAGGCAAATTTAATGTTACTACCTGGGAACATAGACCCAAAGTGGCCAGATCTTACACAGATCTTTTATACTATGAGAATCTAGAAATCTACTTTTCAGTGAAATTTCCCAATTTCTGACAACTAACAAAAGCAAGCCTTATCACTTAGAGCAAGTTAACATGGTCATTTACTGTCCTTCACTTATACCATCAGGGTTAACACATGCGCGTGTGTGCGCGCACACACACAACACACAATTATACAGTTATTAGTTTACAACCTCCTGCTTAGTTAGATGTTAGGAATGGATTCAGGCACCTCAGGCTGACGGAGCAAAATGCTGAACATGAACAAGAAAACTCAAGTGGTTCACAGAGAGCTAGGCTGTTGGGTGCATGAGAAGTATTATGGGAAATCTATCCAGAAAGCAGGTCAGAGGACCTTGAGTGCCAGACGGGATGTTTAAAATTATCCTGTCAGAATGGAGAGCTAATAAAGATTTTTGAGCAGGGAGTGGATTTACCAAACAGAACAATAATGTGGACTACTCTAAGAGACATGTTTGATCAAAGAGAGTCAGGCACTATGCTACCATGTGACATGCTACTGTACTGAATGTTTTCCATTCAGTATGCTTCTCACCCTAATAAACCAAGGTAGAGGTAGGTGTTGTTAATTATCTTCATTCGACACCTGAGGAAATTGAGGCTAATGGGAGTCCCCTAAGATCATACAGCTAGAGAGGGAGGGACCAGAATTTGAGTCCAGGGACATTTGATTCTAAGGCCTGGATAGTTGGCCCCTCTGGTGTACCCAGATTTAAAAGAGGGAGAGAGAATGAGAGATAAATCTATTCTTTTTTAAAAAATCCTAGTACTCTATCTTCCTGTAACTTCACACCAGATACTCTGAGATCTGTTGGCAAGGATGGAGCCTTCAACTCAACCAAGACAGGTTGATATTAAGAAGCAGTTTGACGTAGGCTGGGTGTGGTGGCTCATGCCTGTAATCCTGGCGCTTTGGGAGGCCAATGCAGTAGGGAAAACGCCTGCTGTAGGAAGGGTATGATCCGGATGATTCTACTCGGAAACAGTGGGTGATTGTCTTGAAAATGCAGAATTTCAGTGCAATGTCTGCCTTCCTGGAGGACAAGAGGAAATTAACGTGGTCATTCACCATCTATCACTAAAAATGAGATGACTGAGTTTACTGAGTCTTTCAAGGTTGTGACCCATGGTTCTTTACTCCTAGAGAAGAATGTGGAATCTTTTGCCCCACAAAAAGAGGTCTGGCGTATTATTTATGCTCTGGCCTGTGGTAATAGCATTTTAAAATAAAAATTTGTCTAATGAGTGCGACATGTCATCCTTACCTATTTGGATGCTTGGCCTGTGGTTTTCTAATTGGAAAAGTGAATAAGATAAAGTTTCAGATCCACTTCAATTCTAGAATTTCTTAATTCTCTGAAAATTTGCTCATATGTGGGATGCTTATATTGATTAGTAATATTATCTTCCTAATAACTTTGTCATAATCTTTTTTTTTTTAAATGTGTGACCTAAGTATTACCTTTGTTTGTCCCATGAGTGAACAGGTCTTCAAAAGGTTACTTCTCTTGTCCCATGCTACACTACATCTGCCCCTCATTCTGAAGCAGACACTGGTTCACACGGCTTGGACAAGAGTGAGCAGATGTGGGGGACAACAGGAAAGAATACAAGAAATCAGGGCTGTCCTGGAATATGTGGGACGCCTGGTAGCCATGCCATGCCATTTTCCCAGCAGATAAGCAAAGAGGAAGAAGAATTTTGTGCCACATAGGAAATGTGAAATTCTGCTCAGCACGTGTGTCTGTAGGTTGGTCGTGCTGGTTTTGTTGTGAATCTTGCCTGCGCTCCCTCAAGAATGTGAACACATCAGTTCCGTTCAGTGCAAAGCCCTAGTCTGGAAACTTCCTATTTTATAGGAAGAAATTTCTTAGGACTTGATCACAAAGGTTAGGAAAATGATGGGGAGTTTTGCTGAGCTTAAAACTGACTTGGGGCCGGGCGCAGTGGCTCATGCCTGTAATCCCAGCACTTTGGGAGGCCGAGGTGGGCGTGGATCATCTGAAGTCAGGACTTCGAGACCAGCCTGGCCAACGTGGTGAAACTCCATCTCTACTAAAAATACAAAAATTAGCCGACATGGTGGCAGGCACCTGTACTTCCAGCTACTTGGGAGGCTGAGGCAGGAGAATAGCTTGAACCTGGGAGGCTGAGGTTGCAGTGAGCCGATATTGCGCCACTGCACTCCAGTCTTGGTGACAGAGCAAGACTGTATCTCAAAACAAAACACAATACAACAAATCTGACTTTGTACTGGTTTCCTTATCTTTTTAGGGGAGAAGAGGCATTGATTTTACTCATATTTGATGTTTCCCTGATTATAAAGGACGTAGTTTGTAGCGTGTTGTTTTAGGAAGTCAAGGTCTTGGTTCTGAAGGCAGTGACTCTGGATGGTCATAATTAAAATCCAGCGTCGCCATCCAAATGACAATGTGCTTTTGCAGGCAACTCTGGCTATCATGGGTGCTTTAGGCAACCTGCGATTTACCCACTGTGTACTGACTATAGGCCATACCCCGACGGTGGAGGAAAAAGGCAATATCCAACGAGTCTCAGAGGTTTCTTCTCCACCCTGGATGAGCAAACAACCCTCTCCCCTTTCAACAAACACAGTCGCTGTAAAGACAGGGCTGACTCATGCGATGGCTTTTGAGGATGATATATAAGTGATGTCTGAACTCTAAGGTGACACATTAAACAAAGAGTGTTCTCCACTCTTCCAGGAACCCTGACTTCCTAAAATAAAAAAAATAAATAAAAAGAGCTCACTCCGTTTTTGCATGAATAAAATTTCTAGGTCAAAGTCAAATGAATTGCTAATACTCACAATTTGTTTGAGGCAGAAAGTCAAATAGCTTCCTCCTTAACAGGCTCCGGGAAATGAAGTGGCCTGGCCCATCAGAGAGCTGGAATGACCCTGCAAGTGAGCATTTATTTGCTCGTCAGGCCTGTTTGGCTTGTAAGAAATGCACCTGTGAAAACCAATGCCAGGTTTTGGTAAACTGGTCCTAAAAGTTAGTGAGCTAAAATAGATTCCTGGGGCATACAAAAGTGCTGTGATTCCAAGTTTGATTTTTAAAAATACATTGAAGGGGCTGTATGAAATGGAATAAAATAAAGATGGCTTTGAATGCCAATATCTAAAGCAAACAAACAGTTCTTTTTAGCTGTGCTGGCCCATGGCTTTTAAAGATGTGGTTAGCATGTGAACCCCCAATGTGTCCCAGGCACTTTTAGACAGTGGCAAATCCTTCTTTTGAAGAATTTTCTGCGACTGCATTTGTTCAGAGCAACACAGTAAGCACCCAGTATATATCTGTGGAACAGAGAAAGCTGTTAATTCTGTCTGGGAACATCAGAAGGACTTCCTGGGGCTGAGGTGACCTCTGACTCAGATTCAGGCTTGACAGTAGGAGGGTGTCACCTGACAAAGAAGGATGATTATCAACTTTTATGCTATGTGTGCTAACCTGCCTTCTAACTTAGATTTTTATATGAAATACATTTTCCTGCTTCCTTGCTCCTCTCTGTTCAGTCTTATCCCTGCTTCTATATCCTCTGATTAAAGGCTTTAAACTTTCCTTCTCTTCTCACCCTATGATTCATTCGGCTGTTAGACACTTCCTAAGCATCTGCTCTCCAGGCTTCCTTGCTCCTGGGGAAAGCATTGTGCTAAATGTGAAATTCCTGCAGATTTCCTTAGTCATTCTCCATTAGGATCAAGAAATCACCAAGTCCTGCTTGTTACTTTCACATTCATTCATTCATTGAAAACACAGTGCTGAAAAACAGGAAGTATTTTATCAATTAATGTTCTGTGGTTGCAAGCAACAGACACTGGCTAACTGAAGGAAGAAAAGGAGTTCATTGAAGGGATGTCAGGGTGTGGTGGATGGAGTGATAGCCCCCCAGATATGTCCACCTCCAAATTTCTGAAAACTGTGAATATGTTACCTGACATGGCAAAAGGGACTTTGCAGATGGGATTAGGATCTTGAAATCGGGAGAGTGTTTTTGACTATTCAGGTAGAACCAACGTAATACAGGGGTCCTTATAAAAGGAATGTAGGAGGGCCAGAGCCAGCGAAGATGATGTGATGACTGAAGCAGACATCACTGAGACAGGAATTTGAAGTTACTGCGGGCTTTGAAGATGGAGGAAGGGGCCAAAGCCAAGGAAGGCAGATGGCCTCTAGAAGCCGGAAAAAGGCACGGAATGAAGCCTGCCTTAGAACCTCCAGAAGGAACAGAGCCCTCCAACCCCTAGGTTGTAGGACTTTTGAAATCCACAACTATGAGAGAATAAATTCGTGTGCGAATGTGTATGCTCATGTGCGTGTGTTTCAATTGCAGTGAAATTCACTAAAGCAACCATTTTAAAGCAAACAATTCAGCGGCATTTAGCACATTCACAGTATTATGCAAACACTCTATCTAGGTCCAAAACATTTTCATCAGCCCAGAAAGAAACTCCATACATGTTAGGCAGTCGCTCCCCATCTCTCTGTCTCACCTCCCCCAGGTAACCACCAATCTGTGTTCTGTCACTACGGATATTTCATAGAAATCGAATCTTATAATATGTGACCTTTTGCGTCTGGCTTCTTTTGCTTAGCAAATATTTGAAAGTTCACCCATGTTGTAGCATGTGGTCAGTACCTCGTTCCTTTTATGGCTGAATAATATTCCATTGTATATAAATACCACAATAACTGTAGCTATTCGTCAATTGATAGATATTTGAGCTGTTTCTACATTTTGGCTATTGTGAATAGTGCTGCTATGAACCTGTGTGTATAGATACTAATTTGAGTACCTGCTTTCAGTATTGGGGGTATAGATGCTTAGAAGTGGAATTGCTGGGTCATGTGGTAATTCTATGTTTGACTTTTTGAGAAACTGCCAAACTATTTTCCATAACAGCTGACCATTTTACATTCCCACCAAATAACTGGAATGTGTAAGGTTTCCAATTCTCCATGTCCTCATCAACACTTTTTTTCTTTTTCTTTAAGTATAGCTATCCAAATGATACAGGAGCTAGAAAGAAATTATTTAGGCAGAGAGTGAGGGTAAGAGAGTCCTTAGTAAGGTTTTACTTTTAATAAAAAGCAGCCCCCAAATAATTTCTTTTGTAAAAACAAAACAAACAAAACAGCCTGTAAAATCGAGCTGCAGACACGGATAAGCCAGTTGGAAGCTTGCTTGCACGGGTGAATGTGTGCAGCTGTGCCAACAGGAAAGTGCTACCTGGGGACCAGGCATGTTCAACATGGAGGCTCCATCTTCCTTTTTCTGTCAACTACGGGTACAGTAAAGGAACAGGCAACATGGCGCTGGCCAGGTAGAGAACCCATCTGCATAATAAAAGGTTAGGGTGGGGTGGCCAGCTTCTTCACACACTATGTAAATGACACACCTGGTCCACCTAATTTTGGGGCACTATGTAAATCAGACATCACCTCCTCAAGCTCATCTATAAAACCCTGTGCACTTTGCCACCGACTAGAAGGCCCACTCGGGCGGCCCTCTCTCTCTGCAGGAGAGAGAGCTGTTCTCCTCCTTTTGCCTATTAAGCCTCTGCTTTTAAACTCACTTCTTGTGTGTCCGTGTCCTTGATTCCCTTGGTGTGGGACAATGAACCTCAGGTATTTACCCCAGACAACGATGCCACTTCATTAGTGGGAGTGATGTAGCACCTCACTCTGAATTGTATTTGCATTTCTCTGATGACTAGTGATGTCAAGCATGTTTTCATGTGCTTGTTGACTATATATCTTTTTTGAGGAAATCTCCAATTTTTAACTGTTTTTAAAAAATTGGCTGGTTATCTTTTTGTTGTTGTGAGAGATCTTTATATGTTATGGATATATATGAAAAAAAAAAAAGCTCTTTATTTGTTTTGGATGCTAGACCCCTAATTGGTGTTCTTTTAAGCCACTGAGTTTGTGGTAATTTGTTATAGCAACAATGGGAAACTGATACTGGGGAGCTTATGGAATTGAAAGAAAAGTTGAACAACCAATTTGTGGGAAAGATGCTCTGGGGTTCTGGATACCAGGAGTAAGTGATGTATCTGTTCCAGTTGCTTTCAATTCTTGTGTCCTGATTTCAGAGGGGAGCGCAGCTGTTGTAGCCTGGGGAGTATCTGGTGAACACTCAGAACACTCAGGTCGGAACAAGGCAAGCCACTTGATTGTTAGCACCACTAAGACTGCCTGTAAAATAAATAGAGATGCTGTTACAGACAGAAGGGCAAACATTTTGGGAAGGCAAAAACAAGAATACACTACAGGCATAAGAAGGTAATACTAAAGAATAATAAATGAAATCTAACGACATAAAGGTCTAAAAACCTCCCACAGCCCAAGAGGGAAATCTGGAATTATAAATGAGGACGATGTAGCAGAGGACAAGCACCATTAAAAACATTCAGGGGATGTATTGGATAGACATCACAGGCTATATTAGTAGAGGTATACTGTCTGAGAAAAGGGAGGTGATAATCCTGTGCTGTTCTGTGCTGGTCATACCACACTTTAGGTGAGGAATTCCATTTTGTGTTCTATACCTTCAGAGGCATATAGGCAAAGCGGGTCACATTCAGAGATGAGAGGGCAGGAGGCTGGAATCATGCCATTGGAGTAACGGTCAGAGAAATCGTCACAAGGGTGTTGGGGGAAGTCCAGTTATGGTACTTTTGGAAAAGCAAGGTAAAGAAGGGTAAGGTTTGTTATGCAGCTTTAAGTTATGCCTTCTTCATTGATAAGAGACTATAGTGAGTCATCCTTCTCTTCCTGGTACAGAGAGGGAGACACCCTTATGAACGGATATTTTCTTTGTAGATATAAATTTCCTTTACAAAAGGAAACTTCGACTCTATGTTCAGAACTTCTGTGTCTATAGTTTCTCAAAATAATCAGCTTAAAATAATTCTTATGCCTAAAAGGCATATTTTGGGATGGAATATTCTGGTCTCCTACGGTCATATTTTGGGGTGGCATATTCTGGTCTTGTAAGCACTTTTCCCTCTTTAAGATTCTGTGATCCCTCTGTCAGAGACGTGTGAACCAGAACAACTCCATCTTGAATAGGAGCTGGGTGAAATGAGGCTGAAACCTACTGGGCTGCATTCCCAGATGGTTTGGCATTCTAAGTCATAGGATGACAGAGGAGGTTGGCACAAGATACAGGTCATAAAGACCTTGCTGATAAAACAAGTTGCAGTAAAGAAGCCGGCTAAATCCCACCAAAATCAAGACAGCCATGAGTGACCTGTGATCCTCCTCATGGCTACACTCCCACCAGCTCCATGACAGTTTACAAATGCCATGGCAACATCAGGAAGTTACCCTGTATGGTCTGAAAAGGGGAGGTATGGATAATTCACCCCTTATTTAGTATATAATCAAGAAATAACCATAAAAATGGCCAACCAGCAGCCCTCGAGGCTGCTCTGTCTATGGAGTAGCCATTCTTTCGTTCCTTTACTTTCTTAATAAACTTGCTTTCGCTTTACTCTATGGACTCACCCTGAATTCTTTCTTGCATGAGATCCAAGAACCCTTTCTTGGGGTCTGGATCTGGACCACTTTCTTGTAACACCTCCCTGCCCCTTGCAGTCATCTGAGTTTGGGCTTGCTGGCTCTTCTTGCTACTGCTTCAGCTGAAATATTGGTTGGGGTGGTGGAGGTTGGGAGGGTAGGTCACAGGACTGGAGACAGGGTGGGTTGGGAGAGTGGAGGCTAGGGATTTTATTCTCTGGTGCAAGGAAAGGCAAGCTGGTAGTTTAGAACAGTAGTCTCCAAACTCGGATTGCACACCCCATCAGTCAAATAATGTTTGCATAGGTACTCTTCAAATTAGGGATTATTACTTTAAAATCATAAGCATATACTATTTTCAGATGCAATATACTACCAAGGTCATCATTAAACACTATAAGCCCATATTCCAAATAATCTTTATTATTTTGAACTGTTAGACCACCTTTGATTGGTGGAGGTAGATTCTTAATGTTACCTTTTCCAGTTTCTTGGCACTGTTTAAGCAGAGAGCTGAATGGGAATGAACAAGTGAGTCCACTGCTGTCTACTGCTCTGAGTTGCAGAATTTTATTTTTGCCCTTGTCTCAGTATTCCTTTTCACACAATCTGACATTGGACCAAGTGAGGTTAGTTAGCGGTGTTTGTTGAGATTTTATGTTTTTAGATAAATGTAACATGAAATTCAAATACTTTATTCCTGCACATCAATGGAGCACCGTGTTTGTCCCTTGGGTGATGTCTTTTGGGTCCACCAGTGGAGGGGTAGAACCTTGCTCCTCTAGGAGTGGTCCTCTGACCTGAGGCAATGGCTTTGGCTGGGGGCCTGTTAGAAATGCTGGCTTGCAGACCACACCCTGGATGTACCGAGGCAGACTCTGTATTTTTAACAAGATCCCCAGGTGGCATGCACAGAAAAGTTTTAGAAACATTAGTTTAGGGGCTAATCAAGGATTTTTGGGAGTGGGGGAGTCTGTTAGAGGACTGAAAGCTTGGAGAGGAGATGATGGGGATCTCATTTCAAGCTTGTAGACACAGGAGTTAGGCTGTTTAGCATCTCTCACACATACACTCAGAAGTAGGTCAGTAAAGAGTCCAACAGAAATCATCTGAAAAGAGTTTTTAAAAGTCCTAACCTCTTAATCAAGGAGAACATAAAACAAAACAAGTAAAATTCCAAACAAAGTTTTACTGGAACTTCATGAACTTGCAGAGAAGTCCTTTGTTTTGGAATCTGGAGTTAGAGGAGTCCAGATTCCTTGAATTGGGGTTTTCTGTTGCCAGAGCTTTTCCACATTTCCCAGCTGCCTGCTATTTATCTGCCTTTTTAGCTGAAGCCCTGATGACCTCGGGTGTAAATTTAATGCTTTCTTGTCTTCCTTGATTGTTTTCTTCTCTGCTCCCAGCCCCTTAAACCCGAACTCAGTCTTTAATGTCTGGCTTGCATTTCCTGATCAGATTCACAAAACAAAGACTGCGTTGTCTCATCATTTGTTTGGGAGAATTAGCCCAATTAGAGATAGGGTGAAGTTCTTGTGCATATCCCAAGACTTCTGAGCTTCACAGCAGTGAGTGCTGCTGGGAAGTCTCTGAGCACTGCCTTCTGTTATATTTGCAGTTTGACCAACGATTTCAGATGCTAGCACTGCATTCATCAGTGGGAATCTTGATTTAACATAGCTGGGTACAGATGTGAAAACCTAGCCTTGCCAGTCAGAGAGTGAGGTTTCCATCAGTCAGTCAATGGTTTTTGAGTGTCTCCTGGAGACTTCCCAGTTGACTGAGCTTAGAAAGATGAGCAAGACCAGGCCCTTGACTTTACGGAGGTCGATGTCTTGTGGCAAATACAGATATACAGACCCATGTTAGGCAACCACAGATACATGTGTAACAACAGGAGGTGTTGCACAATGTATCTGTGATTACCTGCTATCAGTCTGTATATCAGACCGATGACAGGAGGTGTCAAGTCATATGACTGTAACAAATGACTAAATATTGTGGCAGCTGGGATGAGGGAGTGAAGGGGGTTGTGTTTGAAAAGTTCAGAAATATTTATCTGGTGGACTG
Organism: Chlorocebus sabaeus; assembly: GCF_047675955.1. Classification (NCBI taxonomy): domain Eukaryota; kingdom Metazoa; phylum Chordata; class Mammalia; order Primates; family Cercopithecidae; genus Chlorocebus; species Chlorocebus sabaeus. Next base: position 20,072,713 of record NC_132915.1, read on the forward strand.
GAGAGAAGTGAAAACACTTATGCAAAATGGGCATGCAAATTGTCATTGAGTGATAGCAAACTATCAGTTCAAGGTAATGGACAAGATCTCAGGGGAGGCAGATGGACAGCAGTTAAGGAGATTGGACTCTATCCTGGTGGTCAGTGTCTCTGAAACAGTGTTTACATGCCTGGTGGAAAGCAGTAGGGGATGGGGAGAGGTTGGTAAAGTTGTGGAAGACAGGAATGAAGGTGGAAGGCTAGTGAGTTAGACCACAGAAAGGAAAGCACACCACTGAGAGCCCACTGAAGTTGTAAACTATAACTGAGTAGCAGCATAAACCTAAAATATTCTGCAGTTTCTTTGGGGTTTTCTTGTGCCAAGTGGGATCAATCCAGGATTGGAAGCTTTCATGCCTTGGGTGGACAAACACTGGGAGGTGAAAGTAAAGTGTTGCTGAAAGGGCATTACAATGATAAGGCACGTGATCCAGGCTGTGGAGGAAAGAAAATGAAGACGGAGAAAAAATAATTTGTGAAACAACGGAGGCTCCAAGGAGCCCAAGGTATTTATGAGCTTCAGGGAGCTGGATTGATCTGACGCTGTGATTGAAGAGAAGGATGTTACAATTTAAGAGTTCAGAAGAGGAAGGTTCCTGTTGATGTCAAGGTTCTGAGGTTCCAGATTTTTCATGCACCTCTTCCTCTGTGAATGAAGCTTGGCCCGTCCTTCCTGTATTTATTTAAGGTGGCAAAGGAGAGTCACCAACAGATGAAGTTGGATGACGAGAGATGATAAGAAGCATCCACAGGAGTGTGGAATGGATGATTGTTTCTTCTGGGCACTCAGCTACCCTGGGTCCTAAGGATTCTGTGACTTGGCCAAACTTGAGATACAACTTCAGTGACCTCCCTTGTTTATCAAACATTTACTTCCTAAAAGGATCCAATTGGGGTAATTTTGCCAATGTCTGAACCAGAGTCTTTTGCACCAAAATTCCCTTGAAAGTTGACCTCCCTTGTATCCAGCCACTGTGTAGTTGTCTTGGACTTGGATCTGAATTCAGGGCAATCATTTGTGGCAGAAAACATGTCATAGCAGTTTTGATGTGCCAGGTACATTGACTCATGTTATCTTTACAACAACCACATGAAGCAGGTACTATGATTATCTTCATTTTACATATGAGGAAACCAAGGCACGGAGTGGTTAGATGACTTGCCCACAGCTAGGAAATGGTAGAGCCAAGAGGTCTGGCTATGGAGTCTATGCTGTCAACCTCTCTGCTAGCTCCCTCTGAAAAGAACTGATTCCAAACATGATTCTTAAAAGGTGGCAGCAAGCTTCATGGTTTCCTCTTGCAGCCTGTCTCAGCCTAGCACATAACTAAGGTTTCATGTGGTCTCTGTAAATGGGACTCCTTCCACTCCCACATCCCCCCCGCCCAACCCATAAACACACCCTGCATAAAGTCTATGAGAACTGCAGATAGATCTAGTTATCTTTAGGGTGACCAAGTCATTTATAATTCAAACTGAGATAGTCTGAGTAAACGTGGGCACTATGTGTGTGTGTGGGGGGGGGGGGGGCGGGGGGCTTTACTGTATCTTTAAGCATTGAAACTTCTGGAGAAATCAATGTCTGGGCCGTGAGGCAGCTGCTTTCTCCTTCACTTCTTTGGGTTACTAGAGCAACTCGTCAGTAGATTCTTTTAAAAGACAACCTTTGATATTACTTGCATGCACGTGTATTACTGAGGAATGCACTGGTACAATACAAATTTCTCTCATCAGGTGCAACTAGTCTAGCATCCAAACATCATGCACAACACCTTGGTGGCAGCAGCACACTGTGCGCACTCCCATTGTGGCCCTGCTCATTTGTGTATGATATTTGGAGCATGTGGAGGAGTGAGAATAGTATTGGGAAGAGGAGTGAGGAGGAAACGGTGTGAGTGCCTGGGTGACAGGAGGTCAGCCAAAGTTGAGCAGGGCAAGCCTGAACATGTCATTGGTACAAACCCAAGCTTCACTGATATTCTTTAATAGGAACCTGAGTGACATCTGGTGGAACCTGGTGATGGGATCTTCATCTACCTTAAGCTCACCCACAACCAGGCTGATGATGCAGTTATCTGATGTGGGCTAATGGTCCTGTTCCTGTGATGCTGTACTGGACTTTCTGGAACAGAAGGCTAAACAACTTCTCCACAATGGCAGTTTTCCCCTGGAATTGCTGTCCTTCCCACATAAGGCATGATGCATCAATGTAAATTGTACCTACTTGGGTTCTATCTTTATCAAATAACTGGTAGTAATGTTGAATGAAGCTGGATTCAGTCTGCTCCCAAATCAGCTTATCTCCCATTCTGGAGCATCACCTGGCCTTGCAGAGACCCAGGGGGCTGGCACTATGGCGGCAGTGGCAGCGGCAACCCAGAGTGGTCTATGACCCAAGTAGGCACTATTGAGATCTATGCTTGCATAACAGGCACAAACTAGGACTGTTCCAGGCAAACTAGGACATATGGTCACCCTAGTTATGTGCTATATATTAAATGAGAATGGAAGAAAGCTACAAGTGGGCCTGGAATATTTCCAGCCCACCTAAAAATTGTCAGAAGAAGACAAAAATTCCCAAAGCCCTGGTTTGTAATAGGTTCTCAATAGATTTTGAATGAATAAATGACTAGATTCAAGTGTGCCCCCAAGAGGAATTGGAGAAGGATAGAAATGAATCACCTAGCAAGGGGATTGGTGGCAAGGAAGGGGCATCACTGGAAAGTGTAGAAACATCACTGTTATAATAGCAGTAATTTCTGTCCAAGCACTTTACAATGGAACAAGTTAGGACTTGCCATTGACTTAAATAAATGAGTCAGCAGACCTAAAGGAAACATAAAATTGAGCCTATTTTTGCATCTTGGTGAGACTGTCATTGAAATGTCTATCTGGGGGAAAATGTAGCATCTAGTTGTAGAAAGTAACCTTAAATGGCTGAAGGAAGAACAATGGGTCTTTGAAAAGCCCAAGACCAGGGACTTGCAGACATCAAGATTTCCTTTGAATTTGCAAAGTTAACATCACTTTATAAAACTGGAGAAACTAGATTTTGGGGAAATTAAAAGAATGTGCCTCAAGGTCATTGATCATGAAACCAGAACCAGTATCAGTTAGGACAAGCAGCTGGTCTCTGGTTCCAAATCTTTGTCTATTGTTGGGGAAGGGCAGGACTTGAGGCAACCCCGTCCCTATACACACCTGCCCTGCAGAGAGGTCTATTCCCAGTAGCCTGTGGGTATGGGAGAATAGTTGAGGTGTTTGTTGGCAGTGTCTTCTCATCTGAAGACAGTTGTCAACTCCACCTGCTCTGCTCCTTTGCATTCAGTTGTGCCCAGCCTTAGTGTGAAGACCTCTTATTTGTTCTCAGTGCCTGAGGGCCAGTCACATGCTCCAGTATTCCAACTTTATAGGCATGACATAGGGTGGGACTGATGCCCTAGATCTCAGAGATCCTGGGTAGAGACATCCTCATCCCATCTCGGGCAGCTCACTGCCAGCCTCCCAGGGCTAAATGACCTGGAGAATACGGCACAGGCAGTGGCCCAGCAGTTGCCCAGGCATCATAGCCAGTGTCACCCTATAGTCCTAGATAAGGGCCACAGCATTGTTTAGGTCCACATGTCTGTGTTTTGGATGCCCATCAAGTGGAAGTCCTTATTGTTAATGAAGACTGGATCTCAGTATTCTAGGTGCACTTACAGTGTCTGCCCTTCTTACCCAGCTGGTTCATTCCCTTTTCTGGTAATGAATCCTCTTTGTATTTGAAGCCTACCTCTTCATAGGGACAAAATTTGTGCAGAAATGAGGTTTCAACCAAACTACAATATGGGAAATATGAGGATAAGATTTTAAGTTGGATAAATGTTGCAAGGACAGTCTGTAAACCGAGGCTATGAAAAGATTTGCATGAAAATATTCTTTATCTTCATTCAATTTTTTAAATTTTATGAGTTTTAAGACATATGGTGCTCATCTATATCTCAAGGTTGTAGCAACCTGTGACTAAACATGTCCTTTTCTAGTTCCAGATTGATATTTTTCACTATTGTATCTATTCCAATAGTTGACTCATACTGGAAGCACAATATCAAGCAAGTTCTAAACACGTTTTCAAGCAGTATAAAACTGTCATTGGCCCTAGATGTAATAAGAGTTTTCTAGAGTTATGTGAGAGACTGAAATCACAGGGCCACTGATGCAGGGCAGGCCCAATGATCCTCAGATAAAAGGCAAGCAAGACTTAATCTTTTTGTTTGTTTTTGTTTTGTTTGAGATGGAGTCTCACTCTGTCACCAGGGTGGAGTGCAGTGGCGTGATCTCAGCTCACTGCAACCTCCGCCTCCTGGGTTCAAGCAATTCTACTGCCACTGCCTTCTGAGTAGCTGGGACTACAGGCGTGCGCCACCACACCCAGCTAATTTTGGTATTTTTTTTAGTAGAGACGGGGTTTCACCATGTTGGCTAGGATGGTCTCGATCTCTTGACCTCGTGATCTGCCTGCCTCAGCCTCCCAAGGTGCTAGGATTACAGGCATGTGCCACCACTCCTGGCCAAGACTTGTTGCCATGATCATTCAAGGTTTCACTCGACAACCCTTGACCTATTGTCTGTGGTTTCTTATGATGAGTATCTTCATACTGCAGTAATACTAACTCTTAAATGGTGAGAGAGGAGTATTTGATTTCTTTGTTCACTTCCATAAAAAAATGCATGACTACTGGGAGAACAAGTTTTGAGGTCATTTGATGGGAAGAGCAATTCCAAAGTACCTCCTATGATTCCTTCTGTCATCCTGCTTCTCCATTCTACAGAGCCCTCATTGAAAGTGGTCAGTAAACAGGAAGGTTCTCAGAGTGTTTAATCTGCAGATGGGGAATATCAGAAGTTTAAGGAGGCTAAGCTAAAATGATTCTCCATGTGTTGATGGTAAACTGGCTCTTGAAAGCCTCTTTGGTGAATAGAAGTCATGTCTCACTGATGACAGTCCTAGAGGGAGGGCTGCCCCACCCTTGTAGGATGATCAGATGTGTTTGTTTTTGAAAGCATCTTGACCTGAATCCACTAAGACTTGACTTTATGAGACCCACTTGTTAAATATTGATATAGATGGAGGATAAAGCAAGGTCTGAGAACTGAACTCTATTTTATTGTTATATTAACCAAATTGGTAAAGCTCTGAACTTTCATTTAGGGGAACATAGAATTTATCTGGAATTCTTTCTTTGGAATGTACACTATTTAAGAAAATATAGGGCAGTAACTTACTCTTCTTTCCCCCAAAGCAGTAAATTCAGGTGTCCAAGCTCATTTAGCTTGGTAATAAGTAAAATGAGTTCTTGAGTAATTTTAATGTAAAATGAGAGACTTTTTTCCCCACTAACTCTTCAAACAGCCTGTGGATCTGCATATTAGCAAGCACCTCTGGTGTCTAGCCTAAAGCCTTTAATTTTTAATTGCTTGCAGAAAACAGGAGTATAACTGTTTCAAAGGGTGTTTCCGTGTGTTTTACTAGATTTCTGTCCATGCACATACTACTACCTCATGGAAAATGCTAGAGGTTAGCAAGGAAGAGGCACAAATTTCTGAGCTATTTGCTGATAAGGCGGGGTTCAAATATTTGACATTTTCAGGTTAGCATATGAGGCTCATATTTTCATAATGTCATATGTCATTTACCCTGGAAAATATTTGTTCTGTTTCTGAGAACAGTCATAAATTGGGAAAGGTGTATAGCATTCTTTTTTTTTTTTAACCTTTTAACCCTTTGTTACCAAGTCATTGCTGGATGAATCATGGAACATAGAGCATCTCTAAAATTTGAGGAAATGAGCATAGATTTTCAGACCTAAAATAATAAATTACTGACTGGGCAACTTAATTGTGATAATGATGTATGGAATGTGGAGGGAAAGGTGGGAAACATTAACCTCCTGGCCATATCTAATGATTAGAGTTCCCTGACACCATGTTAACCCATTTTTTATGAAGCTACACAAATGCATCAACTGAAACTCTTCAGTGGTAGTATTGTTACATAGTATAAAATGAAGATGTTACTCTTGAAATAGGCTTTTCCTCAAAAAAGCCACTCTATATTCTTAGAAAAATAAAACAATAAACATTATGCTTTCGAGTTTTAGATGGGATATAAAAATTTAGATATTTTTAAAAATTAAAAATATTCAGTATTCAGTACACTATCATCAACTAAAAATAAAAAATGTGGATTTGCCAAGAGCACAAGCCATAACTATCTTTATTTTTGCCCTATCTGATCACTAGACAAACAGCAAATTACCCTCTCTTTCAACATCTTTCTCTTCTTGCCCCTCCCTCACCATATCCGTCAATCTCTCTCCCTTAACAAGCCATGATATTGAATTGAAAATCCATAGGAATGTCATTCTGTGATTAGCAGTAGATTTACATCTCTCAATTTAAAAAATGCAACTGTAGAAGATTTTATATTTTAATATTTTAAACAATAAGTGCTCACCATGGTTACTGATAAAAAAATTCATTGCAACAACATTTCAGCACCATGGATAGCACCAACGGTGCAGATTCTACCCCCTTCTCCCAAAACCCCATTTTGGTCATGCCACCTCTGGTCTGGTGAGGGGATTTAGGGATGGCTGTGTTGACACAAAATGGCAGTTCTTATAGTTGGCTTCTTGTTAAAATCACATGAAGAACTTTAAATATCCCCAAGTCCAGCCCCCCACAACTCAATCAATTAAATCAGAATATCTGAGGTGGGTCTTAGGCACTCATACTTTTTAAAGTTTTTTAGACTTAAAATCAATAGAAAGTGGTAATTTCTAGGAGATGAGATGGATTTACATCTGAAATAGAACCTCTCAACCTTAACTGCTTTTAAGAATTACCCAGCTTCTTAAAAAAAATAATTGTTTGGGCTTGTCTTTAGACATTGTAACTCAATTGGCCTGAAATAGGAGACTGATATCAAAAGTTTTAAAAAAAAATCTTCAAGCAATTTTTAATTTACAAGAGTTAATAAACATTTACTGTCAAGCAAGACCTGGAAGTAAATTTTTTTTCATGTGGAAAGTTTAGGCAAATTTAATATCTCAATAAGAGTCTTTCATTCTAGAAGGAAGTAATATGTAATGTCTAGTTTTCTTTTTCTTTCTTTCTTTCTTTCTTTTTTTTTTTTTGAGATGGAGTTTCACTCTTATTGCCCAGGCTGGAGTGCTATGGCACAATCTCAGCTCACTGCAACATCCGCCTTCCAGGTTCAAGCTATTCTCCTGCCTCAGCGTCCAAGTAACTGGGATTACAGGCATGTACCACCATGCCTGGCTAATGTCCAGTTTTCATGACATTGGAGTTGAAGTTGAGAAACTTGTATTCTAGCCATATATGAAGTCAAATGGGGCCATACCACCTACCTGCCATTCCTTGTCTGGGCCAGAGCCCCAACTCTGGACACTGAGTAAGGGTATGAAGCGTGAAACCATTATCTTGTGTCTCCAGCTATGCTTAGTGATTTCAAACTATCCTCCTCTAGAAAAATTTTCTTGGCAACCTTATTTACTTCACCCCTATAGGGTGGATATCTGGCTGATTTACTCTTCTATAGAAAGTTGGGTGTGAAGCAGCTAACAGTTAGTACTTGCCAAGTTTTCCCACCTCCCTTGCACTTATTTTAGAGTCATGTGACTCTGAAGAGAGAGTCTTATCTGGGTCAAGGCACATAAGACTCCCCTGTTTTTCTTTTGTTGTAGCAATGTTGGAGGCCACATGTCACAGATAGCATAGCTGCAGCATGGAGGAAGGTTGCCTGCCTGCAAATAAACAAGAAAAATATTATGTTAAGTATGTAGATTCCAGAGCTTGCCTGATGTGATGGCTACTGTTAATTATACCTAATGAGACTCTCAAAGATGAACAAATATTCCTGACAGTGTCAATTGATGAGAATCCTGGTTTCTACCCATTTTAAGTGAAAAAAGAAATGTATTTACATTAATCCTCATATCCCTACACATTTAAAATGCAAGGAGAAACAGTATATGTAATATATGAATTTCAAGTTGTAGAAATATTTTTTCTTCCATTGGTCATCATTAGCTGTAAACTACTGCCTGTATTTAATCACATCACCTCTCCAGACCCATGGCAGTCCGGGAAGGCAGGAAACACAAACCTTCATTGGATTTGAAATTACCAATCAAACAACTTTTTAATTTGGAAGTAAACCACTGAAAGTAATGATCTCTCTAGACTTTACTTTGCCTTTTTCTTCAAACTTTAAATACCGTCGAGGTGCAGCTTGATTGTCCTGTTGGTGAGACTGGTTTCAGTGTCATGCTCTTGCTTATGTTCAGTGGCAGCTTGCCTGACTGTATTTCCTGTAGGTCCTCTTTCTCCCTCTCTCTCTCTCCCTCTTTTTTTTTTTTTTTTTTTTTTTTTGAGACAGTCTTGCTCTGTCACCCAGGCTGGAGTGCAGTGACGCGATCTCAGCTCACTGCAAGCTCTGCCTCCCAGGTTCATGCCATCCTCCTGCCTCGGCCTCCCGAGTAGCTGGGACTACAGGCGCACACCGCCACACCCGGCTAATTTTTTGTATTTTTAGTAGAGATGGAGTTTCACTGTGTTCACCAGGATGGTCTCGATTTCTTGACCTTGTGATCCGCCCACCTCGGCCTCCCAAAGTGCTGGGATTACAGGTGTGAGCCACCGCGCCCGGCCGGTCCTCTCTCTTTTTTGCTTAATTTTAATTTTAGAGATGGGCTTTTGCTATCTTGCCCATGCTGGTCTTGAACTCATGGCACAAGTGATCCTTTCTCCTCAACCTCCCAAAGTACTGGAATTACAGGTACATGGCACGATACCCATATCTTTTTTTTAAACATAAATTTTGTTGTGGATATTTGAGGTTTACAACGTGAGGTTATGGGATGTATAGAGATACATAGATACTTGTAGATACATATGAATAGTACAATGGTTACTCTTTTTCTAAGCTCCTTATATGCTGCCTTCTCTCCTGACCCTCTTCTTCTCTAAAGTGGAGTTAGTAACATGCCAACACCAAAGTTTCCCCCAACCTCTGGTCTATTAACCACAGAGAAGCAGACAGATGTTATAAAAACAAAGGGTAGTGCTTAAGTGGTACAAAAGTCTAATTGCATTTGGCCACTGTCTTTGAACTTTGTGATGATTCTTGACCCATGTCTAGCATCCTAGCCCATGGTTAGAGATTTTGGTGCAAGATTTCCCCTCAGTGTATTGCTCATCCCTTGCCTTCCCTCCTTCCACTATCACACCATCATGGAGCCTGCAGATGCCCTGGAGAAACTGAGCCAGCTTATCCCTTGAGCACAGATCAGTTGTATCCCAGTGGAAGCTGAAACCTAGATGATTTTTTTTTTTTGAGACGGAATCTCGCTCTGTTGCCCAGGCTGGAGTGCAGTGGTGCAATCTCGGCTCACTGCAACCTCCGCCTCCCAGGTTCAAGTGATTATCCTGCCTCAGCTTCCTGAGTAGCTGGGATTACAGGTGCCTGCCACTGCGTCTGGCTAATTTTTGTATTTTTAGTAGAGACAGGGTTTCACTCTGTTGGCCAGGCTGGTCTCAAACTCCTGACCTCAGGTGATCTGGCTGCCTCAGCCTCCCAAAGTGTTAGGATTACAGGCGTGAGGCACCACACCCTGCCTGAAACCTAGATCTTTACTTTTAATGCTCCCCTCTCCTGCAACCCAACATCTATGATGCAGAAAAATTAACAGATTATTCTCTGAAAGCGTTCAAGGATTGATAAAAATAACTTTCAAGCAGTGTATTAAAGTGACCTATAATCTCATTTTAGCTGAGATAATATCACTAAGTATTTATTTAGCATTGACAGTGTATTGTCGGCTTACTATTCATAGTTTATTTCTGCAAATCCTAATCAGCTAGTTCTATAGACCTATGCTATCTACCTGTAATATTATCTCCTTGAAGCCACAATGGAACATTTAGTAAATTATTGCTGTAACTCATTAAACTATAACCCCAAAGCATTCAGAGCATCCTAATTGGATCTGGCCTGACCTCATTTAAAAATGTACAGAGTCCCCAGGAGGCATACAGACACCAAGTTTTTGCAAGATTTTCAAGGCATGGGATGATGTTTAGGCTAATTATTGCTTAATATATTTAATTTCTTTGATAGACTTGATTACTTTGGCTAATTCAAACTAATTTGTTTTATTTGTTGCTAGTTAATTTTAGTTTCTAATTGCAGATTGTGATTCTGACATAAATATTTTAAAAAACTGGATCACAGGTCACACATCAGTTTATTACACATTGAAACAAAGCCTCTCTTCTAAAATACCTTTTGGGGCCAATTTAGAATTTGTGTCTTTTTATGTATTCTATAAAACTATGATGGATATATGATATTTCCTTTCATCTTATGAAAGAAAGGAGGAAAAAGAAATGTCTAAAGGTAGGACTGACCCAAGAAAGAGGAAGAATGGAAGATTTGTCTGGATAACTTATCTGCATAGCATCATTATCCATAGTAGTCAAAGAGTGGAAACAACCCAAATGTCTATCATCTGATGAAAAAATAAACAAAATGTGGAATAGCCATAATAGAATATTATTTGGCAATTAAAAAAAATGAAGTACTGATGCATGCTACCAGATAAATAAACCTAAAAAAATTATGTGAATAAAGGAAGCCAATTATACACACACACACAAAAACACATATATTGCATGATTCCACGTATGAAATGCCCAGAATAGGCAAATCTAAAGAGACAAAGTAGATTAATGTTGCCTGGGCTGCAGTGGTGGGGGCAAGGAGTCGCTGCTAATGGGTACAAAGTTTCTTTTGGGGTTTCTTTCTTTAAAACATGATAAGATGTTCTAAAATGAGATTATGGTGATGATTGCACAACTCAGTAAATATACTAAAAATCATTGAATTGTACACATTGAATGGGTAAATTTATAGTATGTTGATTGTATTTCAATAAAACTGTTAAAATTGGGGGAAATGCTGTTAGAATTAAGTTAAATATATATATTTAGTTGTTTGCTTTAAAGATAAGCAACTTCCTCCAAGCAAACAATAATGACAAAAATCAATCCAAATACAATTCTTGGTCCTAAAATGTATGGACATTTTCCTCTGTGATTTTTGTGCGGTGGCTCATGCCTGTAATCCCAGCACTTTGGGAGGTCAAGGCAAGCAGATCACGAGGTCAGGAGTTCGAGACCAGCCTGACCAACATGGTGAAACCCCATCTCTACTAAAAATACAAAAATTGGCCGGGCATGGTGCCACGCGCCTGTAATCCCAGCTACTTGGGAGGCTGAGGCAGGAGAATTGCTTGAAACTGGAAGGCAGACGTTGCAGTGAGCCAAGATTGCGCCACAGCATTCCTGCCTGGGTGAAAGAGCGAAACTCCGTCTTAAAAAAAAGAAAAGAAAAAAGAAAAACATATATCCCCCCCCCACCCTCCTCCAAGAGGAGATGGCACTCTTTTTCATTTAAGGGGGCCAGACACAGCCCTTGAAGTACTGAACCCAGGGGAGAAACCAAAGCCCCCAGATAGCCTGGGCCCTTCATTCCTTCCACCTTAATTCCTCCCTGGAGCAGCCCCTGTCGGCAGAACTCACTATATGAGTGGCCTCCTGTGCAGCTGTCTCCTGTTGACCGTTCTGTAAGCTCCTGGGGAGCAGGAGCTGTGTCCTTGTTGTTCACAGCCATTTCACAGTTCCCAACACATAGTAGGTGCTCAGGAAACTTGTTGGGCAGGACAGTTCTGGCCCCTCCAGCACTGGAGAGGAGTAGCTGCAGCACATCCAGCAGTAGGTATTTTCCTTCTTGAGTGCCCAAGTTCAGCCAAATGCCAATGGTCTCTGCCTATGCTGCTGTGCTAATAGGACTGCATCCCCCTGGCCCCCTTGCTAGTTACCACGTCACAACCAGGATCAAGGGACGAGCATGCTTGAAACATATATTAATAGCAATAGTAAGTTCAACCCACCTTCTGTGGGGAGGGAACCTTTTTTTCCCCAACCCCATTTAAAAAAAAAAAGGCAAAAGAGATTCATGGGGCTGGAGATTCAGTTTAAAATGCATCTGAGGTGGTGGAGCCTTTTAACAGAATAAGAGAAGGCACATATGGGACTTGGGTTTCTCGTCAAGGCTGGGCTTAATAGAAGGCTCTTTCTGCCTGGACATTGAAAAACATGTCTGATTTGGAGATCCACCTGAAAGTATTGAGTAGCAGAGACTCCTGCTGATCTCAGAAGTGGCATCACAGTCTCTTTCCAAATTGCATCCCCCCAGGGGTTTCTGAAGTGCACCTTTGCTGTTTCAATTGTATCTTTGCTCCCTCCACAAGACCAGCTAAAGGGAGTTTGCTGAAGGCAGCCCCATCTCCTCTGCAGCCTGCTCCTCAGCTCTGTGGCCCATGAGCAGGACAAACCCAGGGAGCTCCCCGCCTGTAAATTCTGAGAGACTTCGCCATCCCTGCCCCACCTCTTGCACCTAGGAAAGCCCAGTCAGCCTTTCCTCCTCGGGTTAACTGTTGTGAAGGGCTCTGCCCTCCCCACCAGCAGATTCCATGCCACAGATTTGCCAGATCCGAATTTGCATTTCTGAATCAAAATTTGGATTTAACTTGTATATATTTTTACCTGGGTAACTTTTTAAATAGTTAACAACTTAACTTTCTTCCTTCTTTCCTTCCTTCCCTCCCTCCCTCCCTCCCTCCCTCCCTCCCTCCCTCCCTTCCTCCCTTCCTTCCTTCCTTCCTTCCTTCCTTCCTTCCTTCCTTCCTTCCTTCCTTCCTTCCTTTCTTTCCTTCCTTCCCTTCCTTCATTTCCTTCCTCTTCCTTCCTTCCTTTCCTTCCTCTTCCTTCTTTCCTTCCTTCCTTTACTTCCCCTCCCTCCCTCCCTCCCTTCCTTCCTCCCTTCCTTCCTTCCTTCCCTCCCTCCCTCCCTCCCTCCCTCTTTCTTTTCTTTTCTTTTCTCTTTTCTCTTTTTTTTTCTTTTCTTTCCTCTTTCTCTCTCTTTCTCTCTTTCTTTCTTTCTTTCTTTCTATGGAGTCTCGCTCTGTCACCCAGGCTGGAGTGCAGTGGCATGATCCCTGCTCACTGCAACCTCTGCCTCCTGGGTTCAAGTGATTCTCATGCCTCAGCCTCCCGAGTAGCTGGGATTACAGGCGTGTGCCACCACCCCTGGCTAATTTTGTATTTTTAGTAGAGTGAGATTCTATATTCCCACTGGAAATATCTGAGCCCCCACATTTTTAGTTTCACCATGTTGGCCAGGCTGGTCTTTGAACTCCTGACCTCAAGTGATCCACCCACCTTGGCCTGCCAAAGTGCTGGGATTACAGGTATGAGCCACTGCGCCTGGCCAGTTAACATTCTTTAAGCAGTATTTGAGCTATGCTAGATAAGCCAGGACCTGCAATGGGAGCTGCAGGTAAAGTGATAAACAAGAAAGACTACTCTGTCTCAGGGAGCTTACCGCCCAGCCCACCTCCTTCTTTCTAATCTTCCTTCCTCCTCTTCCTCCCTACCTCCATAGAACAAATTATTTAGAATCTTTTAGGCCAAAAATAGGAAAGTCAATAAATATCATTTTAGAGCAAGATATTTTGAGAGCAATAAATATCATTTTAGAGCAATAAATATCATTTAGAGCAAGAACATTATCACAAACTTTTGCTGGCCATAATAGAATACTTGTTTCTTTGTTTTTGAGATGGAGTCTCACTTTGTCACCCAGGCTGGAGTACAGTGGTGCAATCTTGGCTCACTGAAACCTCTGCCTCCCGGGTTCAAGCGATTCTCCTGCCTTAGCCTCCCAAGTAGTTGGTTCTATAGGCGCTCACCACCATGGCCGGCTAATTTTTGAATTTTTAGTAGAGACAGGGTTTTGCAATGTTGGCCAGGCTGGTCTCGAACTCCTGATCTAGGTGATCCACCGCTTGGCCTCCCTAAGTGCTGGGATTACAGGTGTGAGCCAACCATGCCCGGCCGGAATAACTTTACTCTGGAAAACTGCCCCCCAAACATGTTTTTTAAAAACTCGTAGGAGAAAATGGTGGCTAGTTACAATTAACTGTAATTATTTGTAGCTCTCATCTCATTTTGCCTGCTATAATGCATACTGAGAATGAATTCAGGATTCAGATTCACTCCAGGATGATTGTTAAAGTTAGTTCTTTATTGGAAGTTCACAGCAGAGGAGGCTGATAAGGGTTGAAATTTACCTAAAGAGCTTATGGCTGTAGAGTATCTTACATTGATATGTCATTAAAAAAGCCTGGAACGGCCAGGCGCGATGGCTCATGCCTGTAATCCCAGCATTCTGGGAGGCCGAGGTGGGCGGATCATGAGGTCAGGAGATCGAGACTATCCTGGCCAACACAGTGAAACCCTGTCTCTACTAAAAAATACAAAAAAATTAGCCGGGTGTGGTTGTGGGCACCTGTAGTCCCAGCTACTTGGGAGGCTGAGGCAGGAGAATGGCGTGAACCCAGGAAGCGGAGCTTGCAGTGAGCCGAGATCGCGCCACTGCACTCCAGCCTAAAAAAAAAACAAAACAACCCTGCAACATGAATCATGTTAGCAAAAATTTGCATATTTGTAAACATGAAAATTGAAAATTGGAGAAGGTCAATAATCTTGCTTCCTAAAGACTAGGTAAAATGTAAACAAATGGGAGCAATACATTTTACATAAAGTATACCTCCAGATTTGCATAACAGACTTAGATTTATAATGTATTTGTACTTGCTGATTTGTTTGGCAGGATCGTCTCTAATAAATATGTAGTATGTTTGAGAACAGATACTGGGCCCAGGCACATGACTTGTGTTATCAGTTACTACACATGAAGGTTATTCCAAGGGCAATATTTTTGGGAAAACAGAGCTTTAGGGCCCTGGGTATATGGCAAATACAAATAATAATTCTTAGTTTTAATTAGCGTAGCATTTGAGATTGTTGAAGTTCACTCTCCCAAGATTCAAATTTTGGCCACAGTTGAAAAGCAGAGAGATATACTAGTCAGTTAGTTATAAATTAACAATGCCAGGACCCAAAGTGAGTTATGTTTTGGGATCATGAAAGACATTTCATAAAAGGGTGAGGGTAGATTAAAACTTCCAAATATTACTTAAAACTCTAGGACTTAGAGTTGTATTGTCATTCCTGCTGGTGGTTGTAGGAACTTATAATATTTAGTGGACATTTTGAAGCCTTTCAAACTTTTCCAGCTAGATTTATTTACTTTTTCTTTAAAGATTAATTTGAATATTCTCTTGTCCTGCTGGTGGGAGGTGACACTGGCATATCCACTCTGAAGGGCAGTTTGGTGTTTTGTATGAATATTTCAAAAGCACAGACAATTCCATGACTTAAGATCTACCTTTAAGAAGCACTCCTGGCTGGGCACAGTGGCTCACGCCTATAATCCCAGCACTTTGGGAGGCTGAGGCAGGTGGATCACTTGAGGCCAGGGGTTTGAGACCAGCTTGACCAACATGGCGAGACCCTGTCTCTACCAAAAATACAAAAATTAGCCAGGCATGGTGGCACACACCTGTAATCCCAACTACTCAGGAAGCTGAGGCTTAAGAATCGCTTGAACCTGGGAGGCAGAGGTTGCAGTGAGCCGAGATTGCACCACCACACTCCAGCCTGGGCGACAGAGTGAGACCCTGTCCAAAAAAAAAAAAAAAAAGCACTCCCACACGTGGACAAGGATTTATACTTAACTGGGTTTCTCAACCTCAACCTCAGCACTGGTGATATTTGGGGCTAGCCAGTTCTTTGTTTTGGGAGACTGTCCTGTGCATTGCCAGATGTTTAGCAGCAACCCTGGCCTCTACTCAGTAAGTGCCAGTTACCCCTCTAAGTTGTGGCCAGAGTGTTTCTTTACCAGATAGCATCCCATTGGGAACAACTGATGTATCGTAATGTCCACTGTGGCACTTATTTTCTTGTGATTTCAGATGAACTGTAAGAAGCCTAAATGCCCATTATTTGGTGCAGACTCATTCAATAGAAATACAGTGTTAGCCACATCAGTAATTTCATATTTTCAAATCGTTGCATTTAAAAAGTAAAAAGTGCTGGGCATGGTGGCTCATGCCTCTAATCCCAGCACTTTGAGAGGCCAAGGCAGGAGGATCACTCGAGGCAGGGAGTTTGAGACCAGCCTGGCCAACATGGTGAAATCCTGTCTCTTATAAAAATGCAAAAATTAGCCGGGCATGCTGGTGGATGCCTGTAATCCCAGCTACTTGGGAGACTGAGGCACAAGAATCACTTGAACCCAGGAGGCAGAGGTTGTAGTGAGCCAAGATTGTGCCACTACACTGTAGCCTGGGCAACAGAGTGAGACTCTGTCTCAAAAATATAATTTAAAAAAAAGGTAAAAAGAAACAGGTGAAATTGATTTAAATATTATATTTTATTTGATCCAATATATGAAACATATTATTGCTTCAACATGTAATCAATATAAAACATTATTAATGAGGCATTTTACATTCTTTTCCTCCTAGTATTAAGTTTTCAAAATCTGGTCTGTATTTTACACTTTAGCTCATCTCAATTCATACCAGTCTCATTCAAATACTCAGTAACCACGTTTAGCTGGTGGCTAGTATACTGGACAGCAGAGATTTACAGGAATGGCATTTTAAAAGAAATACTTTCATTTACAAGAAATACTTTCAAGTACTACATGGTATGCAAATGCCATATAGTAGTTGAAAGTAATAAAACAGAGAACTATGACATGGAAAGCACTCAAAGGCATACTGTTAGGTGAAAACAGCAGCAGAACAATATGCATAGTAGGAAATGTGTTAAAATTATTTTGAAAAATGAAATGTATTTGTATTTTCATATATGTGTATATTCACCAGTATATCTATGAGTATGTATTTATGTAAATGAACAGAATGAGTCCTGGAAGAATGTCCCTGGATTGGAAGCAGGGCAGGTGGCCAAAGAAGGATTTAATTGTAATATCTTAACTTATTTTTTTTTTAAAGACAGATTCTTGCTTCGTCATCCAGGCTGGAGTGCAGTGGCACAATCTTGGCTCACTGCAATCTCCGCCTCTTAGGTTCAAGTGATTCTCGTGCCTCAGCCTTCCAAGTAGCTGGGATTACGGACACATACCGCCTTGCCCAGCTAATATTTGTATTTTTAGTAGAGACAGGGTTTTGTCATGTTGGCCAGGCTGGTCTTCAACTCCTGACCTCAAGTGATCTGCCCTCCTCCACCTCCCAAAGGGAGGACTGGGACTCCAGGCATGAGCCACCATGCCCAGCCATATTTTAACTTTTTAAATAAGAAGAAATGTATTCATATATAACTTGTATAATAAATGCTTTAAAAGAGTGAGCTCATTAGCCCTAACCATCCTGGTAGTCTCTGGGTATCGATGGTTCTCATCCTGGGCAGTGCCTCAGAACCACCAGAGAAGCTTTTTTAAAGTATGCAGCCTGACACTGCACTCCAGCCCAGGCGACAGAGAGATCCCCTGTCTCTTAAAATTTTTTTTTTCTTTAAAAAAATTGCACTGCCTGGACTTTTCTCCAGACCAATTGAATCAAAATCTCTGGAGAATTCCATCTTAAGCTCCTCAGAGGATTCAAAAGTGTGGCCAGGATTAAGAACCACACATGTGGAGAAAGGAAGAGACTATGTCCTTCAAACAATTACCAGTGGACTCACAAGGAGAATTTGATAAAGATCCGATGGAAGGTCCTTTGAGGCATTTTGTCTGGTGAGAGTTTTCTGTTATTGACTAAGGGAAGATCCATATATTAAAGTTAAAATAGATCAAATGAGCTGAGGGATGGAGTTGACATCTTTTTGCAAAAATGGTGGCACCAGACAAGACTTCCTAATCCATCGCCATCCAACTTTATAATAAGTTTAGTCAAGAGAGCTGTAAAAGTAGTGCTGGTCTTCTGGATAAACTCTAACAAACAGGTAATGCCTCAAGACCCCAAACTGCACTCCATAGAAAGTTTTCTAATAGGGAGTCCACAAAAGGATTCTAGACTTAAAAAGTTATTCACTTAGATGGTTGGGTTCATTGTTACCATTTGAAAGCATGAGATTAACTGTCCTTGGTATTTAGAAAGCAACACTTCAATTGAACTGAAAGGAAAAAAAAAACTTGTTTAAAAAAAAAAAAAAAAAGCCCAGTTTCTCCTATTGCTCTGTTCTGCTTGAATTCATGGCAATTACAGTGTTAGTGCCATCTGAGGTGAAGCCAGCGTAATTTTATTTTACACGATAAGCCCCATGAAGAATCAGGACTGTTTTATACTTGTTCTAAGGTCAGTATTGGTTCGGAATGCAGTTCTCTTACATTTCTCCATCATTGACCTCTGTACTTAAAAAGGAAACAAATCAGTGTTTGGCAAGACTTACAGCCATTATCTGTCTTTTCCTAAGCTTTGAAAAGAACCAGAAATTGCCTGATTCCGTGAATGCTTCATTCATTTGTCCTGGAGTTTAAAGACCCACTCTCTTGTCACCATGGAAACAGATTCAGATCCTAAGGCAAAAGATTCAGTACCTCCCTCCTAATGATAATATACAGCATGAGCTCTGAAGAGAAAAATGGATCTGCCTTAGGCTTCATTGTTGAGCCTATGGTGTTCCCTGGCTCGATGAATCTCTTTCTCATTTGGTTTTAGCTCCTGGGTTTACATTTGCTGTGCAGCAGTGCATGCTGAGGGGTTTTGAGCCTTTAATCCTCTGCCACTGAATTACTGCATTTGTGTGAACAATACAAATGCCAGATTGGTTTCATACAGACTCTAAAGTTGCTGTAAATTTAATAACGGGTACCTATGTTTGCTCCCACAAATTGATAAATCTGGTATTGGGATCTAATGCTGGCTGGGGCTGGAATAAACTAATGAAGACCTGTAGGAGGCCCCATGATCTGAAGACGATCTATTCAGGGAAAAGGCCACTTACAGTGAGTTGGCTTAGAATGGGACCCAGCATTTCATAGTAAATACTAGGGATTAGGGTAGAGGATGACTTAATGGGAATTTCATTTTGAAAAATAAAATTCTAAACATAAAGTTATTTGATCTTACATGTTCAAACTTTTAGGTTATAATATCAAGAAGGTTGAAAATATAGGCTAAATCTAAGTATGAAATAAGTGTTAATTTTTTGTTTTTTTTGGAGACAGAGTCTCGCTCTGTCACCCAGGCTGGAGTGCAGTGGCTGGATCTCAGCTAACTGCAAGCTCCGCCTCCTGGGTTTACGCCATTCTCTTGCCTCAGCCTCCCTAGTAGCTGGGACTACAGGCGCCCACCACCTCGCCTGGCTAGTTTTTTGTATTTTTTAGTAGAGACAGACCATGTTAGCCAGGATGGTCTTGATCTCCTGACCTCGTGTTCCGCCCGTCTCAGCCTCTCAAAGTGCTGGGATTACAGGCTTGAGCCACTGCGCCCGGCCAAGTATTAATTTTTTTGTTGTAAATTTTCCAGCAAAATTCAGTAACTAATAGGTGCTTTCCAGCCTATGGACTTTTACCACATATGAGTAGACCCTTTTTCAATCATTGAAACCATTTCAATCATTGAATCATTGAAACCACTTCCTCTTCACCACATAGATTAGTGAGTCAGCCTCCCTTTTTCGTGTTACTTCCTACTTCCTAGAATAAATCCCCTACTCTAACTTGGTGGCTCTCCTTTATGTCCCTTCCCTGCCCCATACGTGATCATATTTTTTGGGTTCTGTCCCTCTCTAAGTGTTCTCCAAATACCCTCCTTGCTCTCAGTCCTCAATTCCTCATCTACGTTAGCTGTTCCATCCCTGTTAAGATGATGCGGACTCTACTCTTTCTTTCTCCCCAGACTTTCCATAGCACTGATCTGTTCTGCTCAAATATGATCATATACTACTTCCTAACTTTATTTAGGTCACAGATCATTATATGCCTTGCTGACTCATATGATTTCCGTGAGAGAAGGGCTGGTATATCTTCAGGCCTCTAGTATAAAGGCATTCATGCTACTCATCTGAGTATCCCATTGTTGAGTTGTGTGAAAGTGATTCCTGAGTTTTCTTAATCCCTATTTTGAACCTATGATGCTCCTTTCAGGCTTTGACACTTCAAAGAAAGTCAGTGGTAGATTGTTGGGGCTTTATCCCTAAAAAGAGAGAAAGCGAAGTGAAGAAAAGAGGAGAGATTTCCTAAGACTGTTTTTAATACCTGATTTGACTGGTAGAAATTAGATGGCCAGGAAAAGAGGAAACAGAATTTTTGTATGTTGATGTAGTAATTAGTCAGCTGAAGGAAAATGTCATCAATTTCTAGCTTCCTAGGTTTTGCACTAACATAACAAAATTTACCCTCTTAGCCATTTTTAAGTGTAGAATTCAGTGGCATCAAGTGCATTTACAGTGTTGTGCAACCATCACTACTGTCCATTTCCAGAAATTTTTTGTCATTCCAAGGAGCAACTCATTAAATCCATTAAATAAGAACTCTCCATTACCCTTATATAATATTTGCTCTTTTGCATCTGACTTATTTCATTTAGCAAGTATTTTCAAGCCTCATCCGTACTGTAGCATCTGTGAGAATTTCTTTCCTTTTTAAGGCTGGATAAAATTCTATTGTATATACATACCACATTGTGCTTATCTAGTCATCTGTTAATGGATAAAAACAATGAAACTATGAACTCCTGACATTACTTGTACAGCATTTTATAGTGGCTTTTCTGATTCTCACTCTTCTTTTTAAAAATATTTCTTATCCTTTATTTGGCCTCTAGAGATGGATTTGTTCATTTGAGGGAACAAATTAGTTTGACTGGTTTGGGAAGGTATTTTGACCCACAGAATGGAATGTATAAAACCGGGCATGATAGATAAACTTAGCCATACCCCATCCTCATTGCCTGGCTCAGCCTTGTAGGGGTCTGTAGAGATCTAGAGGGGACACTGTAATGCATTTTAATAGGTACCTGGTGACACCTTAATTGTGAAGCCTGATTCAATTCCTATATAAGTCTTTTTAAAAATTCTGACCTAAGTTAGTGTTTGTAGTGAAAACACTGGGACTGTTCAAACATTTAAGAATTATGATTACGGCCAAGAGAGTTGTCTGAAGAGAGTCTTATATTGTCTACATTTCCATTTAGCTAGGAATCAGCTAGAAAAGTGAAGCTTAGGAAGTCAGGAGGAATGGGTCTATTCTTCTCAAAAAAGTTAAGGGGACTTTTGTTTGGGTGAAGGCATGAAGGACTCTCTTTTTTTCCACCATTCCCTTAACTTGGGGAAAATAGAAAATTAGTAACTCCTCATTTAAGGCATAAGGTGAGGCATTAGGCATTGTCTTTCTGCAAAGTTCTGTGCATTGGCTACTCAAGATACAAAGGAAGCTAGCTGAATCCATTGTTGGAGTAGCTGTTGGAACCAGGGTAAGGTGATACTACCCCGAATAAAATTGGTGAGGAAAGTTGAAACATCCTCCCTTTAATATGGGGAAGGAGGCTAGGCACAGTGGCTCACGTCTGTAATCCCAGCATTTTGGGAGGCCAAGGCAGGAGGACTGTCTGAGCTCAGGAGTTCAAGACCAGCCTGGGGGCAATATGGAAAAACCCCGTCTCTACAAAAAAAACAAAACAAACAAACAACAAAAAATACCATAATTAGCCAGGTCTAGTGTCGTGCACCTGTGGTCCCAGCCACTTGGGAGGCTGAGGTGGGAGGATCACCTGAACCTGGGAGGTGGAGGCTGCAGTGAGCCGAGATCGTGCCACTGCACTCCAGCCTTGGTGACTAACACCTGCACCTCAAAAAAAAAAAAAAAAAAAAAAAAAAAAAAAAAAAAAAAGACGGGGGAGGAAAAAAAATTAATTAAACTATTAAGTAATTAATTTTGTCTAAGTAGCTTATTTCTGCTTTAACTTATATATTTTCCTTAAATATAGTGTGGCTTATTCTTACTTATATTCATAGAGTTTTTAAAAAATGAAAAGTGTGAAAAAATTATAGCCCTTTCCCAGTAATTCTCAAACCTGAATAATTGAATAGCCATGGACATTTCTAGGGGCAAGCCCTGGCATCACATAGTTTTTTTAAAGCTCTCTAGGTAATTCTCATGGGTAGCCATGGGTGAGGATTACATACCTAATATTTTCAGAATCAACTTCTGGTCTAAAGCCAATGGTGTATGTTACATAAGAAGGGTAAACTCACCACCATCTGGTTGAAGTATTTTCTATCTGTACGTTTAGTTCAACAGTTTAAAAGCTGAGCCTGAAAATGTAAACCTATTAAATGATGACTGTGCCCCCAAAGAAAGGGGATGGAAGGACCATTTGTTTATGTGGCACTATTCATTAGTAATTCGCGAGAGGGGAATGCACATATATCAGGTTGTTTCTTAAGTGGTGCTTTCTTTTTGAATAAACCTGAAGGGGAGAAATGGCCAAGGAAATTGTTTTTGTTGTACTAACCTCTTCTTTCACTTTACCAAGCTCAGATCTAAAGAATATCTTCCCAGCACATGTACCCTAGAGCTTAAAGTATAATAAAAAATTTTTAAAAATCTTCCCTTAATGCCAGCTTGCACATGTTTGCACACACATGCTTGCCATCACTCTGTGACATGCACTTTCTTTTCTGCATGCCCTGTGGAAAGCTGTGCCCTTCTTCTGGAGCACACCCTTTTCATCTCCCCCATCAAAGTGTCAGGATGTAGACACCCTGGTCCTTCTTCCCTATGTCCTCTGGCCCAGAAGGGATGCCCTGTCCTTTGTCTTCAGCTCCCCCAGTCCTTTATCTCGCTTGCACCTTTATTGTCTGAGCTTCCCCATGTTTGGCAAGCACAGTGAGCTACTTCCCAGCCAGAGACCTCCCAGGAGCTGTGCTGGTTGTCACAGGTGGAGCTTGGGACCAAGTTCCAAGGAGATGCCTCTGGGAAGTTGGACTCCATTCTGAGCAGTTGGACTTTGAACAGTGAATTGATGGGAATCCAGAAGCAAGAAGCATTTCTTAATAGTAATAAGAAATTTGTGGTGTCACAGGTAAGAATCCAGAGAAAAGATAGGTCCTCTGGTTTATGTCAAAGTGGTGAAAGCAACAGCCTTTAAATCATCCTCAAAGGGAAGAGGAAAAACAAAGCCAGCCAACAATGGAGAAGACCCAAATATTTAGCCCCGTCCTGCTTAGGTTCTGAGGGGGAGGTTTTTTTTTTTTTTTTTTTTTTCCCCTTCACCTTTTTTCAGTAATGGTACTTGCTAGGGGAGATACAACTCTGAATCAGGTGTTTTGAAATTGATTCTTTAGAATACGGAAGTAAACAAAGGCAGTAGCAGTCTTTCTTGGAAAATCATTATCGTCTGTCATACTTTTTCAGAGGCTTCTTCCGACTTTATACAGAAGGCAGACCCCAGTCTCTACCCTACCCTAGCTTTTTATGGGAAGAATGGCACACAGTGACACCTGGGTCCAAGGTGTCTTCATCATACCTAATGGAGACCTCATCTGGTTTCTACCATTTCCTAGATACATTTTCTAGAAGTGATTTTGCTGTCATTGGGGTTAGATGTACAATCCGGGAGCTCCATAAATCTCCCTCCTTTGGAAGTCCGGCTTTGCTGTGTCATATGGGTTATCCGAGCAGCTGGATACACAGATCTAAGACTACTACTTAAACTTTGAAATGCTTTAAAAGAATGATTTTCAAAAATGTATCTACATTCTTTTCTTCTTATTATGAAAAATCTTAAAAATAAAGGTTTGAAGCAACAGTATAATGAACTCCCCTTCTCTGCCATCTAAACTCAGTAATTGTCAACATTTTGCCATATTTGCTTATCTGTCTATATCTATCTATCTATCTATCTATCTATCTATCTATCTATGTAATCTATCTGTTCTGTTTTGCTGGACAATGTAAAAGTATAGACTTCATGGCATGGCACCTCCAAATGCTTCTTTGTTAAGAACCCTTCTACATAAACAAAATACTTGTCACATCTAAGAATATTAATAACATTTCCATTATATATTATCCAATCTATATTTAAATATCCTCAGTTGTCTTATGAATTATTTTTTTAAATATGTTTATGTTTTCCAACTGAATCCCCAGAAAGCTGGGAGACTGAGACAGATTTCAGAGGACAGAGTCCCATTTGTAAAAACGGGGCTGGGATCCTTCCAGGGTTGTGGTTCTAAATGGCTCTGAGGCCTGAGAAAAGTCATTTAGCCATTCTGAACTCATTGGCAAAATGAGGGGGTTGGATAAGGTAATCCCTAAGGGCTGCTCCAATTCCCTCTTCAAAAATATGATCATAAATTGCTAATATAAAAACATTATGCAAATGATCCCCTGTTTTTTGAGAAAGTGTCTTTTTCCTCTTCATTCCTGATTAGGGAAATCTAGTCATGAATGCTAAATGTTACCTAATCTTCTATGGTGTCATTTGCTCCCATGAAGTAATCATTTATTAACCACAGCACTCCTTGTTCCACTGGAGCACAACAGTTTTACACTTAGCTTTCTTCCTTGTACCATTTTTCCAGACCCTCTCTTGTTTTTCTATCATATTTTTGTTAGTTATTGAAAAGATAGTTACATCCTCTGCCAGAAAGTTTCCCAAGCGTGGGCCATTCATATCCCCAGCTAACCAGTATGTTGTTCTTAATGAAATATTGTTCGAGTAATTAGAATGAGAGTGCACAGCAAAATGTCTGTACTTGCCCTAGAACATAAAAACACTGGAAAAAGCAAGGTGGTCTTCACTGATTTCACCAAGATTTTGTTGATGCACACTGCGTTCTGGTTACTTTCCCACTGGATCATAATTGCTCATGGGAATAATAAATCTGGGAGATGTGTCTGGCTCTGGCAATTCACCGTAGTCTCACGGAGTCAGCTGCTTCTCTCTCCTAATCTTTTTCTTTCCATTTCCCTCTCTTGTCCCTTTCTCTTTCTCCCATTCTCCTTTCTTTCTCATTCACTTATTCATTCATTCATTTATTCCGTATATGCATGCAGTGCGTGCCTCCTTGGTGTCAGCCCAGGGCAAGGCTGCTGTGGAGGGGCACCCCTAGACCCCTGAGTTTATTCTTAGTTTGCCCATAGCTCACTTCAAAATGAAGGGCTGCAAGAGGGTCATTGCCTGGATGAGAATGATTTCTTCTTAACCATGGCAACCCACGCTGTGTGGGGTGGAAAAATGTCTTTTCTTGTATAAATGTGTTTCCTGTTCGTACTGATTCTTGTAACTTCTAAATGTAAAGTTATTAGTATCTTTAAAGTGCTAGAGGCTCTCAAAGAAGTTGTCCCCAAAAAGAAAGTGCATCCTCCCCAAACGGCTGAAGTTGTATCTGCCGAAGATACATTCTGAACTGTACCTTAACTCTAACCCCATGCTGGGTTACCATGATTAAGAAGAAAAGGGGCTGGGGGAGGTGTGTGTGTCTGGGGGCCGGGGGGCGGTGGTAGGGCACATTAGTGAGTGGCACAAGGCAGTTTCCAAGCAAGCTTCTGATTTGGGAAACCTGGGGTTGGTTAGGAGTGAGAGAGGAGAGGGAGAGCTCTGAGCACACGGTTGTGAGTGGCCTGGGCTGTGAGGAAGAGGAAAGCTGGGTTCTGGGACTTGCTAACACACATGGAGATGTATTGTCATGTCCTGGTGGTGGCCTGGAATGATATTCCTTTCTAAAACATTTGATCCAGTAAGTTAAAACTCAGAAATAAAGCCTCTTCCAGCTGCAGTGCTCAGGAATGGATTGCTTTCATCAGTATCATCTCTCATGGCCCCTCTTTTTCCCTTACATTACCTGCCCCAACCCCGTTAGCATCTACCTCCATATATCTGCCATGATGTGTTTGAATCCACTCTCCACATCTTTCATAGATATGCAACTGTGAAACAACGCATTTTATGTGTGCTTTATTTATTTTTATTTTTATGTTTTGAGATGGAGTCTCACTCTGTTGCCCAGACTATAGTGCAATGGAGGGATCTTGGCTCACTGCAGCCTCTGCCTCCTGAGTTCAAGCGATTCTCCCGTCTCAGCCTCCTGAGTAGCTGGGACTCCAGGCACCCACCATCATGCCCGGCTATTTTTTGTATTTTTGTAGAGATGAGGTTTCACCATGTTGGCCAAGCTGGTCTTGAACTCCTGACCTCAGGTGATCTGCCCGCCTCAGCCTCCCAAACTACTGAGATTACAGGCATGAGCCACCGCGCCCAGTCTTATGTGTGCTTTAAAATGAATGTTTAAGTAAATGGTATTATGAGACTCATTAGGCAACCTACATCAGGTATTTATTTTTTCACTCAGCACTGCTTTCTAAGATCCATCTATGCTGTTATGCTATAGATTCAGTACACTCCTTTTCATTGCTGTAAAATATTTCCTCCAACAAATACACATTTTTTTCAGGCATTTGGTCAATATCCAGTAATTCACAGTTATTAATGGTGCAGTGGACATTGCTGTGCATGTTACCTTGTGGACATGAGGCCATGCCACTTTTTTCTCCAAGTCTTTAATTCTGAAATTTTTTAAACCTGCAGGAAAGTTGAAAGAACACAATAATCATCTGCTTGCCTTTTACCTAAATTATCCAAGAATTTAATCTTGCCATATACGCTTTTTCTCTAGATAGACACACACTCAGGCATACATGTGGGGATTTTTCTCTCTTTTTGAGATTGGGTCTCACTCTCACCCAGGTTGGAGGCAGTGGTGCAGTCTCAGTTCATTGCAACTTAGGCCTCCCAGGTTCAAGTGTTACTCCCACCTGAGCCTCATGAGTAGCTGGGAACGGCCCATGCCACCACTCCCAGCTAATTGTTTGTACTTTTGGTAGATACTGAGTTTTGCCGTGTTGGTCAGGCTGGTTTCAAACTCCTGAGCTCAAATGATCCACCCGCCTTAGCCTCCCTAAGTGCTGGGATTACAGGCGTGAGTCACTGTGCCCAGCCATGTGTGTTTATTTTTTACTGAACCTTTTAAAGTTTTAGACTTTACTCCCTAAGTATTCCATCACTGATTCCCTGATAATAATCATTCTCTAATGTAACCACAGTAAAATTGTCATACCTAATAAAACCACAATAATTCCGTAGTATCGTCTAATAACTGATCTAAAATGTGCATATTTTCATTTTAAAAAAAATGCTGCCAAATTCTCTTCAAAGCATCTGCACTAACTTATTGTTTCCAACAGCAATGCCTGAACATTTCTATTTCCCCACACGTCCACCAACGTTTTCTTATCTGACTTTATTTTTTGCTAGTCAGATGGAGGAAAAGTATCACTTTTACATTTGCATTTAAAAAAAGTAAAGTCAGCTACAAAAACATGCAACTCTAGTACAGGATTTTATCTTTAATTCTCGAAGTAGAAATGAGATCCCCATTTGGCTTCCAGCACAGGGTAATAAACGCCGTGTCAGTGAGCAATTTGGAACAGACAGGAGGCGTTTTTCCGAAGATTTAGAAAGGAATTACAGTGCAGCTCAGTTCTTCATTTTTATAAACACAGACCTTTGTCGGAGAATGTTTTGACACAGTTATCTTGGGGATCCAAAATTGTTTTGATGAAGTATTGTTTTTAAATTTATATAAAGTGGATGACTTTAGTATCAAAATAGCTAACAGAATATGAATTCCTCACATTGAAAATAGAGAGGAAGCAGAACAGACAGCATCCCTGCTCTTGCTAACAGTCAAACTTATACTAAAACTTTAAAGAAAATTTTAGCAAAAATGCTTAGGTTTGAACTATGACAACGAATAGACATGACAGGCTCATAACCAAGAGGGGATAGAATTCTGTTTACTTATGCATAAATAATAAAACACTGTATCCCTATCACTCAGTAATTACCACTATTAAGTTTTGGTGACTATAATTCCAACTTACAAATGTGTGTGTATGCGTGTGCAAGCATAAAAATCATCCAAATCATCTTCACCTGGAAGTAACAGAGACACTTTTAAGGGCTTGCTGTGGGCTGAGCACTGGCTGAGTGCTTGCAGTATTATAATTCCTATTTCCCAGATGAGGCCAATTGAGAGCCTGTTCACGGTGAGGCAGCAGGTAAGTGGCAGACTGGGAATTTGAGCACAGGCAGCCCCTCTTAACCTTTACTATACTCCCTCCTGGCCAGGTAGGTTTTTTTCATTCCTTTCTCATTTACTGTACGGTAGACAGCATTTCATGTCAGTAAATATTCATCTGCATTGATTTTCTTGGCCATATATTTCCATTATGGAGAGTCAACTAACTGGTCTCCTATCACTACGTATTTATTTTTTTCTCATTTTTGTTATTGTGTATCACACTGTGATTACTTTCCCATTACATAGGTAGTTGACCACTTGTCCAATGATTTCTTTAGATTGTATATCCTAGAATTGGAATTTTTGGATGATAACATCCCACCTTGAATGATGGTGATGCAAGCTATCATATTATCCTTCATCTTGCTGTGCACACAAATAAATGGGAATGGGTGTCTGTTTTCTGATATGCCCATTAACACTGGATTTTTTTTTTTGTCAATTTTGTCCCTTTTGCAAACAAAATATGGTATGGCATGATTTTCATTTGCACTCCATGATAATGAGGACAAATAGTTTTCATAGGCCTACTTGTACTCTCTTCTTGTGAATTGCGTTTATGTACTTTCCCTGTTTTTTATCTATTGATGCTGTTTTTAAAAAACTGATCATTGAAGTTTTTTGCATATAAATCATTGACTCACCTGGGATTGATTTTGATGTGCCATATAGGTCTGATCTTGTTTCCATGTGGTTAAGATCTAGTCCCAGCAGTACTTTGAGATGCCATTTATGAAGATGGTAGGTGTAGTGCCTGGCACACATGGTTTCTCCATAAACATTCCTTCCCTTACTCTCTCCCTGCATAGTCTTATGGAGAGGTACTAAGGAAGGAGCCCAGGTATATCCGAGAGCTGGGCTGGGGGAGTAGAAAAGAACATGGCTAATTATTGAGATTTCACCTTTCCATGAATGACCAATATTTATGAAGCTCCTCTGAGAGACATGTGAGAATAGTTAGCTTCCATAAGGTTAGTCTGGGACTTTGATGTGCCTTTTTTCTTGGGATATGTTTTTCCAGCAGGTCACGTCATCATTAGGTAAATAGAGTGGTCCTCATTCATATTGTCATGTCGATGCAGCAGATGCAGTTTTCAGAAAACCCTCATTGAGTTATGTTCACTTTTCTCCTGGCAGCCTGCGGTACAGTGTTCTGTTGGTTGGCACAGTTTCCGCTGCTTAACGCTGGATGGAAAATAAGTTATAATCTGATAGTTATGGGCATTTCAGTTGTGATGTTTAATAGCACTAATTGTATTTGGTTACATGAACCCAAAAATGCTTGGGCATTAAAAAGAAACTAAGGTAAAATAATAATGATATTAAAATTTATTCTTGTTTCTCTGATGTCATGAAGGCTACAACGGTAGGTCCTTCCAGGAGAGGTTGCTCTGCTCCCTTGCTGAGTGAATTGGGTCTTTTGTAACATTTGTTTCCTTTATTATGTCAGAGTAATGATTCTTGGTGAGGTGATCTTGAAATTCTCAAAAGAGCAGAATGCAATTGTTATAAATAATATATCATAACAAAAAAGAATAAAATTCACCAGTTGGTGTAACTTGGGACATATCACAGAATATAGGACCAAGAAAAGTTTCAGTTTTCAATTCTGTTAGGAAAGCTCATCAGCAAATCTATTGTTTCCAGAAACCAAAGGTATGAAAACCCAAAAAATGCTTGGAGTATCTTCTCTCTCATTATTTTCATTTCCAAATCATATTCTCAGATTTGCTCATCTCTCAGCCTCTCAAAGCCTCCACTGTCCTTCACTTTTCACCACCACTCCCCACCAAAAGAAAAAAAAAAAATAATCTCCCAGAATCTGGATATTATAGATTCAATTTTATTTTAGAACTTTTGGGAATAATTGATTACTTGTATTGAATTTCTTTCTTTCTTTCTTTCTTTCTTTCTTTCTTTCTTTCTTTCTCTCTCTCTCTCTCTCTCTTTCTTTCTCTTTCTTTCTTTCTTTTTTCTTTTTTCCTTTCCTCTTTCCTCCTTTCCTCTTTCCTCTCCTTCTTTTCTTTCCTCTTTCCTCCCCTTTCCTCCTGTTTCTTTCCTTCCTTCCTTCATTCTTCTCTCTCCTTCCTTCCTTCCTTCCTTCCTTCCTTCCTTCCTTCCTTCCTTTCCTTCCTTCCTTCTTTTCCTTCCTTTCCTTCCTTTCCTTCCTTTCCTTCCTTTCCTTCCTTTCCCTCCCTCCCTCCCTCCCTCCCTCCCTCCCTCCCTCCCTCCCTCCCTCCCTTCCTTCCTTCCTTCCTTCCTTCCTTCCTTCCTTCCTTCCTTCCTTCCTTCCTTCCTTCCTTCCTATTGTTTCTTGACAGAGTTTTGCTCCTGTTGACAATAGGTATACCTTGGCTCACTGCAACCTCCGCCTCCCAGGTTCCAGTGATTCTCCTGCCTCAGCCTCCCAAATAGCTGGGATTCCAGGTGCCCATCACCACACTTGGCTAATTTTTGTATTTTTAGTAGAGATGGGATTTCACCACATTGGCCAGGCTGGTCTCGAACTCCTGACCTCAGGTGATCCGCCTGCCTTGCCCTCCCAAAGTGCTGGGATTACAGGCATGAGCTACTGCACCCGGCCGCATTTCTTTAAAGGCTGTATTTGCAAATACTGGCCTTCTAAAATCACTGAAGATGATTTCTGCCAAATGAACCATGAAGGATGAAAAGGATGATTTTTTTTAAAAAGCCAAGAGCATGGCCCTAACTCTTTTTCTTATTGTTTCTTGTTGCCAAAAGATGCTGCTCAGATCCAGTAGGAGAATAATCCTTCCTATTTTTCACTATATTTCTTCCTGGGGGCTGGAATTGCCTAGACTTTAGGAGCAGGGAAGGGTCCCATGAAAGAGGGCTTCAGCTTCAGTCTGGAGGCAGCTTCAGAACTTGATGACCCAGTGATTTGGGGTCACTTGAAGGGTGGGTGGGTGAGTGTCTGAGCATGTATATGATGAGGTCCTGCTTTTTCTAGTCCCTTGACTAGTTTTCTGCCTGCCGCAAGATGTACTTCATGGGGGCTTAAGGTCAGGCTGGCACGGATGGAGATGCGTTTATGCCAGTGGTTGACCACATAAAGGAAGTCTAAAGACCCTGCTATCTGCAGGACAGAGTTTGAGTTGTCAGCATTAGTAGATGAGTAGAAACTGAAGATTCAAAAATTTGAAAAAGGATGAGGAGGGAGAGGAGGAAAAGAACAGCTAAAGAATGTATAATATATCAAACTGTGTCAAAGCATGCTAGCCAAAGATGCTTGATTTACATTGCTTGTTGATTTGCAGGCACATACATTGTGTATAAAGTATAATAAAAATTTTCAGCTAATCTGCCAAAAAGGTTGAAAATTTTCCCTTTGAACCTGTGATGGAAAACAACTGAGCAATGTATGTTTTGAAGACAGGGGTAGGGGAAGACCAAGCAGACTGCCTGAAGATATTCCTTATCAGGAAAATCAGAGCTGAATTTTCATTTCCATACTGAATTTAAAACAGGAGCTGGGCCCGCAATAGCATAACCAGTAAGGAAAAATCTGAAGTCTGATCTTGAGTCCTAGCATAGCTAAATTTCCAGTGTATGAGAGCGAATACGAAGGTGACCATTTTAATTTGCACACTTTACCCCGTGACTAATTTTGTTGCCCCTGTGGACAACCTGACCTTAACAAAGCCTTGTCAAGCCCATCTCATTTCCATCTCCCATTTGATTCTCTTTGAACTTCCATGTGTAAACAATGGTTGGATTATAGAATAGATAAAGTGAGATTTAACAGCTGCTTTGAAGATAGTTTAAATGTACTTTTAATTAGTATTGTTGAATTGATTTCCTGCTGTAGTGCCTAACTTGAGTATATTTTATGATAATGCTTGTGTTTTGAACCTAGATGTGCACTGCAATGGTATTTCAGGGTGGATATTGATATGTATGTGACCACATGACATTACTCCCAATTGTCCTGGATATTATGTCCGTGCCAGAAACTCTGGCTAACTCAGAGAAATCTTAGCACTCTTAGCTAATAATATGTACCAATTGTACATGCTTGCAAAGTTTCTTTCACTTCTTAAAAACCCTTAGTGAAGATGAAGGCTTTCTCTGTATTTAGTCTACCATTCTTTTAGCAAACAATTCTAAGTCAGATCTTTCTTTACCAAGTAGATCTATACCAAAATATACCGAGGCTGAAAGAGCATATCCTGGATAAAAGTTGGAAATGAGATAATATTGCCATTGATAGTTACTGTTTTAACCCCTGAGTGCATGTTGAGCCAGGGAGGCACCATACATTTGCAGGGCGCAGGCAGGATTACCAGTGGAAGCCCCTGGTTGGTGTTCCCTTCTCTGTACCCCCTCCCACCCACAGTGCAAAAGACTTTACAGACGCCCTGGCTAGTTCATCCAGGCTTTGTCAACACACCCTTGCAAACATCTGTCCCCTGGTTACCTTGAGATTTAGTGACGTGTACACCAATGGCATATTCACCCCCAAGAGGATGGACTGGGGAGGGCCCATGCAAGCCCTAGAAGTGGGTCTGGGGTCATTTGGGTGGAGAAAATTCCAGAGTCCCAAGTGCTTGGAATGAGGAAGCTGGGAAGAGGACATGGGCTACAAATAGGCACGGTCCCTTGGGCCTATGTTCTCATTGCTGCCTTGGGTGGGGAGAAAGTGAAAGAGGACCGAAATGAGGTCCTCCAAAGTTGGGGCTCCTTTTCCCAACTCTGAGGGTGATGCCAAGAGCCCCAGAATAGGAGAGCCATTGTAGGACATTGTCTCACTGGCCCTTTCATTTTCTGCCAGCAAGCATTTGAACGTTCTGTGCAGATTGTCAGGCTAGGTGTTGTGGGAGGATACAAAATACGAAGCTATTTTTAATCTAGTTGTGGGGGAGACAAAGGCTGGACTGAGAAACATTTCAAAACAACTGAATAATAAGGGAAAATGGCTGGCCCTTCAGTGACAAGTGAGGGAATTTTGGGTGAAATGGAGTCAAGTGATATTTCTAGCTTGAAAAGGAGGGCTGGTTTCAGGGCCACAAGGTGTTAGAAATCGTGGAGTTCATGGGTGGCAAACTTAAGCTTTCAGGGCTCCAACAGGTACTGTAAATGTGCCAATGGATCTGCTATCAGACCACAGGGACAAAGGATAGCACGTGGGAGGGCTTGTGTTGAACTAGAGACTACATGCCCTATTAAAGACTTTCTTAGCTGGGTGCGGTGGCTCACGCCTGCAATCCCAGCACTTTGGGAGGCCGAGGTGGGCAGATCATGAGGTCAGGAGATCGAGACCATTCTGGCCAATATGGTGAAACCCCGTCTCTACTAAACATACAAAAATTAACTGGGCTTGGTGGCATGTGCCTGTAATCCCAGCTACTCGGGAGGCTGAGGCAGGAGAATTGCTTGAACCCAGGAGACGGAGGTTGCAGTGGGTTCAGATTGTGCCACTGTACTCCAGCCTGGCAACAGAGCGAGACTCCATCTCAGGAAAAAAAAAAAAAGACTTTCTCATTAAATAGTAAAGAGTTGAGCCATGTCCTTACAATATTAAATGGGAAAGGTCCACACTTCTGGGGTGGTTGAGGATGAAGTTAAAGTGATGCTGCCACTTTGGTGCAGAAGCTTAATAATATGATTGTTTATGCACATTTACTCCTAATCAAACAACTTGAGTTAAAGAAGTTGCTGCAAGTAGAAAATAATGTGAGGGGAAAAGTTGTAAAGAAGAAACTCTTTAACATGCTGCTTAATGCTGGATGGTGGGTAAGACAAATGAGAACAATGAAGAGCCCCTTCCCCTTTCGTGTAAGAGGTTAAAAAAATTTGCTATATTTAGAAAGTGTGAATGAATCCCTATTATTCTTTTCATTTCTGTAAAAGTCCTCCTAGAGAAACTGTGTCATGTCCAATTTCAGAGTGTTGACCCTGTGGTCACTGCTCCCAAATAGGCACTGAGCTGGGTTGAATCATGTGCCCCCCACTCCAATTCGTGATGAATTTGGAACCTGTGAATGTGACCTTATTTGGAAATAGGGTCTCTGTAGATGTATTCAAGTCAAGCTGTGGTCATAGTGGATTTGAGTGGATCCCAAATTCATTGTGGCTGGTGTCTTTAAGAAGACTGAACATTGGACACAGACACACCAGAGGAAAGAGGGCCATGTGAAGGCAAAGGTACAGGTTGGAGTTACGCTGCCACAAGCAAAGAACATCAAGCATTGTCCACAACCACCAGGAGTTGGGAGAGGAGCGTGGAATACAGTCCCCCTCAGAGGCTCTGTGAGAGCATGTGTTTCCCTGGATTTAAGCCAGCCAGCGCGTGGTACTTTGTTACAGCAGCCTAAGAAACTGATGCAGGCACCGTTTTCCAACTTCCTCCTTGTTAATAGAAATGCCACTAAGTTCACCAATGTCTCAAATATTATGATTCCCATCTCCAACCTTGTCTTCCAAATGCATTGAGTTTTCCAAACCATGGCATTTGCTTCTTCCTCTCCATTTCCACAGGTATCACCCTTATCACTTATCATAATAATGTTTGAATACTGCTTTCTACAATTAATGTAATTTTCATTCTCACAACAAATGATGATGTGTTATATTCATTTATATTATACTCATTTACTAGATATATTATACTTATTTATTTTTTATACTCATTTACTTGATGAGGAAACTGAGGGTCAGAGGGTTTAAGTAATTTGTTTAATGTCATACTGTTAACTAGTATGCCAGAAATCTGGGATTCCAGCAAGGATAGGCTCTTTAGTTCCGAGAAAAAGAATAATAAATCCCAAATGGACTGCCTTGTTGTAATTATTGTGCCATCCCACCTTTTCCATCATTCCAGTGAAAAAACCACAGGACACATCTGTATCACTGGGGTAAAACGAAAGGAAACCACAGATTGTTCTCTTTTGCCTCCTTACACCTTGGAGGAATAACTTTCGTTATTATGACAGCAAAGGCATCCCACTAATTGATAGAACAAAAATAGAGCTCATTTTACCTCTTTTTTTTTCTTATAACAACAGAATTTCTTTTTATATGTTTAATTACAGCCTTTGAAGATACATCAAATAGGATTCTGGTGGAAAGATATTTTTCCCATAAGTAGGTCATTGGAGATATAATTAACACAGATAATAGCTATCTCATCTATGGATGGCATTTTAGTTGAAATGACCTTTTTCACTTACGTTTCCCCACTGTCTGTAATGAAGCAGAGAGTTGGGTTATGTTGTTCGCTGGTTTTATAGCAAGGGCAAAAAGTACATCCTCCCAATATAAGAAACATCCAACTCCCACAATTTTCTTACTGAAAATCTCAGTTATTTTTTAAGATAGAGGTTGTATGAAAAGGAAAAGCTGGTTGCTTATGGATTTTCTTCTTTTGGAATGTGTGTTTTAGAAGTGAATTAGAGTTGCAATACCAGAGGAGGTTATAAAGCCTCCCCACCCCCAATAAGACAGAGTTATACGTAGGATGACCATGTACATTATTGTTTGGAACAGGATACTTTGGATAATGCAAAGGATGCTATCAATAATTACCTCAGGACAATGGTTATAAACCCAGGTCGCCCTGGGCAACCAGAAGATATGGTCATCCTGGCTATTTTAACCCATCCTGGAGAGAGGAATCCAGCCTGTTTTTGAATACATCTCCCCACAAATAGACATCTTGATGAATGGGGCTGGAGGTGATTACTAGTCATGAATCATTGGCCTGCCCCTTGGAAATTAAATGTAGATATTTAAGGAACATTTTTTGGCTACCAGTAAGAGATACATTGAAAAATTCTTACCCAAATGTGTTGGTCTTAGTCATGGAGAGTTTGGGGCTCAAAGGGCTTTTGGCCTAGAGGAAAGAAATCTGGGGAATTGACCTTTCCAACAGGGGTGTAAACTCAAGCCTAGATAGTGCCCAGCTAGGCGATCAATGGATGCTTACTAAAGAATGATTGGAGGCTGGGCACGGTGGCTCATGCTTGTAATCCCAGCACTTTGGGAGGCCGAGGCGGGTGGATCACGAGGTCAGGAGATCGAGACCATCCTGGCTAACACGGTGAAACCCTGTCTCTACTAAAAATACAAAAAATTAGCCAGGCATGGTGGTGGGCACCTGTAGTCCCACCTACTCAGAAGGCTGAGGCAGGAGAATGGCATGAACCCAGGAGGCAGAGCTTGCAGTGAGCCGAGATTACGCCACTGCACTCCAGCCTCGCAACAGAGCAATCTCAAAAAAAAAAAAAAAAAAAAAAAGGAAAAAAGGAAAAAAAAAAAAAAAAATGATTAGAATGACTCTAAGCACCTCCTGATTCACAGCTGTACACCAGAAAAGAAATTTCTCTCTTTCACAGAGAGATGTCATAATACAGACCTCTTGATGAGAACTCAAAAAGTTGAGGAGGCACAAACTTGTTTGTTGATTTGGACAATGAGAGGAGATTTACAAGGGGAGGGTATATTTCATTTATACTGGGAGAGGCCTCTCTGAATTAAATGCTAAGAAAAAGCCCAAGGCTCTATGGTGATTAGATAAGGAGTGCGGATTAGATAATTCTTTTTTTTTTTTTTTTTTGAGACGGAGTCTCTGTCACCCAGGCTGGAGTGCAGTGGTGTGACCTCAGCTCACTACAACCTCCGCCTCCCTGGTTCAAGCAATTCTCCTGCCTCAGCCTCCCGTGTAACTGGGATTACAGGCACCTGCCACTATGCCCGGCTATGTTTTGTATTTTTAGTAGAGTCAGGGTTTCACCATGTTGGCCAGGCTGGTCTCGAACTCCTGACCTCAGGTGATCTACCAGCCTTAGCCTCCCAAAGTGTGTATTAGATAATTCTTAAATTATTCAGACATTCCTTGAGCATTTACTCTTACAGCCGGTGTTGTCAGGTGCTGGGGTTCAAAAGGGAGAAGATAGTTGCTGATTG
Source organism: Chlorocebus sabaeus (assembly GCF_047675955.1). Classification (NCBI taxonomy): domain Eukaryota; kingdom Metazoa; phylum Chordata; class Mammalia; order Primates; family Cercopithecidae; genus Chlorocebus; species Chlorocebus sabaeus. The sequence continues at coordinate 20,109,831 of NC_132915.1, forward strand.
CAGGGAACTCATAGACTAATGAGAAGACATATAAAGATCATGGCAAATGCACGGCCTCATGGGGTGCAAGCCTCAAGCCTTGGCAGCTTCCTTGTGGTGTTGAGCCTGCAGGTGCACAGAAGCCAAGAATTGGAGTTTGGGAACCTCTGCCTAGATTTCAGAAGATGTATGGAAATGTCTGGATTTCAGAAGATGTATGGAAATGTCTGTCTGCCTACACAGAAGTTTGCTGCAGGAGTGGGGCCCTCATGGAGAACCTCTGCGAGGGCAGTGCGGAAGGGAAATGCAGGGTTGAAGCCCCCACACAGAGTCCCTGTTAGGGTGCCACCTAGTGAAGCTGTGAGAAGAGGGCCACCGTCCTCCAGACCTCAGAATGTTAACGATCCACTGGCAGCCTACACTTTTCACCTAGAAAAGACACAAACACTCAATGCCAGCCCGTGAAAGCAGCCGGGAGACAGGCTGTACCCTGTGAAGCCATGGGGGTGGAGCTTCCCAGGACCATGGGAACCCATCTCTTATATCAATATAACTTGAACATGAGATATGGAGTCAAAGGAGATCATTTTGGAGCTTTAAGATTTGACTGCCCCGCTGGATTTTGGACTTGCATGGGGCCTGTAGCTTCTTTGTTCTGTCCAGTTTATCCCCTTTATATTTACCCAATGCCTGTACCCTCATTGTATCTAGGAAGTAACTAACTTGCTTTTGATTTTACAGGCTTGTAGGCAGAAGGGACTTGCCTTGTCTCAGATGAGATTTGGGACTGTGGACTTTTGAGTTAATGCTGAAATGAGTTAAGACTTGCCGGGACTGTTGGGAAGGTATGATTGGTTTTGAAATGTGAAAACATGAGATTTGGGAGGGGCCAGGGTTGGAATGTTATGGTTTGGCTGTGGCCCCACCCAAATCTCATCTTGAATTGCCACGTGCTGTGGGAGGGACCCAGAGGGAGGTAATTGAATCATGGGGGAGGTCTTTCCCATTTCTTGTGATAATGAACAAATTTCACAAGATCAGATGGTTCTATAATGGGGAGTTTCCTTGCACTAACTCTCTCTTTGCCTGCTGCCACCCATGTAAGATGTGACTTTTTCCTCCTTGCCTTCTGCCGTGATTGTGAGGCCTCCCCAGCCACATGGAACTGTAAATCCATTAAACCCTTTTTCCTGTTTAAAAAAAAAAAAAAAATCATGGCAAATGCAACAATAATGGTACGTAAAGCTATAGTAGTAACAGGAAGAAGAGAATGAGACTTTCTTCTTGGGAACTTAGGAGAATTTACAGGAAAAGTAATGCGGAACAGTTTGAGGATGAGCTGGACACCCTGGCCAGGGATTCGGCTGGCCTATAGGGATAGATAAAGGAAGGTGAAAATGGTAAGGCCTGAGTTTTAAGTGGTTGATGTTATGTTTCCAATATCCTGTTGTTACTTTGACCATGCATTCATAAACTGGACCTTTCAAGGCCAAATTTGCATATTTTCATTCACAATGGTGGGCTAAAAAATACTGTATACCTATTCGTATATATATTTCCATCTGAATAAAACTAATCTCATCTTCTGACACAATTCTGAGAAGGACTTCCAAAGAATGATTTCTTAGCTTTCCAAGGTGAATGGTAGTGCATTATATTTTTAAAGACATACAGTATTGGAATTCCCGTGTTTTCATTTTTAACTTGATTCTGTATTTAATTGTACTTGTAGCTCCTCTTCTTTAGCATTTGTTTTTAAATTTGTCTTTAGAAGTGGAGGAGAGAATAGGAAGGTGGGTTAGGTACTCTAGTTACTGGTGTTTCAGCAAAATGTTGTAGTGCTTTAAGATGGTTGCTTCATCTTTGTGCCTGCCTGATTGAGGCTTAAGGATTTTAAGTCTATTGGCTCTTTCTAGAGCTTCTTCCTTTTCCTTTAAGTAATTTTTGTCTTTACCCTTTCTTTTTCAACGTAAGCAAAACCAAACTTCTGGACAGTCATAATTGTGCAAGGAGAAGTTCAGACTTCAGGCTCATTCTTGTGTTAACTGCTGTAGTGTTAGATTACTTCTCATATTCTTTTAAAGTCTGAGAGGCTAAAGTCTTACCACGGCCCTGGTGTTATGATTTCTTGGTGAACGTTTCTGCAAGAATGAGGAAAATGTTAATTTTCAGAAGCAGCAGTGAGTTGAAGATCCATTAATGAATATGCTTACAATTTGCCTTTTTAAGGAAGTAAAACAATTATGAGTCAGTCTCTTAGAGATGACAGTGAGCTCATGAATTTTTTATTTATTTTTTTTTTTTTGAGATGCAGTAGCATGATCTTGGCTCACTACAACCTCTGCCTCCCGGTTCAAGCGATTCTCGTGCTTTAGCCTCCTGAGTAGCTGCGTCTACAGGCACATGCCGCCACACACGGCTAATTTTTGTATTTTTAGTAGATACGTGGTTTCGTCATGTTGGCCAGGCTGGTCTTGAACTCCTGACCTCAAGTGATCTGCCTGCCTCAGCCTCCCAAAGTGCTGAGATTACAGGCATGAGACACCATGCCCAACTTACTGACCCTTCTTTCAAGTGAAATGAGTTGTGCTTCTAAGAGAATCACTAATATTTTATCTACAAGTCACAGAGTTTATTTGAAGAGATTTTTTTCCCTTTATACTTTGTGTGGTTTATTTATTTTTAGGGAAAAGTAATTGATGTCAAGAGGGTTTTCTAAAACAGAGTTTTGTCCCTAATAAGCATTTGATTCTTAGGATTCTCTATTTTGTTACATTTCTGGAACCTTATACATATGAGCTATTGACATAGAATGAGGACAATTGTGTAACTCTTTGTGGAAGCATCAGTTATAATGTTTTGGCACATCAAAGATGTCTAGATTATGTGACTACATACAAAAGATTAATATAAATCAATGCCAATCATTTCCTGAAATAAGGCATTTAACACCAAGTGAAACATTTGTATTGATTTTTTTTAGGAATACCATATTTATAATAAGTTATAAAAATTTGATTGTATGAATAGGTGAAATTAACTTAGAGTAAAAATTAGCCTTGTAGCCTCATTGCATTTGAACTTTTAAATGCACTTATTGGAAGGAGGCAAGATGATCAACTAGATGCAGCTAGTACACATCTCTTCCACGGAGAGGAACCAAAACAGCAAGTAGATATTCACACTTTAAATACATCATGTAAGAGAGAACACTGGCATTCAACAGAGAAGTGATGGGAAGCACCGAAAGCAAAGGAGAGGGAAACAAGGCAGCCTGCTTGTCCAGGATTGGCTGGGAGCTGGAAGAAGCTCCCAAACATGGGGAAAAGGTAAATGGGTGACCCCCTCAGGGCTCCACATTCCTGCAAGGTATTTCTACCAGTGAGAGGTCCTTAACCCTTGCAGGCCTTGAGACTCGCATAGAGAGCTACAGAGACTGTGCAGTGACATTGCTCCAAAGGGAGCCCATGCTTAGTCCCACAGGCTCCTGAAACCCGAGGAGCTACAATATGGCACCATTCTGAGAAATCAACTGGCAAAGGACTGTGTTCCCTGGAGCTGATGCCACTGCAGCTATGGTAGACCAAAGAGGAACAGAGGAGGCCTGGCCCTTTTCACACATCTTGAGGACAAATCCCACTGCAGCTGTAGCTACTGTGGGACTAAGATGTGAGAAAGCCACAAGCCCCACAGCTGCCTGCCTATGCTGCTCCCATTGAAAATGACCCTGCCCTCCCTGGTGGCATGCCCATAGTGGGCACCAGCCTGAGAGCACAATTCTCAAAGGACTGTGTCCTGCCCTGAAGCCAACACCACTTCTGCTGCTGCCTGGTCAAGAAGGAAGAGGAGAGGCCAGGCACTTTCACATGCCCCAAAGACAAATAGCATTGCTGCTGCTGCAGGCTGCTGTGGGACTAAGGTGCCAGCAAACTGTAAGCTTCACAGTTCCCTAAGCAGCTCTCACTGAGTGGCCTCATCCTCTTTGGAGGCAGGCCTGTAGTACAGCCAAGGCTGCCCCTACCTGAACATTCTGCCAGTGGCCTGTGGACTGCTTGGCCTCTGCCTATCAGCACCATCACCTGAACTCACTACCAGGGCCCCTGAGGACATGTCCACCAACCTAGTTCCCTTCCCCCATTACTTTAGTCTGCCATCAGGGGCCTGGGATCAACCAACCCAGTCCAACACCATTGACACTTGAACATTCCTCCCAGGGGCTGAGGTTGGGCTCACCCGACCTGCTGATACCACCACAGCTAGCAACCACCTGCACAAGCCACCTGAAGGCCAGGGGACTGGCCCTCCCAGACTTTCGCAGACACCAGGAAAAACAGCATGGACCATTTGGCTTCCAGTGGGCTGCCCCATCACTGCTATTGCCATTGGCCACATCATACCTGCTGCCCAGTAGTCTGAGCACCTGCCCACATGCCTGGCCCACTGCTGCCACCACCAGCATTTGAGCAAACAACTGGAAGCCCTAGAATTGGCCAACCTAGATCCACTAACACCAGAGCCAACATATACTGTGGCTTTAAGGACAGGCATACTCAGTTTACTGCTGTCACCACTAGGGCCTGCAGACTGGCCATTGGGCGTCATAGTTCCCAGTAAAACTTCAACACAGACTCACTGATAACTGCACCCTAAGCCACTGAGGAAATCACAGACACCATTGACACTGTTTACAGCTGAAGAAATCATATAAGTACTAACTGCATGCACCCGAAATCAAAGCCAAAGTGCCGTATATATATATATATCTCTTGTCATGAAGAAGTATATGTACATATCTTGTATCTTCAGGAAAAAGTCCTCCACTATGAAAACAAATTCAAAAAGTTGGACTGTTATACCAGATGTCAACATAAAAACACAGGAAACAGGAAAAAGCAAGGTAATAGGACACCTCCAAAGGAACACAATAATTCTCCAGAAGCAGATCGCAATCCAAGAGAAATTCACAAAATCTCAAAGATTTCAAAATACTGATTTTAAAGAAGCTCAGTGAGATAAAGAGAATTCTGAAAAACAGAAGAGTAGAACAACAATTCAGGATATGAATGAGAAGTTTTCCAAAAAGAGGTATTTTTTAAAAGAATCAAACGGAGATTCTGGAAGTAAAGAATTTATTAAATGAAATATAAAATACATTTGAAGGCTTTAACAATAGACTTGCTCAAGTAGAAGAAAGAATCTCAACTTAAATACAGGTCTTTTAATGTAATCAAGTCAGACAAAAAAAAGAAAAAAAAAGAAAAAAGAATAAAAAAGAAAGAGCAAAGCCTTTGTGACATATGGGACAACATAAAGCAACCAAAATTTAAATTATCAGTGTCCTCAAGGGTAGAGAGAGAATGAAAGTGTTAGAAAACATACTAATGAAATAATAGATGAAAACTTTCCATGTTTAGAAAAGACTTAGACATCCAGATACAGGGGGCTCAAAGATGCTCAAACAGATACAATGCAAAAAGGTCTTCTCTACAGCATATTATAGTCAAACTCTCTGAAGTTAATGACAATGAGAGGATTCTAACAGCACATGAAAAGTTTATAGTCACCTATAAAGGAACCCCTATCTGACTAACAGCAGATTTCTCATTAGAAACGTTACAGGCCAGAAGAGAATGGGATGGCATGTGAAAAGTACTGAATGAAAAAAGCTTCCACTCAGGGATACTATATCCAGCAAAATCATTCTTCGCAAGAAAAAAATAATTTCCCAGACAAGCAAATGCTGAGAGAATTTATAACTACTAGACTGGCCCTACAAGAAAGGCACAAAGAAGTCCTAAACCTGGAAGTGAAAGGACAACATTTACCACCATGAAAACACATGAAAATATAAAACCCATTGGTTAACTAAACACACAAATGAAGAAGAGAAAGGACTCAAGTGGTACTACTACATAAAATTACCAAACCACAATGACAAACAAGAGAAAAAGAAATGAACAAAGGAACCAGAAAACAACTATATGAAAAACAAAAAAACTTCACCTATCAATAATAACCTTGAATGTAAATGGATTAAATTATCCACTTAAAAGATGTAGATTGGATGAATGAATAAAGGAACATGATCAAACTATATGCTGCCTACAAGAAACCCACTTTACTTGCAAAGATACACATAAATTCATAGTAAAGGGATAGAAAAAGATATTACATGCAAACAGAAACCCAAAGCAAGCAGGAATAACTATACTTATGTCAGATAAAACATACTTCAAAAGACAAAAAATGTCGATGTATAATAATAAAAAGATCAATTCAGCAAGAGAAAACAACAATTTTAAATATATATGCTTCCAAAACTGGAGCACTCAGATTCATAAGCAAATATTACTATATCTAAAGAGAGAGCTAGACTCCAGTACAATAATAGTAGGGGACTTCAACACTCTACTCTCATCAATAGACAGACCATGTAGATAGAAAATCAACAAAGAAACATTGGATTTAATCTAGACTTTAGATCAAATTGACCAAACAGACATTTAGAGAGCATTTTATCCATCAACGATAGAATATACATTCTTCTTATCAGCACATGGAACATTCTTTATAATAGACCATATTTTAGGCTATAAGACAAGTCTCAAACATTTTTAAAAATCAAAATTATATTGTTTATTTTCTCAGACCACAATGAAATAAAACTAGGAACCAATACCAAGAGGAATTTTGGAAACTATGCAAATACATGGAAATTAAACAACATATTCTTGAATCATTATTTGGTCAATGAAGAAATTAAGATGGAAATTTAAAACATTTTTGAAATAAATGATAAATGGAAACACAATCTACCAAAACCTGTGGGATACAGTGAAGGCACTGTTAAGAGGGAAGTTTATAGCAATAAATATCTATATCAAAAACAAATAGCCTAATAGTGCACCCCAAAGAAGTAAATACAAGAACAAACCAAACCTAACATTAGCAAAAGGAAAGAGATAATAAAGATCAGAGCAAAACTAAATAAAATAGAACTAAAAAATTATAAAAGATCAATGAAATGAAAAATTGGTTATTTGAAAAGATAAACAAAATTGATAAACCACTAGCTAGACTAACCAAGAAGAGAGAAAATCCAAATAAACATAATCAGAAATGAAAAAGGAGACATTACAACGAATACTACAGAATTACAAAAGATCATCAGACACTATTATGAACAAGTATACACTGATTAGCTGAAAACCTAGAGGAAATGAATAAATTCCTGTAAATATACAACCAACCAAGCTTGAATCAGGAAGAAATAGAGAACCTAAACCAATTAATTACAACTACTGAGATTGAATCAGTAATAAAAATGTCTCCCAACAAAGAAAAAGCAGGACCAAATTGATTCACAGCCAAATTCTACCAAATTTATAACAAAGAACTAATACCAATCTTCCTGAAACTATTCCAAAAGACTGAAGAGGAGGGAAGTCTCCCTAACTCATTCTACAAGGTCAGCATTACCCTGATATCAAAATCAGGCAAGGACACAATGGAAAAAGAAAACAACAGGCAAATATCCCTGATGAACATAGATGCAAAAAAATCCTCGACTAAATACTAGCAAACCAAATCCAACAGCACATCACGAACATAATGCACCATGACCGAGTAGAATTTATACCAGGGATACAAGAATGGTGCAACATATACAAATCAATAAACATGATATATCACATCAATAGAATGAAGGACAAAAACTATGTTATTACCTCAATAAATGGAGAAAGAGCATTTGACAAAATTCAACATCCATTCATGATAAAAACTCACCAAACTACAAATAGAAGGAACATACCTTGAAATAATAAAAGCCATCTATGAAGACCTCACAGCTAACATCATACTGAACGGGGACAAGGTGAAACTCTTTCTTCTGAGGTCTGTAACAAGACAAGGATATGCACGTTCACCACTCCTATTCAACATGGTACTGGGAGTCCTAGCCAGAGTAGTCAGGCAAAAGAAAAAAAGGCATCCAAATTGGAAAAGAGGAAGTCAAATTGTACCTCTTTGCTGATGATATAAACTTATTTTTTCCTGAATGTGCCTGAAGGAGACACATTTTATTAGACATTTAAAATGTTATAATATATAAACAAGATGATATGATCTCATATCTAAAAACCCTAAAGACCACCAAAATAAACTCCTAGAGTTGATAAATAAATTCCATAAAGTTACAGAACACAAAATCAACATACAAAATTAGTACCATTTCTATACACCAATTGTGAACCAGCTGAAAAAGAAATCAAGAAAGCAATGCTATTTACAATAGCTATAAAGAAAGAAAATACCTAGGGATAAATTTAATCAATGAGGTGAAAGATCTCTACAAAGAAAACTACAAAATGCTACTGAAATAAATTGAAAAGGAAACAAAGAAGTGGAATTAGAAATCCATGCTCATGGATTGGAAGAATTAATATAATTAAAATGACCATATTTCCAAAAGTAATCCACAGGTTCAATGCAATCCTTATCAGAATACCAACATCATATTTCACGGCATGAGAAAAAAAAAAATCCTAAAGTTCATGTGGAAGCAAAAAAGAGCCTGAATAGCCAAAGCAAAGCAATCCTGAGCAAAAAGAACAGGTCAGAAGCAATGCCTCACACCTGTAATCCCAACAAGTTTGGAGGCCAGGGCAGGAAGATCAGTTGAGGCCAGGATTTCAAGACCAGCCTGGACAACACAGTGAAATGCTGTCTCTATTAAAAAAAAAAAAATTTAAATTAGCTGAGTGTGGTGGCATGCACCTGTAGTCCCAGCTACTTGGGAGACTGAGGCAGAAGGATCACTTGAGCCCAGGAATTTGTGGCTGCAGTAAGCTAGGATTACTCTGCACTCTGACCTGGGCAACAGAATGAGACCCTGTCTCAAAAAAAAAAAAAAAAAAAAAAAAAGCTTCTGTACAGCAAAGGAAACAGTCAACAGAGTGAATAAAACCACTTGTTGAATGGGAGACAATATTTGCAAACTATTAATCAACAAGGGATTAATATCCAGGATATATAAGGAACTCAAATAACTCAACAATTAAATCAAATAATTCCATTAAAAAGTGGGCTAAGAATATGAATACGATTTTTTAAAAAGAAGACATACAGTATGTGAAAAAATGCTCAACATCACTGATTGTCAGGAAATGCAAATCAAAACCATAATGAGATACCACCGTTCCCTAGTTAGAATAGCTACTACTAAAAAGACAAAAAATAACATGCTGGCAAGGATGCAGAGAAAAAGGAACTCATACACTGTTGGTGGGAATGTAAACTAATACAACCACTATGGAAAACAGTATGGAGAATCTTCCAACAACTCAAAAATAGACGTACCATACAATCCAGCAATCCTACTACTAGGTATTTATCCAAAGAAACAAGAAATCTGTATATCACAGGAATAGCTGCACTCACATGTTTATCACAGCCCGATTCACAGTAGCAAAGATATGGAATCAACATAAGTGTCTATTGATGGACAGATGGATAAAGAAAGTGTGGTATATATACACAGTGGGATACTATTCAGCCATAGAAAAAGAATGAATCGTGTCATTTGCAGCAACATGGATGGAAATGGAAGTCATTATGTTAAGTGGGATAAGCCAGGCACAGCAAGACAGATACTGCACGTTCTCACTCATTGGTGGGAGATAAAACACTTGGTCTTGCAGAGCCAAGAATAGAATAATAAATACCAAAGGCCAGGAAGGGGGTGTGGGTGGGAGGGGAGGATGAAGGGAGGTTGATTAGTGGGAACAAGCATACAGTTAGATAGAAGAAATAAGCCCAATATTTGATAGCAAAGTAGAGTGACCATAGTTAGCAACAGTGTATTGTACACTCAAAGTAGCTAGAAGAGAGGACTTGAAATGTTACTGATACATAGACATAAATACTAAAGGTGATGGATACTCCAAATACGCTACACTGGCTTGATTTTATGCATGTAACAGATACTCATAGGTACCCTATAAATATGTAAAATACTTTGTATCAGTAAAGAAGATGCATGCAGATGTAAAAAAAAGTGCACATATTACAAATAGAAATATTTTTGATATCTCAAATTAGAAAAAGAATTATTCAAAAATTCTCTGTGATTAAAACTTGTTAACATGACCCATTGACTTTATCTGATATAAGAGGTACTCACAAATCAAGTTAGGACTTGAAAATTATTTCTTTATCAAAATGAGACCCAAAGATGGTAGAAAGTAGCAGGAAATATTTGAAATTGCTGCTCTTCTTGGTTAGGCAATAAAGATGGTTTTGCAGATTAAAGAATCAACAAGACTAATAAGGCTGGGCATGGTGTCTTACACCTGTAATCCAGCACTTTGGGAGGTGGAGGTGGGAGGAACGCTTGAGGCCAGGAGTTCGAGACCAGCCTGGCCAACATGGTGAAACCCCATCTCTACTAAAAATACAAAAATTAGCCGGGCGTGGTGGTGCATGCTTGTAATCCCAGCTACTCAGGAGGCTGAGGCAGAAGAATCGCTTGAACTCGGGAGGCAGAGGTTGCAGTGAACTGAGACTGTGCCACTGCACTCCAGCCCGGGTGACAGAGCGATACTCTGTCTCAAAAAACAAACAGAAACCTAACAAAAATAATACGACATATTTTGAATTCCGCTCCATTGTTTTGCCGTTGTTTTTTAATCTTAAACTGTCTGTTGAGCCTCATCACTTAGTTTCTTTCAACTTCCCTTTTTTATTTCGAAAGCCTTTTACTAACCTCTTCTGTTGAGAGAGCAGCCGTGAACCCTGTCTCCAATTGTTTCCAGTTCTGTGTTTCCTACAATTATTGCTACTTCTCATTTTATGGTGATAAATAGCACCTCCTCTATTTGCAAGTACAGAAGCTGGGAGAGTGACCTGGCTGCGAAGGTGATGTAGGGGCTGGACAGAAACTGGCAGGAATAACTTGAAGAAGTGAATCTTATTGGCACTTTAAAAATGTTTTCCCCCTGGAAATTGAAAAACAGAGCTCCGGAGGGGATATTTTATCATGCAGAAATAAAATTGGAACCTGCTTGGAAAAAAAATCAACTAAACTGAATGTAATGTAATAGCTTGAGCATTCCAGTCCCAGGCCTATTCTATTAACACAGGTTCCCCTTTGAAGGGCCCCAGAGAAGTGTTTCCCAACCAGCCTGTGGATAGGGTGCGTCCAAACCCCTGGAATGGTGGTGAAAATGCATATTTTCAAACCTGTCAAAATTATTAGACCTGACAAGGGATCCAAGAATCTGCATTTTTAATGAGCATCCTTGTCCCTCATTGGATGCTGTCCTGCACTTAGGTAGGGAGTCATTTGGAATTTCTCCCAGCATTAGCCGATGCTCTCATAAATCAGTATCTTTTTCGTGTTTTTGTTTTTGTTTTTGTTCTTTTTCCTAGAAGGAGTCTTGCATGTAGTGCAGGCTGGAGTGCAGTGGCGTGATCTCGGCTCACTGCAATCTCCCCCTCCCAAGTTCACACTATTCTCCTGCCTCAGCCTCCCGAGTAGCTGGGACTACAGGTGCCCGTCACCATGCCCAGCTAATTTTTTGTACTTTTAGTAGAGACGGGGGTTTCACATGTTAGCCAGGATGGTCTCAGTCTCCTGACCTTGTGATTGGCCCGCCTTAGCCTCCCAAAGTGCTAGGATTACAGGCGTGAGCCACTGCGCCCGGCCCATAAATCAGTATCTTTAACAAGCCCCAGGATTGCAGTACACACATGTACAGAAACTTCTGCTGCATGGGTAGCTACTGCCCAAGGTCAGCTATGAGTTCTCTGGGGCCAAGCAGAGTGCCCCCAAAGGCCTGGCACTGTCCTCTGGGCAGGCCTCTTTGCTGCTGAGAACCGCTCCTTCCTAAAGATTACAAAAGGAATTTCTTAAGTCCTTTATCCCCCCATTAAAAAGCCCTGAAATGGAACCTGAGCCTCCCAGTGTGCTGACACCTGGCCTCAACTGTCTTCATCAGAGGCCTGCTCACTGGTGAGGTTGCTTTGCGTGCACAACAGACTCACCTACTCTGAGCGGGAAATCCACTTCCTTGTTGCTTTTCAAAACAGAAGCCATCCTGGCTGTCTACAGCCAATAAACACCCATTCATGAATATTTTATTAGGCTCTTACCCTGTGCTCTTTTAGGCTCCAAAGATACCAGGAAATGAGAAAAAAAAAGGTCCCTGTCCTTAGAGAGCCAACCTGTGGGTCACATCCATTATGCGCATGTCCGTCTTCCGCCTGTTGGGCACATAGATGATTTAGACAGCGTGAGCAACATCCAGAACTGTGTCCTCATTCTTGTTCTGACTTCTTTTGTTCTATTTACGTTGTCTTATGCAAAACTGAGCTAAAAACAGTGGCTTCTCACGATGGTTTCAGAACACATCACAGACAATTGGGAGATGATGCTTCCTATCTAGGAAGGTTTATCAGCCTGCTTCGGCCCTCTGGGAGGCAGTCTCTCTGAATTTTATGTAAACATTAGAACAATTGACTTTCTGTTTTGATGTCCTTGGACTATCACTTAGGAAAGATTTATGTTGCTTTGGCCTCTGTTTTCTCCTGGCTCCTAAAGGCCTTTTGTACTGACATGAGTTTCAATCCTTGGTTATTTTGTGTTGGGATGAGGTTCAAGGGTGGAATTTCAGAAGACTCTAGAGAGAAGAGTGGGGGAATCTCCTTTAGGAATGAAAAGTAAATGGGTAAATTTCACATAAAGAAATGATAATTCATATGTATGATTTTCCCAATGTGGTTCCCGGATCACTGGTGACAGACAGGATGTTTTTATTTGAAATATTGCTGAAGTCATTTATTTTGTTATATTTAGTTTGATCGTGGCAAATAATACTGGTCTTTTACTCATGACAGGTTTCCTTTCGTTACAAGTTTATTGAAATAATAAAGCTAAATACTAAATAATCACACAGGTGACATGGATATGAGAAAGATCACAAGGTTGGTACACAAATAATTGAGGTTTGGGAAATGCTAGATGAGTGGAAGGCCAGGAGCAAGTGTCTTGTAGGAAAACTCCCAACCTGCAAGGTCAGAGGCTTACAGCTCTCACCCACAGTAAGCAGGAAGCCAGTAGAGGTGAGTTTTAACTTCAGATGGAAGAGAAATTATCTGTATGTGCCAACTAGCAAGATCTCTATGTTCAGTTTAACCAGTAATTGAGTGTCTACCCTGGAAAAGGAAATATCCCAAGTTTAGGGGGAGAAGGGAGGCAGAGGATCCACGGCAAAGCTGTATAGCAGGAGACTTGGGAGATTATGAGAGCCTTAGATCAGGAGCAGTTTTATCTCCTGTGAGAGGTCAGAGAGGATCAACACAGAGAAAGGGACATTAAGTCTTCTAGTGAATCAATTACTGGCCAGGGTACCTTCCCCAGAAGTTTGCCACTGATTTTATGACAAAGGACAGTTGCAGATGGATGATGGCGAGCAACTATCTCAAATATAGCAAGCGCCAGGCCAGGCATGGTGGCTCACGCCTGTAATCCTCGCACTTTGAGAGACCGAGGCAGGAAGATGGCCTGAGCTCAGGAGTTTGAGAGCAGCCTGGGCAACATGGCGAAACCCTGTCTCTACTAAAAATACAAAAATTAGCCAGGTGTGGTGGCACACATCTGTAATCCCAGCTACTGGCGAGACTGAGGTATGAGGATTGCTTGAACCCAGAGGTAGAGGTTGCATGCAGTGAGCTGAGATCACGTCACTGCACTCCAGCCTGAGCAACAGAGCAAGACTCTGTATCCAAAATATATATATGGCAGGCTCTAGATGATGCTGAAAGTTTAAAAGTACTTATTACCATTGTTGGATTTTATTTTCAAACATGAAAACAGAGAAAAACTAAATGGAGAAGAGCCATTTCCCCTAATTATATTTGAAACAGAGTCTAGAGATGGAATTGTAATTTTATTCCTTCTTTCACTCTGTGATTTTATGGATTGGGTCCAGGATTGCAAACCCTCTGGGCTGTGACCCCTCCACTCCTAGCCCCATTACATCTAAGTGAATCCCTTTGGAACCAGATACCAAAATTCACCTTTCGGTTAAAAGACCTCCCACTCCTTGTAAACCAAAAAGCTGCTGCCAGGGTGAGGGTTCCTGTTCTCTTCGCTGTGTGTAGCTGTTCAGGCTGCAGAGGACCCTCCACCTAGCACATGCATTTTGTGGGGGTGCAGGTGAGAAATTCCTCATAAAGAGATAAGAAACAAGGCAGAGCAGACCCATGCTACTGAAATAAACCACACATTCTAACAGGTACTTAGGTAGGATGTAGAATCTAAGTCACCTAAGTCACCCAGTCCTCTAATTATCAATACTTTTTCACTCTAAAAATCATACCCTTTGGATTTTTCTTTTGCTTTTTGTGAATAAATGAACAGTCATACACTTGATGTCTGAGTGTTGAGTTTCTGTTTAGAACAAGTGAGGAAACTCAGTTGAGATCCTTAGCTTGAGTTTAACTTGTCCCTCTGGTCCTGGTCACCGCTGTCATTATAAAAATAATGATGCCATCATCTACCTTCCCGTGCACTCACCTGCTGCTGGGACCATCTTATTTACAGCAGATCTCTGTAGGCTAAAAGGTGAAGTTTCAAGGGTTGGAATCTCTGTACCAGGTGAAGGCTGCACGTAAGCTGATAGGAGCAATGGATGAGACCATGTACTTGGGGGAAATACGCAGTGTAAAACTAGCTCATAACTAGGGGTGCTGTCCTATGAAGTGCATATACCAACACAAACCTGCATTTGGACCCAGGACACAACACTTCCAAGCTGAGTGACCTTGGACAACCAATTTAAAATCTTTCTGATTTTCAGTTTCCCTCCTGGGGGAAAAAAAAAAAAAACAAAAAAAACCTGGGTGGTGCTGAGGCTTAAATGAAAGAAGAGGACCTCCACACAGTGAGTCTCTTTGCTCCCTCAACCTTAGCCCTCAGTGCTGTGTCTTTCAGTCTCTTTTCTTTGCCTTATCCTGCCCTTTTTTGGCCCCACATTTGGTTTTTTAATTCTTTGAACAGCCACAATTTAAAACTAAAGTATATTTTAAAATATGGGTATTTATCAAATACATCTATATCTTCTCTTGTATGAACCCTTAAAATCACTTTTAACTTTTACTTTTTGAAATACTCCATGTCTGAAAGCAAAAGTCGGTGGCTTTTAAAATGGGTTTGTGTGTTTGGGGCTGGTGGTGGAGTTAGCTTTAACTATTAATAACATTGTAAGTGAATGACTCTTATTAGCAAAAAGATTCTCTTAGTTTAGATTTTGGGATGTGTCTTGAGTGATTTTTCTGGCATGAGGACCATAAACCACAGCCTGTCTTGGGGTGATTACATAATCTCTGCATTCATATCAGCTTTACAACGTGTAAATGTAGCCATATTAATGTTTGCTTGGGGTGATCTAGCACTGGATTGGACTCAGCTCTGCTGGGTGGAATAGGAGAAGGCATGGGAGTATCATAGTCACACGCAGGGACTCTAAGATGCTGCAGGAGTAGAGAGCTAATCTGACTTGGGACTTTGAACCAAGCCTGGACAGTATAAGGTCTTTCTACAGGTTCTCACTTCTCATATAGGGTTTGTGCAGCCAAGAGTCATTACGAAATGGTGGTTCCCAGGGGCGCATGGTTGCATCACAGTTTATCCTTGTTCAATTCATGTCTCGTTTTTCTGAGGTTGTCTATGATGTAAGACCTATGGAGGAACCTGCTGACTTCTCATGTTTGTTCCATTCAGTCCTTCATTGACCATTTCTTTGAGTGCTCTCTATAAAGCAGGCACATTGTTCATAGTACCCAAATATGTGAATTCCGGGCCCTGCCCTTCCTGGATGAAAGGTGTGGTGAGAGATGTATCTGCAAGCAAGCATTTAGGCTATGTGCTGCTTCTGGGTATCCAAGGCACTTTGAGGGCTTTAAGCAGGTAGGGCTAACTACTGGTGGCACACAGGAGAAGGAAATCCTTTTTAAGGTATGTGACGTCTGTGTTGAATGTTGAAGGCCAAGGCGTTGACACCTGACTTCCAGCCCTGCAAGTCTGCATCTGCACCCAACCTTGGCTCATCCCCTAATTGCCAGTTTTCTGGTGTCTGAAATGGGAGGACAGTGTCTACCTATCCTGTCTCTGGAGGCCGAAGCAAGGCCAGTGAGACTGTGTGGACACTTCCCTGTCTGGGGGTTCTCCCATGTGCCCCAGCAACCTGAGCCTGCAAGACAGTGGGTTGGCTAAGGTTTGAGGTTCAGTGTGTGACTGTGAACTTCAGGTGTGTCCCTTTTAGATCAGACCAAGACATTCTTCTCTAATCGAGTTTGTCATTGTAGTTCAATTCTGAGTAAATCCTAGTTCTTTCTCTTGCCAACTGTGAGCTTGCAGAGATTATTTAACCAATTAGAATCTCAGGTTTCTTATCTGCAAAATGAAGATGATAATTGTATTCTCCTATTTTCACATTGCTATGAATAAATCCCTGAGACTGGGTAATTTATAAAGAAAAGAGGTTGAATTGGCTCACGGTTCCACAAGCTGTACAGGAAGCATGATACTGGCATCTGCTCGGCTTCTGGGGAGGCCTCAGGAAACTTACAATCATGGTGGAAGGTAAAGGGGGAGCAGGCACTTCATGTGGCCAGAGCAGGAGCAAGAGTGAGCGGGAGAGGTGCCATACACTTTTAAACAACCAGATCTTGCTAGAACCCTCACGAGAACAGCACCAAGGTGAGGGTGCTAAACCATTCATGAGAAACCACCCCCATGATCCAATCACCTCCCACCAGGCCCCACCTCCAACACTGGGGATTACAATTCAACATGAGATTTGGGTAGGGACACAGATCTGAACTGTATCAGCAATAGCAAATTCTTCATCAAGTGGTTGTGAGGAGCCATGAGTAGGACCCATCATGTTCCAAACATGGTGAAGGGGTGTCATATGATAAATTATCAAAGAAAATATTAGCAAATATTTTAATTCTATTATCTAAATTTCTGTCACTTATACTGTAACTTTTACTACCTTTTCAAGCAAACTTTCAATCTAATATGAATATAGAGTTTTGATGTTATATTTCACATATGTTCTATCTGGACCTGTAATACACATTTAAGAACAACAGGGATGGCTTCATACTGTAACGTGTTCCTTGGCTGCTATGTGCAAGTGTTGTGAGTTTCGAGGACCTCCTGAACTGCATGTTGAGACATGAAAAGAAGCAAGCACATAGACACTTGGCACCACTGGGAAACGGTGCTTTCTTGTGCAGGAATGAAGAATATTTGTGTATCTGAAAGGAAGGAGTTGACTGATTCATGAACCTTTTTCTCTCCTCCAAGCGTTCTATGGCTCAAATCCTCCCTGCACTCTGAAGCAGCCCTATCATGGCCCCTGCCATCTTCTCAGTGACAAAGCCCTCAAATGCTCAGGTCTTTCAGACATGGTTGCCTGTTCTTTCAAGGACTTAGGGCAAGGATGTGGGGAAGCATTTCCCTGGACTGAGGGTGGCACTTGCCCGAGGCTTAGGCTGGCACTGCTCTGTAGCCTAAAACTGCATAACCATTCGGCAGTCCCTTCCAAATCCAACCCATCAACCTATTAATTGGGATGTGGATTAATACTGCCAGGAGGTGTTCTGTTTCTCTGTGTGTTCCTTTGGAAGTCTGATGACAGCGTTTTCCACTTGTTTTTTCTCATAGGAACTGGTGAAAGTGGGAAAAGCACCTTTATCAAGCAGATGAGAATTATCCATGGGTCTGGTTACAGCGATGAAGACAGAAAGGGGTTCACGAAGCTGGTTTACCAAAACATATTCACTGCCATGCAAGCCATGATCAGAGCGATGGACACGCTAAGGATACAATATGTGTGTGAGCAGAATAAGGTAACGTGCTTAGAGGGTACTTGTCCTATTTGTGAATGTGTGCCTGCCCACTCTGGTTAGCACAAAGATTCCCTGAGTGCTTTGGTCAGATGCCAGAAGAAGCTCTTGATCCCTGGGGTGGGGATCATCGAGAGGAGTTTGAGGAATTTAGTTAGCCCCCCAGTCTTCTTTCTGCAGGACTTCTCTCATGGTGCTAGCGTGAGGCTACCCAGCATGCAGGGATTCCAAAGTTTGGACTGTTATTTAGGTTGCTTATTTCCGGCGCAGAGAAAAGGAAGTCATACATTTTCTCTTTCTGCCTAGAGACCCAGTTAATTTCTTCACTGGAGCCATGGGGACATTGGGTTTACAGTGGCCAGCGTTTCAAGAATTCCCAGTCTCAGGAAATGGTTTCACTAATTGGTGCAGACTACTCAGAGAAATCAGTGGGTTTTGTTTGTTTGTGTTGGGAGTTCACCCATCTTGGGAACTAAGTGAAGGCTCATGAGTACAATGCTAATGGCCCAGCCAGCAATGTGCTTCTGTAAAGTGCTGGTGTCAAGCTGCCATTTGCTTTCCCCTCACCACCAGTTATTTAAAATACAAATCTGCTGAAAACCGGAGGAAAATAATGAGGCAGGAATGAGAGAGAAGGAAAATAAAATTTTATATGGTCCATTGGAATGCAAATCCAAAGGAGAATAATACTGTGTCTGAGTTCATTAAGCAACTATATTAGAAATCAGAGTTTATTTAAAATAATTGATACCAAATTACAACATTACATGATGATAAAGAGAAAAATTCTGTGTCAGATGAGTCTCTCGTGGGTCTGTGAAAAAGGAATTTAGCTAGTAAAATGCCAGAATTGCATGGGCTTTAATATGGACCCCTAAGGACAACTTTATTATGAACTTGTGGCACCTACACTCATATATATATGATTAAAAAGACTGGGCGTGGTGGCTCACACCTGTAATCCCAGCACTTTGGGAGGCCAAGGCAGGCCGATCAGGAGATCGAGACCATCCTGGCTAACACAGTGAAACCTCATCTCTACTAAAAAATACAAAAAATTAGCCGGGTGTGGTGGTGGGCGCCTGTAGTCCCAGCTGCTCAGGAGGCTGAGGCAGGAGAATGGTGTGAACCCAGGAGGCAGAGCTTGCAGTGAGCCAATATCACACCATTGCACTCCAGCCTGGGCCACAGAGCGAGACTCCGTCTCAAAGAAAAAAAGTTTTAAAGCAATCAATTTAAATTTTTATGGGATTACATAGTAAAACACAGTAGGCACCAAATTTTAGACTTACCTTTACCTCCTCTCTACAATCTATGTCTTTACCATCATGTCCTTGCAGCCCTGAAGAAATGAAGGAACACATCTTGCCTACAATTTCACCCTGCAACAGAGTTATGCTAAAAATTGTGTGGGGTGGACCGGGCACGGTGGCTCACGCCTGTAATCCCAGCACTTTGGGAGGCCGAGGCAGGTGGATCATCTGAGGTCAGGAGTTCGAGCCCAGCCTGGCCAACATAGTGAAACCTCGTCTCTACTAAAATTACAAAACATTAGCTGGGCATGGTGGCGGGCGCCTGTAATCCCAGCTACTAGGGAGGCTGAGGCAGGAGAATCACTTGAACCCAGGAGGTGGAGGTTGCAGTGAACCGAGATTGTGCCATCGCACTCCAGCCTGGGCAACAAGAGTGAAACTCCATCTCAAAAAAGAAAACAAAACAAAACAAAAAAATTGTGTAGGGTGAATTAGCCTACAGCAAGGGTATCCAATCTTCTGGCTTCCCTGGGCCACATTGGAAGAATTATTTTGAGCCACACATAAAACACACTAATGCTCACAATAGCTGATGAGCTTAAAAAAAAAATTGCAAAAAATCTCATTCTGTTTTAAGAAATCTCATTCTGTTTTATGAATTTGTGTTGTGCTGCATTTAAAACTGTCCTGGGCTGCATGTGGCCCGGGGACCATGGGTTGGACAAGCTTGGCCTACGGTATATCTGGTATGAAGTAAGCTGAGAGGCACACACTGAGCCACTAGGAGATTCTAGAAGTGACTGAGATGATTCCTTTATACATTGCTGTATCTTTTTGAAAAGGTATAGTTCTTTTTTTACTTACCCTTTCTAATGTACTGTCAAAATTAGGCTTTCTGTGGAGATTTAAGATTACTTCAGAGAAGTGGCATGGCAGGAATGTTCTTGGGGGTGATTTCAGTTCATCTGTTTTCCCCTGTTGTAAAATGCATTTTGTTTACCAGTCGTGCTGAGGTGACTGGGCGAAGCTTGGAATTCAAGGATGGGTTTGTAAACAGACCTACTGGGGAGAAAAGGCTCATGTGTAAGCCACTTCTGCTTACGTTGGCAGCAGCGTTTGTAAAACCTCATCAGCTTAGTTATCAAGGCCTCTAGGTTTTTGCTTTTGTTTTGTTTTACCTCTTGATCTTCTAGACGTACTTAGTTTATATTTTAAACAAAATGGTTTTATGTGGTTTGACATCTACCACTGTCTCCTTTTCTCTTGACCTTAATTCTTTTGTCTAGGCCATCTCTGTTTGCCCGCTAATCTGTATTAGTTTCCTAGGGCTGTTATAACAAAGTACTTAAGATTGGATGGCTTAAGACAGAAATTTATTGTTTTTACAGTTCTGCAAGCTAAAGGGCCAAAACCAAGGTTGATTGGTTCTGACTGGAGGCTCTGAGAGAATCTATTGCCGGCTTTTTCCCTAGCTTCTGGTGGTGGCTGGAAATCCTTGCTGTCCGTTAGCTTGTAGATACTTGCCTCCAGCCTCTGCCTCTGCCTTCGTCTGGCATTCTCCCCTGTGTCTGTGTGTCCATGGCACTGTCCTCTCTGGGTCTGTGTCCAAATTTCCCTTTTCTTATAAGAACACCAGTCGCTGGATTACGGTCCACCCTAATCCAGTATGACCTTATCTTATCTTGCTTGCATCTACAGAGACCCTCTTTCCAAATAAGGTTACACACTCTGAAGTTTTGGGTCAGCATGAGCTTCGGGGGAACACAATTCAACTCCTCTGGCTCCCCAAGATTCATGTCCATCCCATGTGCAACATACATCCACTCCATCCCAACATCCCTAAAAGTCAACCCATTCCAGCATCAAATCTAAGACCCTAATTCTAATCCAAATATCAACTCAAAAAGTCCCAAATCAGGCTGGGCACAATGGGTTTTACCTGTAATCCCAGCACTTTGGGAGGCCGAGGTGAGTGGCCATCTCTTGAGCCCAGAGTTTTGAGACCAGCCTGGGCAACATGGCTAAACCCCATCTCTAAAAAAAAAAATACAAAAATTAGCTGGGTGTGATGGTGCATGCTTGTAATCCCAGCTACTCGGGAGGCTGAGGTGGGAGGATCCACTGAGCCTGCGAAGCGGAGGTTGCAGTGAGCTGAGATGGTACCTCTGCACTCCAGCCTGGGGACAGAGTGAAACTCTGTTTAAAAACAAACAAACAAACAAACAAACAAAAAATCCCAAATCTCATTGTCTAAATTAGGTATGGGTGAGATTCTGGGTACAAACCATCCCAGGCAGGATTCCTCTCCATCCATTACTGTGAAACTAGGATACAAGTCCATTGTACCTCCCGTCTCCTCCTTACTTGCCATGTCTGGCTCAAGTATCTCAATTCCTGTTGTATAAACTTTCTCAAACAGACACCTGAGATGAACTGAATGCTAAAATGGCTTAAGGAGAGGCAGAAGGTGGAATGGAAAGAACACTGGATTGGCTGTAAAAAATCTGGGCTTTGCTCATAGTTCCACTGTGGGTCTAGGGCTGGAGTCTGCAAACTTTTCTGTAAAGGGCCAGGGAGTCAATATTTGTGGGCTATATGATCTCTGTTGGAACTACCTAGTTCTGCTGTTGTAGTGCAGAAAGCAGATATAGGGAATATCTAATAAGTAAACAAATAAGTGTGGCTCAGTTATAAACTCTACTTACAGAATTTATAGTAAGAATAGTAAGTTAAGAATACAGTTGAGAATAGTAAGAACTATTTTTGATTCATGGGCCATGCAAAAAATCCACAGTCCATGAGTGGATTTAATCAATGGGCTGTACTTTGCTGACCCTGGTCCTCGGGAAGCTGTACTGTTTCTGTTTTTCCATTTTCTTATCTGTTAAATGAGACATGCTCTGTCTACTTTATAAGCCAATATGAGCAAAAGGAAGTGATTTACAAATTAAATGACCCTCAAGAAACACAAGGTTATTATTGGAGCAGGTTCAAAAATCAGAAATAGGCTCATTTTCTTTTTATTACTTGTTTAGGTCATTTTCATCAACTTATTCTCTATCATTTTCCTCTGGCTATTATTTCTAATAATTTTTTCTCAGGGCTAGTCTTGATTCCAAACATGAAACTGTAACAAAGTACCATGCTTAGGTCATAAATGATAAAATGATTGGTGGTTCAGTCATATTCAGTGATAGTTTAGGAGGCACGCTATATTATGTTACCTTCTTTACAAAGTATTGTATAACTTGAAACAATTGATTAGTTATGGCAGGGATGAACAAAACTTTAGCTTTTATTTTCACAGTGGTGCAGTCTTCTCATTTCTTATTGCTGAGTATTTCTCTATTATCTGCTGTTTTTTCTGTTTGTTTCTGTTTTTGTTTCAGAGCTAGGAACATTTTCTTATGTATTTAGAAGAGAATTAAAAGTGGTTTTAGAGGGTTTTATTTTAATTGTTAGTGAGATTATTGCTCAGCTAGGCTGTTGAAAGTCTTTGCCTATTACTTGACAGGCCACTTATTAAAGGAAATTTATCGGAAATTCAGTTCCGCATTTGTTTTTTTAACTAACATGTTCTTTCAATTAAGATATAGCCTTGAAGATTTTTTCTTATACCTTGCCTGCTTATTTTATTAAGAAAGAAATGATTCATATGTATTTGCTCACTCTGTTGATAAACCTTAATTTTTATGAATGTCTCTCAAGAGTGTTTTATGGGCGCAATTCAAATTTATGACTTCTTGAATAAATATTACAAAGGCATTTGCTCAGTGGCAGGGTTCCTAAGTCTTGTTAGTTTATAATTCATGTTTACTTGTGATGATTTCACAGAAGCCTGAAAAGCATCATAATTTTTGCTGTTTGCAGTCTCTTGAACTTGGGAAATTCTCATTCTAGTCCTGTCCTACGGTGAAGGAAAAAAATATGAACCCCTTAAAGGTTCTGTAGAATCTGTTCACATGATGTAGATACAGAATTTCCCAAGGGCAAAGGTCAGCCCCACCTGACATCTCAAAAACGCGTTAGTTCCATATTCAGTAATCACAAGAAAAAAAGAAGGCCTACGGGCTCTTCACAGCTGACCCTAGCTCCCTTGCTGCCCTTCTGCTCTGCTTATAGGAGTGCTAAACTACACTGGGGTCATGTCATATTTGCGTGGGACTTTAATTGTAAGGGCAATCGTGACAAGAACCAAAACAAATTTTTTAAAGAAGAGGTAATAGTTGATATGGTTTGGATCTGTATCTCTGCCCAAATCTCGTGTTGAATTGTAATCCCCACTGTTGGAGGTGGGGCCTGGTGGGAGGTGATTGGATCATGAGGGTGGTTTCTCATGAATGGTTTAGCACCATCCCCTTGGTGCTGTCCTCATGACAGTGAGTGAGTTCTCACGAAATCTGGTTGTTTGAAAGTGTGTGGCACCCCCTCCCTCCCCTGCCTTGTTCCTGCTCTGGTCATGTGATGCGCCTGCTCCCCCTTCACCTTCCACCATGATTGTAAGTTTCCTGAGGCCTTCCCAGAAGTCGAGCAGATGCCAGCACCCTGCTTCCTGTACAGCTTCCAGAACCATGAGCCAATTAAACCTATTTTCTTTATAAATTGCCCAGTGTCAAGTATTTCTGTTTAGCAATGCAAGAATGGACAAATACAATAATTAAACAGTAAGGGGATTATTTTGCCTGCCATTCCACTCTAAGTATCTAATTTAGAAGGCAATGTTTCTAGAAGTGTGAGGACTGGATTTGTCTTTAGAAAGCATTTTGCTCTTCCATTAGAAGCTTTTGCTGCATTCAAAATTCAGTTGAGACTATGGACTTGAGCCATCTGGTCAACCACCACTCTTAAAAGGTTGAATGTTTTCATTTGAATTGACTCACAAGGCCTCTGCTAATTTTGTTTGAAATTTTTGCAGGTCCCACATTTGGGATGCCTTTATCACTCAGTCCCTTGGAGTTCCTCTTCTTCCTGCTGCTGGGTTTATCAGGCACTGGAACATCCCAAACAATGATTCTCAGTCTTGGCTGCACATTGGAATCACCTGTGGGGCTGTTAGGCCAAGGCCAAGAGTATCATCCCCACAGACTCAGAGTTAATGCTCTGGAAGGCAGCCTGAGCATGTGGATTGAGTTGTAGGTCCCTCACAGGTGATTCTGATTGAGCAGCCAGGGTCGAGAATCACTGATAAATATGTGTCTTGACATAATTTGAAGGGGTTCAATTTGGATTCTGCTTTCCTGTCAACCTTTCCACAGCAGGGAGGGAGACTTCTGGCAATCTTTTCCATGGAATGACCTAATTAATCTCCACCCAAAGGCAAATGCTGTTTGTTTCCTTTGAGTCTTTCAGGGACAGAGCACAGCCTCATGCCCAGAGCTCCGGCTCTGAGATGCAGATGGGGGCAGAGGAAGAAGCTGCACCTCATTCTCTCAAGATCACATCAGTGGCACCTTCTCGCCTTCCTTCTCCTACTGTTGCTACATAGAAAGCGTAATTTCCTTTTGATGGATAAGACAATCAGAGATGCAGATTGTGTTAATAACAGGTTGAAGGTGTAGGTTTAGTTTATAATAAAAATATCATATGGGCCACGCCTGTAATCCCAGCACTCTGGGGGCCGAGGCAGGCAGATTGCCTGAAGTCAGGAGTTCAAGACCAGCCTGGCCAACATGGTGAAACCGTGTCTCTACTAAAAAACATATAAAAATTAGCCAGGCACGGTGTCACATGCCTGTAGTCGCAGCTACTCTGCAGGCTGAGGCAGGAGAATCCCTTGAACCTGGGAGACAGTGGTTGCAGTGAGCTGAGATCACGCCATTGCACCCCAGCCTGGGTGACAGAGCGAGACTCCATCTCAAAAATGTATATATACCATATGATTTTGCTTGTGAGTAAATAAAGACATTATATTAGGAAATTAAATAGTTTGTATTTTTACTAATCATTAATACATATTTTGATTTACTGAGATAATTCATCAAGTAAAAAACATAAGCATCAAATATCTAACTTCACATTTAAGCAATCAAGTGTGGTATTTTGGGGGCGGGATCATGGGAGAGTATATTTCTAACACCAGAAAGCCCTTCGATAAAATCTCACATGTATGCATAAATAACTCCTCCAGATTTACTTTCCATTCTCAGAAAGTGGAAGGCTGAATTTCCAGGAGAATTTCAGGAGAATTTCTTAAAGACGCGCGTGAGGAAATCAGGCAGAGTTCAGTGAAAATGGTCAATTTCTGACACTTTTTTATTGGAGAGTTTCTCAGGGCTGGGAGTATTTTAAGAACCTTTTATGTTCTACTTTTTAAAACATCTGTTTAAATATATTTTTCTATCCCACTTCCTCATCCAATTTGAAAAATTCAGATTCTGCCTGAACCTTTGGGAACACAGAGGCCAATGTTCCAAGTTTGGCCGTAGCCCAGGGTTTGCTGGTTCTCTGGCGAATGTTAAACTCAGGCCGTGCTTCCCACGTCCTGGTGGGTGTTAAAAATCGCATGGTCCATTTTTCTTCTTACCATGTACTCTGTTGAGCTCTACCTGTTGTCACACCACCACCAACAAACAACAAATTCTCCACTAAAACTCTAGGCAGGAGCTTCTCCATTTATCCCAACAGTTTTCTGATTAATCAATGCTTACTTTAGTGTGAAAACAGCTGTAATCAGAGCTTGAAATAGAAGAGTGTGGAAAATGGGAAAGAATAAGATGGAAAGAAACTGAACTTTCTTTTTGATTGCCATCACAGTTAAACCACCCACTCCCCTTTAAGCCTGAACTGGGATAGGAGGAAGTTTGGGAGCCAGTGATGAGTAATAACATTGATTTGACCATTGAAATGTTAATAAATTCTTCCCCTACCTCAAAACTGAGTATGAACCTACCACATCCAAAGAAATGCTTTTAAAACCTAATGAAAAAGGGAGATCCTGCAAAGTTACAAACAATCCGGAAACTAGTGAGGCCATCATTCTATTGGAACACTTGTGCATCCATTCAACACATGTGAAATATTTTTCTGAGTCTTTTAAATTGCAAGCACAGGAGGCTGAGGCAGGAGAACCACTTGAACCCAGGAGGTGGAGGTTGCAGTAAGCCAAGATGGCGCCATTGCACTCCAGCCTAGGCAACAGAGCAAGACTCCATCTCAAATGAATGAATGAATGAATGAATGAATAAAAATAGCATTCAACTTTATATTGCTCTCCTAAAATATAAAGGGGAACATGTGAAACACTCTCATAATTCACACCTTTTGTGAATGTTAGAATCATTATCATTGATGCTAGGAACATGGTCATAGATCCAAAATTCTTCAGAATGTGTTTTCCCACAGCAGAGCTGTGCCCCAGTTCTTTGGCAGTAAAAAGGCGACAGAGGTGTGTCTGTGCTGTTCTCCTTTCAGAATTGCCTTTTCTGAACATCCAGTTACTTCACTGATCAATGAATGCCTCAAACATGTACCAAGAGGTAAATTCCCCTTTTGGGGTTGTTTCGGAGTCCTGCCAAGAGATTCAGGTG
Organism: Chlorocebus sabaeus; assembly: GCF_047675955.1. Lineage (NCBI taxonomy): Eukaryota > Metazoa > Chordata > Mammalia > Primates > Cercopithecidae > Chlorocebus > Chlorocebus sabaeus. The sequence continues at coordinate 20,136,508 of NC_132915.1, forward strand.
TTCATCTGGTATTAGTGAATTTAGGGGCAAATTTGCTTATTAACTGGTTAATAAGCTCTGCAACAGTATCCTAAGCAAAATATTCTAGAAAGCATCCCCTCTGTATTAAAAGTTTTAAAAAAATTAAATTTGAGAGGTAAAAATGCAGTTTTATTGCATGGCTATGTCGCATAGTGGTGAAGTCTGGGATTTCATTTTTTTATTTTTATTTTTTTGAGATGGAATCTCACTCTGTTGCCCAGGCTGGAGCGTAGTGGCACCATCTTAGCTCACTAGAACCTCCACCTCCGGGTTCAAGTGATTCTCCTGCCTCAGTCTCCCAAGTAGCTGGGATTACAGGCACCCACCACCACACCCGGCTAATTTTTGTATTTTTAGTAGAGATGGGGTTTCGCCATGTTGGCCAGGCTGATCTGGAACTCTTGATCTCAGGTGATTCGCCCGCCTCAGCCTCCCAAAGTGCTGGGATTACAGGCATGAGTTACCACGCCTGGTCTGGGCTTTTAGTGTGACCATCACCAAGTAGTGTACATTGTACCCATTAAGTAATTTCTCCTCCCTCACCACCTCCCCACCCTTCCTAGTCTCCAGTGTCTATTCTTTCATACTCTGTGTCCATGTGTACACATTATTTAGCTCCCACTTATAAGTGAGAACATGAATTATTTTACTTTGTTTAAAAGCTTTTTTAAAAAAAATTGGTGGTAGGGAAGGGGACATGTGTTTCAAACAGAATACATGAACTAATCTGATAGAAACAAATTGTTAAAAGGTTTTTGGCTTTGGTTTCGTTTTAATTTTTTTTTTTCTTTTTTTGAGACAGAGTCGTGCTGTGTCACCCAGGCTGGAGTGCCGTGGCACAATCTCAGCTCACTGCAACCTCCGCCTCCCAGATTCAAGTGATTCTACTGCCTCAGCCTCCCGAATAGCTGAGAATACAGGTGCCCGCCACTACACCCAGCTAATTTTTGTATTTTTAGTAGAGATAGGGTTTCACTATGTTGGCCAGGCTGCTCTCGAACTTCTGACCTCAGGTGATCCACCTGCCTTGGCCTCCCAAAGTTTTGAGATTACAGGTGTGAGCCACCTCGCCCGGCCTCTGTTTTTGTTTTATCAGTAAACCTGCCTTTAGAGTAAAAAGCATATTCGTTAGAAGCTAAGACAGTTTGCTTTTTTAACTGATGCTTCTTTTTAGCAGCTACAGTGTTTTCAGGGAGCTTTGTGACATTGTATCTTGTGTGCTTAACCTTGATTTCTGACACCAAAACTCTGTCGGGTTTAATTTAAGATGAGCTAAAACTGATGTAAAATACCTTTCACATTTAACTTTGTATTTTCCCTAAATCAAATTTTAAAATAATGGCACTTTTTTTTTTTTTAAATGACACTTTCTATCGATCTGTAATTAGAAGTAAAGATATGGACTGGCTTATGTAACTTGGCCATTTGTATGACCTGGTTAGGAAGTTATTTGCCTCTGTGTGTGGGTATACAATTCATTAAGGATAAGAAGATGACTGACGTTTCTAAATTTTCTTTTAAGAAAACACCACTAGTGTTCTAGTCATTTGCATAGTTAAGTTGTAGTTAATTGTAAAAAGGTTGAAGACGACAGGAATAACTCTACGTGTATTCTGAGTGCCTCTAAGTTACTTGCCTTTCTTTTATCCTGAAGGCAGTAGAAGTGGTTGAAAGATGGCATGTGGGAGACCATTATGATTGAGTAGTGGTGGCCCCCAGTTCTCCCCAAGGCTCTGAACTGGTGGTAGGGAAGGGGACATGTGTTTCAAACAGCATACATGAACTAATCCGATAGAAACAGATTGTTAAAAGGTTTTTGGCTTTGGTTTTGTTTTATTTATTTTTTTCTTTTTTTGAGACAGTCTTGCTGTGTCACCCAGGCTGGAGTGCAGTGGTGCAATCTCAGCTTACTGCAACCTCCGCCTCCCAGGTTCAAGTGGTTCTACTACCTCAGCCTCCTGAATAGCTGGGAATACAGGTGCCCGCCACCACGCCCAGCTAATTTTTGTATTTTTAGTAGAGATAGGGTTTCACCATGTTGGCCAGTCTGCTCTCGAACTTCTGACCTCAGGTGATCCACCCACCTTGGCCTCCCAAAGTTTTGAGATTACAGGTGTGAGCCACCTCGCTGTATCCCAGTGGGTGTGATTGCGCCCACTGTATCTCTGCTTTGTGTTGATCTAGAATGTCTTCCCAGGTAGGTTATGTAGAGATTTGCCTTTGCTTTTGGGTTTTATCATCATGATGGTCATCATTTGGAGTCCCTGATGACTGGAGCCCTCCACAATGTTAGTAATTACTCCAAATGAGGAAGTCTTCCTTCTGAAGGCCAGGTTAGCTCTTGGTGTACTAGAAGGGGACAATAGCTGGCCTGAAGTGAAATTCCTGCCCTGTCATTTTTATCCTCAACAGTTTCCGGCAGCTCCCCAAAACTCTCCGTGTTTTTATTCCCTTCCTCCGTGGAAGGCTATGTTGGCTCCTGGTGACATTACAAAATTTAAATGTGTGAGTAACCTACCTTTAGAAGCAAAAAATCACATTCTGCTGTGTCCTGAACAGGCTACCTTTTTCACCAAAGCTTCTTTGATTGGGCTTCCTAGTTAATAAGACATGGCATTAAGTACAATGTTATGTATAATATGTCAATACAAGCTGTTTTACTTCATATAATACAAGAGTTCTTTTCAGACATATTTAAAAAGTACGAGGATATGGCCAGGCATGGTGGCTCACACTTGTAATCCTAATGCTTTGGAAGGCTGAGGCAGGTGGATTGCTTGAGCCCAAGAGTTCAGGACCAGCCTGGGCAACATGGCAATACCCTGTTTCTACAAAACATACAAAAATTATCCGAGTGTGGTATGCATCTGTAGTCCCAGCTACTCAAGAGGCTGAGGTGGGAGAATCACCTGAGCCTGGGGAGGTCGCGGCTGCAGTGAACCGTGATTACACCACTGCACTCTGGCCTGGGTGACAGAGTGATACCCTGTCTCAAAAAAAAAAAAAAAGTACCAGGATAAGCACCAGAAGTACACATACACAGACTTGCAGTGAAGAACCTGTGTTGTCCAATGTGTGTGGCTTACAGGTGCATCCTCACCCTCTTCCTGTTGATGATACCTCTTTTTTGGCTCTTTATACCTATTTTTGAAACAATGAATTAATGGGTGGCCCCTCGCTCCCTATTTTTGAATGAATGAATGAATGAGTGGCCCCTGCCTGTGGACCTGGGCATCCGCGTCTCCTGCACTCCTACCCCACTCCACACCACAAGAACAAGCACCTATGGACAGGAAAGTCCTCACAGAGCTCAGGTCAGAAGGGCAGGAAGATGAAGAATTCCCATGATATTTTTCAGGTTGCTTGATTTCTGTTAAATTTGGCGATGAGAGGGTTAAAGGATTAGGGGAAAATTTTCCCTAACCAATGTGCCATTTCTGTGATTCCTCTACTCTCTCACTAGCAGAGAAAGGTCCAAACTGCACCAGGCACTTGGCTGTCTCTGGCTGTTCACACATCTGAGTCCACCCAACAGTGGACTCTGTGTTAAGGTAAATTGAGAGCCTGTTCTTTTCAACCATGATCCTCGTTTTGCCATCTTTAAGAGACAGGTTGTCATTAATGTTGTGAGAATGGTTTGTTTTTATTTTCTATATTTGGGCAGAGATTACTCTTGTCACTGTCCACAAAAGTGTAACTTGATGTCCTTCCTAACCCCCATGCCAGGTCAAGACCTTTGTTACTTCCCCCTGACTCCCTACCGCTCCCCACCCCCAATGGGGTCTCACTTTGTCGCCCAGGCTGGAGTGCAGTGGTGCCATCTCAGCTAACTGCGACTTCTGCCTCCTAGATTCAAGTGATTCTGTCACCTCAGCTTCCGGAATAGCCAGGACTACAGGCGCACACCACCACACCTGGCTAATTTTTGTATTTTTAGTAGAGACGGGTTTCACCATGTTGGCCAGGCTGGTCTCAAACTCCTGGCCTCAAGTGATCGGCTGCCTTGGCCTCCCAAAGTGCTGGGATTACAGACATGATTCACTGTACCCGGCTGACCTGTGTTACTTGGATTATGAACACCCATCCATGACAGTTTTGCTTCCCTGCCTCCTAGTGGGTGGTATCTCTGCCACTAAAGGTTGATGTGAATGGTGAATGGCTGATAATGCTAAATAATAATTTTCACCTAGGAAACTTAGACAAGGAGACCTAACCCATAGAAATAGCAGACGTTTGACAAATATATGTTATACGAATGAAATGAATAGCGCAAGATAAGAGTGCGTTCTAAAGATTGGGCCCAAGAGGAGATAAAATGGGCAACTAGTCTGGTATTACAGAGCTTCAAGGATTTAATGGTCCATTGCCTTGAAGAGGAGATCCTTGAGTAAACGTTTCCTGGAGACCTCTAAGTCTTCAGTGACTCCCTCTGCTTGCAGGTCATGTACCACGTGCCCCTGTCAGTGCCCATCTCTCCCTATAGTGTGAAACTCTGTTACATGTCTGTGTCTTATAGCTTTTTTTTTTTTTTTTTTTTTTTTTTTGCTACAAGGTCTTGCTGTGTTGCTTGGGTTGAGTGCAGTGGCATGATCATGGCTCACTGCAGCCTCAACCTCCCAGGCTTAAGTAGTCCTCCCACTGCAGCCTCCTAACGGACTACAGGTGCAAACAACCATGCCTGGCTATTTTTTTTTATTTTTTTGCAAAGATAGGGTCTTACTGTGTTGCCCAGGCTGGTCTTGAACTCCTAGACAAAAGTGATCCTTCTACCTTGGCCTTTCAAAGTGTTGGGATTACTGACGTGAACCACGGAAACTGGCACCAGCTCACTCTTGAATTCCTCAAGAGCAATGCTGTATTCATGTCTGTTTCCTCCAGCTCTCAGACAAAGGCAATGTATAAACAAACAAACAAATACCTTTTGAATTCCAGATGAACACCATTAGAAATCTCAAGTTATTACATCATAGTTTTGGCATTTTAAGGGCGAGGAACCCAATGGCAGATCAACAGGCTCTCTTTTATTATTTTTGCAAGCATTGTGGTTTTGGGCAGCAGCATCTACCTGGCTCTGCCATATGCTCATTCAGCTTCAACCACAGTGACCTCCTTTTTTTTTGGTCCCTGTATTCACAATGCTCCTTCAAGCCCAGGACTTTTTCACATGCTCCTCTCTCTGCTTCGCTTTTCTCTTTGCCCTCCCAAGTCTTTCTTGTCCTCCACTAGAATGGAAAATGCATGAAGGCCAAGGTCTATGCCTACTTTTCCCCACCTTTGTAGCACAGTGCCTGACATGGATGCAGGCCAGTTTGCCAAAAGCCTATCTACTGAAGAACCCATTCCTGGGGCAAAGGAATATGATTTTTTTATGGGCCCATGCCGGTGACCTTAAGGCCACATTCTGGCTTTTCTTGAATCTTTCGCAATGTCTAGCCTCGTTTCCTCTCCCTATTGGATTGTGGTTTCCTGCTTCTCCCAGGCCTCACTGTCATCTGATGTTCTTCATCTCCTGGAACAACCTGAAACTGATTTCCTTTGCACTCATAAATAGCTAACTTCATGTATTGGTCTTAAATAAGATATCTGATATTACAGAAGACTTTCTTTGACACCTTCTTTTTCCGCCCACCCTCTCTTGGGTTAGATACTGTTTCCAGTGTACCTGTAATGCCCAGCATCCTTCGTATTACATTATAATTCTTAATTTGTGCATCTCTTCCACTTCAGACCAAGTGGAATCATGTCGGGTTCACCTCTGCATCCCTTCGGGCTAAATAAACGTGAAGTCAATGACATTAAAACCCTGTGTGAAGACAATATTATCAACTCAAATGTATCCATAGTATCCGCAACCTCAGAGGACATGCTCAGCTGTTCTCCCATGGGATAGATTTTTGCCTTCTTGACTTTGGGTCTGTGGTATTGGGCAAAAAGCAACAGGGGTCCACAGGGCCGTATTTGTCTTTTTCCAAAGAAATATTTGGCCATTGGAAATACTGCTTCTGAGTTGCAAGATAACCAAAAAACCTTGCATGGGGCCCTAAATCTAGTTTGGGAAGCTTGGGATTGGCCATACTTATCCCTTGGGATGTGTTTGTTGAGCTGCAAATGTACCCTTCCAGGGAAAGTTAAGTTTGACGATGACTTCTCAAGCAGAGTCACCAGACAGCTGTTTTAGAATCCCTGAGAGCCAAAAAAAAAAAAAAAAAAAAGTGCTGAAGGGAACAATGGCTTGCTTATGAACTAGGAGATATATTCAACAGATAATACCGTTTTCATCAACCAAGTTTTAAAGAAATTGAGGATAAGACCAAAAAGCAAAGCATAAGGTGACCAAAATGTATTGTGGTTAACGCTGAAGTATAGAGAGCATGGCTCATAACTGGATTGAGGACTTTCCAGTCCTGAACCTAGAATGCGGTAGACTTAGCTATAAGGTTGCCATGTGTTTGGGAAGACTCAGGCCTCACCCAGCAGGGCAGTCCTCTAATGACATGGAAGAGTGGTGCGAAAGAGAGGAAGGGGCAGAGGCCAGGACTCTCGTGCAATTGGTGTGCTTCCTCATGGAATTATTGAGTGTGTCCACTGTGTCGTAGACCCATCACAGTGTCTCTTCCAGTACTTTGTGAGCTCCCTAAGGGCAGGGACTGTGTATACTTCTGGGCACTAAAATGAGTGTGAATCCATGCCAGGCACTCTATGCCAGTCTTTATTGGAAATATATCATTTTATCTTTAATGTAGATACTATCACTTGCCCCGACTTTAGAGATACAGGCACTAAGGTTTGTGGAGGTAAATAACTTTCCCAAGATCGCACAAGTAGCACATGTCAGAGTGGGAAACTGAGCCCAGGAGGCCTGATGTCCCAGGCAGAGCTGCTAACTATTATTCTTTATGCCTCTTGATGGGTGATTCAAGGCCTTGTAGAGTGTTAGGGTATCATTTAATTGATCCGATTATGAAAGTACTAAATGAGGTGATCAGGGGATTCTCTGTCTTGAATCCTCTACTCCTGGCCTTTCATAAATTCCTTTCTCCCTGGCTAGGATCCAGCTGGCCTACACAACTGTCAGTATAATCTCTATCAATATTTACACAAGGGGTCATGCCATCAAAGAAACCAGAGATATATCAGGATTGGTGCTTTCACTGGATGACGTTTGAGGATTGAAGAACTTTCTGTTGACTGGATTTGAAATAGTTGCATAGAAAATATTTTTTTATGTTCCTTGAAGAGAAGTAAACAAGCCAGAGATTATTTCAAATTTATTTTGCTAATTGAAACAATCAAAGCATGACAGTGACCTTCAAACCAGTGCCAGTAAAAATCAAATAAAACCTGGATAGTATATTCTGAGAGTGGTCTAAATGGGTATGCCTTTTAGCAGGGGTTTGTTCAAATGCTTAAATTTTTAAAAACAATGAGGTAAAGCTATGTTTGTTGATATAAAAAGATTATCAATATATAACAGGCATGAGAGAAGTGAGGTGTAGAAAGAAGTTTGTGTGTTTATGAATATCCCTTTGTGTGTGTGAGATACCTTTGACAAAGAATACATACATAGTTACAGATATGTTACTTTTTCAAGAAATAAGAAACTGTAAAAATGACTACGTTTGAATGGAGTGGGAAAATATAATTTCCCTGTTAATTTTTCTGTTATATTCAATTTACTTTTTAAAATGTGGATAGAGATTATCTCTGCAGAGATAAGTCATCTTAGGTTTCTTTTCACTTCTCTTTATTAAAAAACCCAAATGCTACATTTTAATTAAAAATAAATATTAGCAGTTTAAAATTAAGATATGAGTAGTAACTTTGAGAAGAGTGACTAAAACTCCTCTAGTCCCTTTAACACTGACTTCAAATCCACATGAAGTTAACCTGGGGCTGTGGAGTGTATAATTCATATTATTACAGATTCTTGTTAAATAAATGCTGTGTTTGTGTTCTGGAAATATTTTTGTGTACATGCCTGTGCTTCTGGGTCTGGATTTGTGTGGTTGGAAAGAAACACTGGGCAAAGTGAGGGGGGACAATGGGGGCCGAGCAGACAGTGGGGGCTCTGTCACCTTGAGCCATTTCCTTCTTGGAGAGAAAGCTTGAGGGAGGCTCCACAACAGGGCCAGGAGGCAGCCAATATGGAGCCCACGGCAGCACAGGCATGAGGTTATTCATTCATCAAACAGCTGTCGAGGGTCTACCTTGTGCCTTTGGGGAGTATCTGTAACATTCTGTGCCAAATTAGAGGCCTTCTGGTTGACCAGACCCTTAAAACACAAGTTCCAAGTTCGTTTTGATTGCTTCTCCAGGCCTCCATGTGAATTGCATCAGTCACATCAGCAGCTCACTGAGGCCGCAGGAATAGGCCGTTTTGTTGACAGAGGCAGACATGGAGATGGGGATAGATGTGGAGGAGGAGGGAGCAGGCCCAGAAGACAGGCCTCTGATGAGTGAGGACTGTGAGGGCGTATGGTCTGTGCCCACCTGGGATTCTGCCTGGATTATGTTACAGATTTCAACTCTTTTCACCTGCAAGCTGTTCAGACTCCCAGATTTGCTCATGAGTTTGGTTTCATTCAGATGGGAAAAACACAAGAGGAAGAAGGGGGATGCGTACATTGTCTCTCCCATCTCTGCAGGACACACGCGTGTGTTACACTTCCCGTTCTCCAACTCAGTGAGGAATAGGCCTCATCCCCAGAGCCTTGAAATTGCAGGAAGCTGAAGAAGGGGACCCACAGGGAGCAGAGCTGTCCTCTGTTTTCTGTGCGGCTTTAAGAACCCTTTGACGGACACTCTTGGAGTCTAAGAGCAAGGTCTGTCCCAGGGAGCAAAGTGGGAGTTGAAACTGTACCTTTGTGGCTAATTAGCTGTGTGACTCAGAGGAACTTGACCAGGTGATCTTTAGTTTCTGAACTATAGGGGGAATGGAGGAGCTGTCTTAGAATTGGAGAATAATAAAATGAGGACATTCTGGGATTTCATAAGATGATGGTCACTTTGGGAAGGTTCTCTTAACCTCTACTCCCCTCTGTATTTAAAAAAATAACTTTTTTTTTTTTTTTTTGCAATGAGAAAATGCATGGTGTCCTATAATCCAGGGGCTTGAGATCCAACTCTAACTGGGCAACTCTAATAAGGAGAGAAACTGGTGCCTCCCTCACTTAGCTAGTTCTGAGAGCATCTCTCCTCCCCCACCAAGGGCTGGGCTGCTTCATCACTTATCAAATCATCTTAGACTCATAAATGTCTCCAGGCAATCGGCCTCTTCCCTCCTCTCCCCTTTCTCTGCATGGAAACTTTCCAGCCTAACTCCCTACACATCTGCTCTGGGAGCTGCCTCCTAATTATATCCTGATATAAAATAGGGGCCTGATATAAAAAGGGCCAAAGGGAACATTCCATCACTTCTCCCAGGGGCAGGTTGGGTCAGGGGTGGAGGCTTGCTCCTTGGTGAGACAGCCAGAGGCCATTGACTGGGAACCAAACCTAACAGCCGCAGAACCCATCTGAGGGCAACGTGCTTTGGCAGGAAGGACTACGGGGTATTCCCATGATGTTCAGACTCATCTGACTCATCTGTTGAACACTTCTTCCGTAATATTGAAATAGAGTCCTCATTGCGACTCATCTCTACTAAAAAAATACAAAAATTAGCCGGGCATGGTGGCGGGTGCCTATAATCCCAGCTACTCGGGTCGCTAAGGTGGGAGAATCGCTTAAACCCAGGAGGCGGAGGTTGCAGTGAGCCAAGATTGCACCACTGCACTGCAGCCTGGGTGACACAGCGAGACTGTCTCAAAAATAATAAAGTGTGCAATGTCCATGTACTGGAACATTATTCGAAAATAAAAGACGCTGACACAAGCTAGAACATGCATGAACCTTGAAAACCTATGTTAAATGAAAGAAGCTAGTCACATAAGACCAGATATTGTATAGTGCTATTGATCTGAAATTTACAGAATAGGCAAATCAATATAGACAAAAAGAAGATTCGTGAGTGTCTAGAGCTGGGGGAGTTGGAAGGAAATGAGGGTTGACTGCTATTGGATATATGGTTTCTTCTGAGGATGATTGAAAACGCTCTAAAAATTATTTTGGTGGTTGCACAGCCCTGTGAATATACTAAAAATCATTGAATTGTACACTTTAAATTGTAAATACGGAAAGTGAATTCTATCACAAGAAAACTGTTATTAAAAAACAAAGACTACTATGTGGTGATGTGTCCTTCCCACCAGACACTTTAAGAGGCACTGTTTGCCAGTTTGTCCCACTGTTGCTGATGCTAAGTTTTGGTCACTTGGATAACGTGGTTTCCACCAGATCTTGCCATTGCATTACATTGGTGATTAAGAGTCCTGGGATAGGTGGAGGAAAGTAAACCAAAGTAATTGTGGTTTTTGTCATTACTTTGTCACCAACCTGTACAAGAATCTTTGTCTTATGATTAATAAGTAATATGAAGGGTGACATTCACCACTCTGTGTACATCCTGTTCTCCACCCATTACCATCCACTGGTAATCCTTGCCAGTAAGATCTATTAAATAAATGGGTACAATATAATAGTTTTTAAAATTATCAGATTTTTAACATTTATCTAGTAATTTTCTGGGGAGAACGTGTTCCTTCTCCCTCTTTTTAAAAAACTCACTGGGTCTCAAAAAATTAAACATAGAATTACCACTTCAGGGTGTAAACCCAAAATAATTTGGAAGCAGGCTCTCAAAGAGCTTTTTGCATACCCATGTTCATAGCAGCATTATTCACAACAGCCAAGTGGTGTAAACAACCCACATGTCTGTCAGTGGATGAATGGGTAAACAAAATGTGGTATATACTTGCAATGGAATATGATTCGGCCTCAAAAAGAAATGAAATTCTGATACATGCCACTGCATGAGTGAACCTTGAAAATATGCTCAGTGATGTAAGCCAGACAGAAAAAGACAAATATTATATGATTCCCCTTACATGAGGTACCTAGAGTAGTTAAGTTCATAGAGACAGAAAGTAGAATTGTGGTTGCCAGGGGCTGAGCGTGAGGAGGGGCCAATGGGGAGTTCTTGCCAAATGAGTAGAGTTTCAGTTTGCAATGATGAAAAAGTTCTGGAGAGGAATGGTGTTAAGCTTTATGTTAGGTATATTTTACCACAAAAATACCCTCACTAGGTTCTCAATTCTTCCTTTTCATTTTAATATGTTACCAGAAATTATACTCCTTGATGCTGGAAATTGGCCAATAGGAGCCCCTTAAAGCTACGTCTGTAGCCCTCCTTATCCTCCCAGTATATTCTTGTTTTCTGGTGCAAGATGTTTAAGGTCGACTTTTATTTCCCCTGACCCAGTCTCGGACACAGCCATTTCTCCAAGGAGGCCTGGTTCCTTCTACAGGGGAACTGTAGTCAGAAACAAGATCCAGTTGCTTGGGGAGCTCATTGCCACTTATTTGGTGGTTATATGCGTCTCACCCTTTCAGTGAACAGAGCTGGGGAAACAAACATACACTCACACACGCATATATACACGTGCTGCGGTAGTGACTAGCCCCATGTGGTTGTTCAGAAATAAGATTTCCAGCAAGACGTGTACACAAACATGCATGCATACAAATGCATGCAGACATTTTCATCAGTCGTCTCCAGTTTTAATCCAAAACCACCTTTCTCCACCCCACCTCATCACAGTCCGTATTTCTCTCTCTCCTTCCATCGTGACAGCTCTGGTTCTCAAGCATCTCAACATATTTACTCATTTGTTCTGTCCTTCACTAAATAACTCGTGTGATGTATCACACCAATGCCACAAATCATTTTTTAAAATGAAAGGAACAAAATTTACATCTTCTGATGCTTAGTAGGTCTAAATGCGTTTTCTAGATGTGTTTTCTTTCTTAGTGGGTAGAAAGGGTGGGATTGAGGCAATGGTAGAAGTAGTGACTACAATAGAGAATTAAAACAAGAAATACAAAGGGGAGGATAGAGAATGAGAGAGAGCAGGGAAGCAGGCAGAGTAGTAGAGAGTTTCTTCAACATTGAAAACTTTCACATGACTAAACCCATTAATAAGAGCGAGCTGAGGCTGGCGCGATGGCTCACGCCTGTCATCCCAGCACTTTGGGAGGCCGAGGCGGGTGGATCACCTGAGGTCAGGAGTTTGAGACCAGCCTGACCAATATGATAACACTTTCTCTACTGAAAACATAAAAATTTAGCTGGGCGAGGTGGTAGGCGTGGTGGTGAGCGCCTGTAATCCCAGCTACTCCGGAGGCTGAGGCAAGATAATCGCTTAGGAGGTGGAGATTGCGGTGAGCCAAGATTGCACCACTGCCCTCCAATGGACTCTTTCACTTGGGTAACAGAGCAAGACTGCATCTCGAAAAAAAGAGTGAGCTGAACAAGAGGTAGAAATGAGGAAAAGAGGAGCCATTAAAAACAAACATCTGTTTTTCCGATTATTGGAGTAATGCTTTGTGTGTTTACTTGAGAAATAGCACACAAGGTTAGACTCAGTGAAAATACAGGGAAAGACAGCTGTTTTTTTTTGTTTTTGTTTTTGTTTTTAAATGAATTCCAATAAGATTTGTGCCGCTCGGGGGGATTCAGTTGCTGTTCTTGGCTTTGCCGGTGACATTTTCTCAGCCATGGCATTGGATCCAGCATCCATGCTCTACATGTTTGTTCTTAAAAATGAGGATTGATTGATTGATTTTTAAAAGGTTTTCCTGCCTTTGGAAGGGAACCAACTATCTTTCAAGTTGGGGAAATAACTTCCTTTTGAGACCTGACCTCTTCCTCACCCCAATGAGCCATTTGAACTTCTATGAAGGAATTGGGTAAGCATATTGAAGCAAGAGATTCTTTCTCTTCATTACTTAACTCCCAAACAAGCTGAGTTTTTTTCCTGCTCTGAAGTGTTCTGACTTCTAGGAGAGATGGTGAGATGGAGGCAAAGGCATGTTGAAATGAGTGTCCTAAAACCTAGGCTGTAGTTATGGCCTGAAGACTTACTAGTTGTGTGACTATAGGTATCTTGTGGATCTGAACTTACTTTCCACTGGGAAATGTGGATAAAATCTGCTATGTTCTTTTTCCATTTAGAATTTTTATCCTATATACTTCCAAATAAGATTTCTAGTGACTTATAAGAAACAAAATATCTCAAACCACTCTGATAATGTGAGGATAAATGATTAAGAGTCCTGGGATAGGTGGAGGAAAGTAATGGTACCAGAAACCCAAACGAAAAGTGGTTGTTGCAAATGAACACTAATTTGTTTTCTAACTCTTTGCTGTCCAGTATGGTAGTGACTAGCCCCATATGGCTGTTCAGTCTTTGAAATGTGGATGGTTTGAATCAAGATGTGCTGTGAGTATGAAATATACACTGGATTTCAAAGACTTGGTATAAATAACATAAAATATCTCATGAATAATTTTTTTTTTTTTTTTTTTAAGACTGAGTCTCGCTCTGTTGCCAGGGTGGAGTGTAGTGGCGTGATCTCGGCTCACTGCAACCGCCTCCTGGGTTCAAGTGATTCTCCTGTTTCAGCCTCCCAAGTAGCTGGGACTACAGACATGTGCCACCACGCCCAGCTAATTTTGTATTTTTAGTAGAGATGGTGTTTCACCACATTGGCCAGGATGGTCTTGATCTCTTGACCTCGTGATCCGCCCACCTTGGTCTCCCAAAGTGCTGGGATTACAGGTGTGAGCCACCGCACCTGGCCACTCATGAATAATTTTTTTACATTGGTTGCATGTTGAAATGATAATGTTTTGGATATATTGACTTAAAATAGTTTCTTAAAATTAGTTTCTCATTTTTTTTTAAGAGACAGGGTCTCACTCTGTTGCTTAAGCTGGAGTGCAGTGGTGTGATCATAACCCACTGCAGCCTCTACCTCCTGAGCTCAAGCAATCCTCCCACCTCAGCCTCCCAAGTAGCTGGGACTACAGGCATGCACCACCATGCCTGGCTAATTTTATTTATTTATTTATCATTATTATTTTTTTGTAGAGATGGGGTCTCGCTGTGTGGTCCAGACTAATCTTGAACTCCTGGCCTCAAGTGATCCTTCCACCTCGGCCTTCCAAAGTGCTGAGCTTACAGGCATGAGCCACCACACCCAGCCTCTTTTTACGTTTTTAATAACTACTAAAAAGTTTTAAATTTCGTAAGTGGCTCTCATATTTCTATCAGACAGTGCTGGTCTAACCTATTTTCACCTAAGGCCCCCTGCCAATGAAAAAAAAAGGAAAATATATTTATCATGCATCTGTTACCTGATTAAAAGAAGGGTGCTGTCCCACACATTTATATAGAGTCACATACTTCAAAGCTCTATATAAAAATAAGGCAGAAATGACGGTGCCTTGCTCCAGCTGTAGTCCTTCCTCTCTGCTGGAAAACCACATCTCGGTTTATGTCCTTCTTTGTCATATCTGAAAATTTCTGACTTAACCAACAGCATGTGACTCAAAATCTGCTAATTTATTCCTCCTTAGTTCGTTCATTCATTCACCCATGCATTTATTCATTTCCTGAGTTTTGTTCAGACACTGCTGTGTCCTCAAGAGCAAAAATGAATTACAACTCATCCTGCCATTAAGGACTTGCAGTCTGCAGGGAAATGGACAAAAGAGTCAGCCACATAGACCAGTAATGGACAAAAGAGTCAGCCACATAGACCAGTAATTTACAATACAGCACCGTGAACACCAGTCTGCAGCACTGTGCAAAGTGTAACCGGGAAGGGAGAAAGGCAACTAACGCTGGCTTGACTTTGGGGTAATTCATAATTTGATTATTCATGCTATTATTCAAAGAGCCTTTGCAAGTTTATTTAAAGAAATTGAAAGATAACAAGTACAGACATTAAAAATAGTTTCTTATTCAGCGTATGCTCTCAAAAGTGCTGTATTATAAATATATATTATTTATTCACCAGGCTGTTTCTACTTAGGCTCTCAAATTTAGCCTGTCCCCTAAACTGTATCCTTGGCCAGACTTACTCTCAGCAAAAGCAGACATGGGTTATTTATTCATCAGTTCTCCAGTTGAAATTCATATCTCTAATTCTACATTCTCCCAGGCAAGGGGGAGTACAAATGATTAGGGACTTTTAACTTTGGAAGATGCAGTGAATTACAATTTAAAGTCAACTAGAGGCCAGACGCAGTGGCTCACATGCGTGTAATCCCAGCACTTTGGGAGGCTGAGGCAGGTGGATCATGAGATCAGGATTTTGAGACCATCCTGCCCAACATGATGAAACCCTGTCTCTACTACAAATACAAAAATTAGCCAAGTGTGGTGGCATGCACCTGTAGTCCCAGCTACTCAGGAGGCTGAGGCAGGAGAATCACTTGAACCCGGGAGGCAGAGGTTGCAGTGAACGGAGATCATGCCACTGCACTCCAGCCTGGGCGACAGAGCGAGACTCTGTCTCCAGAAAAAAAAAAAAAGTTGACCATCAGACTTCTAGAACCATATCTCAACAGAGTCCATGGCTTCCCCAACAGAGGATGCAGCCAGTTGGAATGAATGGGGACTTGTTTCTCTCTCTGTCTCTCTTTTTTTTTTTAAGAAAGGGAGATCATATTTTTTCAGGCCATTTCTTTTGGTGAGGAGCACACTGAAAACGGGGTTATGTTCATGAGTCTTCTGAGGAGCTTTTTCCTCTTCAAACATTTTTGGCTTTTGGCCTTCAGAAGAGTGTCCTGGGTGGTGTGATGAGGTTGCCCTGCAGGCTAAATCCCTGTAGACGGCACATTCCCTGTGAGAGCAGGTCTTGTGAAATGAAGAACTGGTTTGTATAGTCACAAGCAAGAGATCAAATATTTAAGGCTTAGAAAAAAAGATCGTGTTTATAACGGCCCTTGAAAAGAATTTCTGATGGAAGTTGGTGAAAAAGATTTGTTTCCATTACTCATAGGTTAAGTTGGCTGTGATGGGAGTTATTTAAATTCTCACTTCTCAGATGGAAACTTAACAAAAGTAGGTGATAAAGCCTGTTGGAATAGGTAATTTGGGGACATCTTAAGTTGAGAGGTGATAGGGTCTCACTGGAGGCCACTTTGCTTCCCTGTTTTTAAACACATTCCATCTGTTGCCTTCTTCATTAGAATCCTGAAATTTGGGGTCAGGCATGGTGGCTCACGTCAGTAATCCTAGCATTTTGGGAGGCCAAGGCGGGTGGATTACTTGAGGTCAGGGGTTCAAAACCAGCCTGGCTAACATGGTAAAACCCCGTCTCTACTGCAAATACATAGTGAAACCCCATTTCTAATAAGAATACAAAAAAATCAGCTGGGCGTGGTGGCGGGCACCTATAATCCCAGCTATTCGGGAGGACAAGGCTTGAACTCAAGAGGCAGAGGCTGCAGTGAGCCGAGATTGCACCACTGCACTCCAGCCTGGGCCACAGAGCAAGAGCAAGACTCATCTCAAAAAAAAAAAAAAAAATCCTGAAATTGGATGTAAATTTCTTTGTGTACTTAGTCAGGTATTAGTTGTATTTCCATAGAGCATTTGAGCATTTTTAGAAATCAGTACAAGCACAGGGCTCACATTCATGCAAAGGAATCGGAAGTTTGGAGAGGGAGAGAAATGAACATCACATAGTTTTTGAAGTCATTTTTCATTTAGCAAGTTCCTCCGTACTTCTATGGGAAGCTCAGTTGAAGTTTTTGAAATCACTGGCATTCGCACATCATTGGTTCATTATGAAAGCATTTATTGGGTGCCTCCCATCTAGGATCTTTACCTTTTACATCCTTATCTCTCCTTAAAACGCCTTGAGGGTCAGCCCATAAAGACTGATATTCATTACCGCTGCCCCACAGTGGGCGCAGTTGATCGTCCATGAGGACTGGTGTTCAGAACAGGTCATGTTCTATTTGAGAATTAAAACGATATGGGAACCCCTGTTTCTGGAAACATAGACATACTTTTCCTGATTCTTCCTGCTAACAACTACAACTAAAAATCCTTGACATTATATTTAAAACACACATAAGAAGACTCTGAAGGGTGGAAATAATAAGGAAGATGAACAGGGACCTCAGGACCCAAGGAAAGGACATGGTGTTGAGTTGCCTGGGTTTCCTTATTGCCTCATATATTCCAGACTTGGAGCTGAAGATGCCAGTAACTTGGAAACAGCAAAGGGTGCAGACAAAAAAGCTCCAACAAAGGCCTGCTCCCTGTGACTGAAGCACCAAGAAAGGACAAGGTAGAAGTCAGACAAGGTTTAAGCAATAGCCACCTTGCTGTAGCCGAACACCACAAAAAAACACTGTGGGCCCACCTACACCCATGCCAACAAAGACTCAGAGGGAGGTCTAGCCTCCCACTCTCACCCAACCCCCCTTCTCGGGCAGTGTCAGAGAAAGCTGGGACTCGCATTCCCACGAAGAAGGAACTAGGAGACCTCTCCCTCTCCTGCTGGGTTGCTTTCACAGGAGGCCTAGTGGAGGGGCGGGACTTTCACCACTGGCCAACATTAACAAGGCCACACCCAACCATGGCACAGGGAGAGATCACATGGGGAGCAGCAATGAGGCTCTCCTACCTCTCCTAGCAGGGAGGTCTCAGTGGAGGCCAGGGGGAACCAGATCTCCCAGCCCTCACCCCGCCCTGCAGTATAGCAAGGCGGCTCCCCTGTCTTCCCCTCCCCGACTTCCCCTGCCAGAGCAGGGTCAGAGTAAGACCACTAAAACAGAATAAGATTCAGTCTCATAATATTCAAAATATCCAAGTTAATGGAAAGTGACTATACCAAGTATCAGGAAGATCTCAAATTGAATGAAAAGGACAACCGAGATATGCCAATCACAAGGTGACAGGGATGTTAGTATTGTGTGACAAATGTTTTAAAGCTGCCATGATAAAAATGTTTCAGTGAGCAATTAACAGGTTAGAAACAGGAAAAAGTAGAAAGTCTCAACAAAGAAGCAAGACATATAAAGAGGAACAAAGTGGAAATTTTAGAATTAAAAAATATAATAACCAAAACAATATACTCAATGGATTGACTGAGCAACTGAATGGAGAAAGACAGAGAAAGAATCAGTGAGCTGGAAGACAGAACAATAGAAATTACCCAATCTGAACAACAACAACAAAAAATCAACTTTAAGATTGTATTAAAAGGATGAAAAGACAAGCTACAAACTGGGAGAAAATATTTCCAAGCCATATATCCAACAAAGAACTAGATTTAGAATATTTTAAAAATTTCAAAAAAAAAACTCTAAAAAAAATGATCCACAAATGATTCAATTAGAAAATGGCCAAAAGACATGAAGCGACATTTTGGTGAAGAAGATACACAGATGGCAAATCCGTGAAATGATGCTCAATATCATTAGCCATTAGAGAAATGCAAATTAAAATCACAATGAGGTATTATCTATACCTATCAGAATGGTTAAAATAAAAAATAATGACAACACCAAATGCTGGGGGAAATGTGGAGGAACTAAGCCATTCATGTTGCTGGCAGGAATGTAAAATAGTACAGTGACTCTGGAAGACAGTTGGCAGTTTCTTACATTAAGAGTGCAGCTGGGCACGCGGTGGCTCACACCTGTAATCCCAGTGCTTAGGGAGGCTGAGGCAGGTGGATCACTTGAGATCAGGAGTTTGAAACCAGCCCGGCCAACATGGTGAAACCCCATCTCTACTAAAAGTACAAGAATTAGCCAGGCGAGGTGGCAGGCGCCTGTAGTCCCAGCTACTTGGGAGGCTGAGGCAGGAGAATGGCATGAACCCGGGAGGCGGAGCTTGCAGTGAGCCAAGATCACGCCACTGCACTCTAGCCTGGGTGACAGAGCGAGACTCCATCTCAAAAAAACAAAAACAAATGAAAAAAAAACAGTGCAGCTGCCATCCAACCCAGCTACTCCTGGATATTTGTCCCAGAGAAGTGAAAACTATATTCACACAAAATCCTGTACACAAAGGTTTATAACCACTTTATTTGTAATAGCCAAAAACTGGGAACACTTTGAATATCTTTCTCACAGGTGAGTGGTTAACAGTGGTACCCCTATGCCTTTGTTACTACTCAGCAATAAATGGGAATAAACTATTGACACATGCAACAACCTGGATGAATCTTCACAGACTTATGCTGAGTGAATAAAGCCAGTCCCACAAGGTTACATACTATATGATTTCAATTGTATATATTAGGAACAGAAAAATTACAGAAATGGAGAGTAGATTAGTGGTTGCCAGGAGTTAAGGACTCAGTGGGGCTGGGGCTGGGAGGGAAGTGGTTATGGCTATGGAGCAACATGAAGGATTCTGTGAAGGCAGACATGTTCTATATCTTGACTGTACTCGTGTCAATATCCTGGTTGTGATGTTGTAATATAGCTTGGTAATATGTTACCATTGGATGAAATTGGGTAGATGTCATACAGGATCTCTCTGTACTATTTTTTACAACCTCATGTGAATCTATAATTATATCAGAGTTAAAATTTAAAAATAGTTATATATTCTTTGCCTAGGTAAGTTCACTCCCAAAATTTCACCCTATTGGCTGGGTGCCGTGGCTCACGGCTGTGATCCGAGCACTCTGGGAGGCCAAGGCAGGTGGATCACTTGAGGTCAGAAGTTCAAGACCAGCCTGTTCACCATGGTGAAACCCCGTATCTACTAAAACTAAAAAAAATTAGACAGGAGTGGTGGTGCATGCATGTAATCCCTGCTAACTTGGGAGGCTGAGGCATGAGAATCGCTTGAACCCAGGAGGTGGAGGTTGCAGTGACCTGAGATCGTGCCATTGCACTCCAGCCTGAGTGACAAGAGTGAAACTCCATTTCAAAAAAGAAAAGAAAAGAAATTATCAGAGATTTGCACCAAGATCCCAAATCCTAAATATTTAACAGGGGAAGGCTGTTTAAATGCTATATAGACCTCAGAAAGAATCATACTCCAGGGTGTTCATTTTACTGTTTTTATCCTTATTTATTTATTTATTTATTGAGACAGAGTCTTGCCCTGTCACCCAGACTGGAGTGCAGTGGCATGATCTCAGCCCACTGCAACCTCCGCCTTCCAGGTTCTAGTGATTCTCCTGCCTCAGCCTCCTGAGTAGCTGGGACTACAGGCGCACGCCACCATGCCTGGCTAATTTTTGTATTTTTAATAGAGAGGAAGTTTCCCATGTTGGCCAGGCTGGTCTTGAGCTCCTGGCCTCAGGTGATCCACCCACCTCGGCCTCCCAAAATGCTGTTATTACAGGCATGAGCCACTGTGCCCGGCCATTCTTACTTTTAAATGTTTACATATGCTCTGTGGCCTTTTTGTATGTATACCTAACTTTACAGTAGATTAAAAAATCAAAATGTTGAAGTATTTTTAATAATATACTAAGATGTACACAATGTAGATGGAAAAGGTACCATATTCAATTCTTTGCAATATGGTCACAAGTTTTTTTTTTTTTTTTTTTTTGAAGCAATTTGTAAATTATGAAGTACTAAAGGAGATTTACCAACAGTGATGAATCTGGTGGCAGTAAAGTTTCCATATTTCTTAATCATTGTGCTGGTATTTTCCAGAATTCTACATGAACTTTCATAATCATGAAAAATGAAATGAGCTTTTGAGATCAAGAAGAATTACAAATGTTACTTAAAAGAGCAGGGGTTTGAAGGGGGTGCTTAAAGGTGAAGGCTAAAGGGTTATGAGGAACCACCTGGCTAAATTACTTAGCCTTTCCTTAATAACATCTTATGTTTCTAATGTTTGTGGAATTCTCCACGTAGTAGCATTTTGCCCATTGTTCTCGCAAATCCGGAACATGCTTGACATTTGCTTCCCACCCCACATATCAGGCCAAGTGTCAGAAAATTCCACCCATGTAATTCCCTCACAGCTGTTACCATTTCTTAACCAGTGTGTGGATTTAGCTGGATACTTTTATGCCCAGGAACCTTTATAGAATGGAAAGGTGAAGGAATACAGGGGCAGACACCCACTGCCTGGGGTGTAGGTTTTTTCATCACATTACCCAAACACCTGTACCCTGCAAAGCCAGGAGGGCTGGAGATGCCCATCATTGGCTCCAAAACTGGTCATCACGCAGTGGGCAAAGCCAAACTCATGGCATCCTCAGTGGGGGGAGCTCTGGGGGCTGGATGATCAAAATCAAGACTGATTGATTGGATGGCATTCCCCCAAGAGCCATGAACTCCTAATGAAAATCATTATTTTAAAGATGTCTAAGTGTGTCCTGTGCCCACTGTGTGTCAGACATCATGTTGAGCACTGGAATACACGTTAAATCACACAATCCCTACTATAACCCTAGGAGATGGCTCTTAGGAGCCATCCATCCAGTCACTAACTATATAAAATATTGAGTAGCTCCTATGGGCTTGGCCCTGTTAAAAGCATGTTGTTAAATTAGTGAATAAGACCCAAATCCTTGCCCTGGTGCGGCTTATTTTCTTTCTTTCTTTCTTTCTTTTTTTTTTTTTTGAGACCGAGTTTCGCTCTTGTTGCCTAGACTGGAGTGCAATGGCACGATCTCGGCTCACCACAACCTCCACCTCCTGGGTTCAAGCGATTCTCCTGCCTCAGCCTCCCGAGTAGCTGGGATTACAGGCATGCACCACCACGCCCAGCTAATTTTGTATTTTTAGTAGAGACAGAGTTTCTCCATGTTAATCAGGCTGGTCTCAAACTCCCGACCTCAAGTGGTCCACCCGCCTCAGCCTCCCAAACTGCTGGGATTACAGGTGTGAGCCACCATGCCCAGTGCAGCTCGTTTTCATTTGGGTTAATTTACAGATGAGACACTAAGAAACAGGTCAATTAATTTGCAGTGACAAGCAAATGGCAGTGCCTGGATTTGACCCTGGATAGTTCAGTTTTAGAGGCTGAGGACTTGGTCACTATTATAGTAGCATTTCCAGAGGCAGCAATACAAGCATTAATGCTAAGATGGGGTGGTACTGGCTACTAATGTCATTTATGTTAATTTGTGTTGCCAAATGAGAATTACACTGGTAGTTGTTTGTATGTTTTGTAGGTCATGAAGTACATATGTATATAGATATGTTAGCTCATAAATATGTTTCATCAGCTTAATTCATTCAGTATTTATTGAATACCTATTACATGTCAGGAACATGTTCTCTATGCTCAGGAAGTTCAGAGGTAAGTGGAGAAGGCATCACTCAGTAATTATTACATAGTTGTGAAATGTGCCAATAGTGGTCAGCTCAAGGTGCCAAGGAGGCATAGGGAAGGCACACAGACTCAGCCCTGCTAGGTCTGAAGCTCAGGGATGTGGTGTCTTCATTTTACAGGTAAATCAAGGGTGTCCGGGAGGCTGTGTCCTGAGTGGTCACATTGCTAGGATCTGGAGGAATTATGGCTGGAAATAGGATATCTGACGATGGTCTAGTGTGGTCACCATCTCCCCAGAGATGCAATGTCTGGAGTGTCCACTTCAGGCCCAGATCAGCTTCTACACAAATGGAAGAGCCAGAAGGCAGATCACATCTAGCTGTTTTCTCCACCTCTTGGGTTCCAGCTGGAGTTAGGGCCAAGGCCAGTAGGCTTTGTTACCCATACCACCTGCACTCCAGTGGTGTCCTGGGTGGAGAATTCTTCTAAGGTATGGAAAGGACAAATAGTGTCCGAGTACCTCTGCCGTGGAGGGGAGTGAGAAGTAGAGGATACAGATTCCAAATCAGAAAAACAAGTGCCCTTCTCAAGACAGTGCTTATATTACCTCTGGAGGGAAAGAGGAATACGAAATGGAGGGTGGTGGAGGAAACTTCTACGTGATCTACAGACCTAAAGCAAATGCTGTTTAATGTTGCGATTTCACAGAGCAGGACAATGGGTACAAAAACATTTGTTATATTCTTCTGTATGCCTTTGTTTGAAATACTCCATTAAAAACACAAAGCATGTCATGAGTGAAGCATAAAATTTGATTAATCCCAACCCCCAGTAAGCACTTTACTGATTTTCAATAACCTTGACCTTTCCGGAAAAGGTACATTGTTAATCTAAGGTTGAGTTCAAATGTCACTTCCTCCATGCAGACATCTCTGATTCCCCTTCTTGGCTGAAAGAATGTACCTAGGAATTCCTGTCATACAGATTAGTGCTGCTTTTTTGGCAGATCCAGATCACAGCTCTCCTGTTTCATTGTCTCGTTTAACTCTGTGCACCCAGCGACCCACAGCCCTGGACCTTGCAGTCAGACGGGAGAGCCCTGTCCCTGCCCTCAGAGCCACTTCTATATCTGGGCTACAGAAGGTACTTGTACCATCTGAGGGGTTTATGCTGTCCTTAAAACTTTGTGGATCTTGAATCTGAATGAACAGGGCATTCTAGGGCAAAGCTCTTCTTGAAGGGACTTAGTAACAAGGAGTTAAAGAATTCCTATTTTATGTCCTGTGAAAACTTGGCTTTTGTACTTGAGGCTTTAGATGAATCAATCAAGGTGGAAGTAACCTGGGTAGTGTTAATACTTCCCCCACATGGGCAGGTTACATAAAAATTTCCTAAAAGACAATTGTTTCAGAAACAGTACTTTTCCACTATCATGATTTGAAATGTCATTATTTGCCAAAGGAAGGAAAAACAGTAAATTCCTTCCCTATTTACTCATCTTCAGAGGATACAGTAAAAGTTTCCAAGGACAATGTAGATAGACTACCTCCCCCGGTGCATTTTCCAGTGTGGAACATGTCACGGACATCACTCCTGCTTGCCTTGGGATCCATTCCTTGCAAGCAAGTCTAGGGTCTCCCTGGGATCATACACACTCCCTATTCCTCTCATGAAACATTATCCTCTCTGGGAAGAAAGCCGACCAATTAAGGAACATGATTTTACTTGTTTAATAGAGCAAGTAGCCTTTCTTTAGTGTTTGGCTAGGTTAGCTCAGAACAACTTGTTTTTAAAGAAACAGAGCATTAAAAAACAGTGGAAGCCCTTAGTATATACTTTTTCCTTCTCATTTGCTTCCTTCTTTAAACTATGTGTGTAGTGAATTTCTCTGGGTTCCTGAAGGCATGGAGCATTCTGGTTTCTTATTATAAAATATTTTAAGCATACAGTAAACTTTAAAGAATGTAATCAATGCCTTTGTACCTATCACTCAATTTTGTCAAAACCATTTATCTGTATTTGCTAGTCAAGATAATATCAGTTGCTGTAACAAAAGTCTATACATCTTAGTGCCGCAACACAAGAGAAGTTCATTTCGTATTCATAGTATGTCGATGTACCTGGTCCGGCCGCTTTCCAGCAGTCACTGAGGGATCCAGGTGACATTCCTATTGTGCATCTGCCCATTTTCAACATGTTATCTCCAACTTACCATGACTGAGAGGGCTAATTAGCCAAGAAGAAACTCCCATCACCAACTCTATACTAAGGTAGGTGAGAAAAATTCATCCTTAGCGAGTTAGCTACTAATTAGCTACATTTCAGGGTATTTTGGAAAAAGAGGTTTCCCCCCCCCACTCCTCTAAGACAGCCCATTTGCTGCGTATCAGCCTGGCATCTTACAGAGTTCTTCCTTTGGTCTAACCTACGTCTGAGCTCTATTTCCTCATGTTTACTCTTGAAATGATGCAAGAGTTTCCAATATTGATAAAACTCTTGGCTGGGAGCAGTGGCTCATGCCTGTAATCCCAGCACTTTGGGAGGCCGAGGTGGGCGGATCACCTGAGGTCAGGAGTTGAGACCTGCCTGGCCAACATGGCAAAACTCCGTCTCCACTAAAAATACAAAAATTAGCCAGGTGTGGTGGCACACACTTGTAATCTCAGTTACTTGGAAGGCTGAGGCAGGAGAATCACTTGAACCCGGAGACAGAGATTGCAGTGAGCCAGGATCACACTACTGCACTCCAGCCTGAGCAACAGAGTGAGACTCCGTCTCAAAAACAACAACAACAAAAAGCCAGGCACAGTGGCTCATACCTGTAATCCTAGCACTTTGGGAGACTGAGGCAGGCGGATCACCTGAGGTCGGGAGTTTGAGACCAGCCTAACGAACACAGAGAAACCCCGTCTTTACTAAAAATACAAAATTAGCTGGGCATGGTGGCGCATGCCTGTAATCCCAGCTACTTGGGAGGCTGAGGCGGGAGAATCGCTTGAACCTGGGAGACAGAGGTTGCGGTGAGCTGAGATTATTGTGCCACTGCACTCCAGCCTGAGCAACAAGAGCGAAATTCCATCTCAAAAAAAACAAAAACAAACAAACAAAAATGACCACAAAGTTAATACTATCAAATCATTACTGATGCCTTTTGCATTAACAGTATTTGGAGGGTAGGTGGAGAAAATATGGAACAGAATAGGGACATTTGAAACTGTATTTTGGCTGGGCACAGTGGCTTACGCCTGTGATCCTAGCACTTTGGGAGGCTGAGGCAGGCAGATAGCCTGAGCTCAGGAGTTCGAGATCAGCCTGGGCAACGTGGTGAAACCTCGTCTCTACTAAATATACCAAAAAAATTAGCCGGGCACGGTGGTGTGTGCCTGTAATCCGAGCTCCTCAGGAAGCTGAGGCATGAGAATCACTTGAACCTGGGAGGCAGAGGCTGCAGTGAGCCGAGATTGTGTCACTGCACTTCAGTCTGGATGACAGAGTGAGACTCTGTCAAACAACAACCACCATTATATTTTATCCAGACTTTATCTTTTTGCTAAATCTTGTGCACTCTAGAAGATGTATTCAAGATAGTTGTAAAGATATTCAGCTAAAGTCATACTTCAAAGATGTTAAAAAGCCTTCCACCAATGATACGGCATTGCAAATCCTTTCATCCCATCTGTTTACAAAATTAAATAATAACCCAATGAGCTTTTCTCAGAAAAAGAGTTAGTTAAAAAGGAGAACATTGGCAGAGAATTAGTAATAGTGACCAGAATAAGAAATCAGTATAACCAAGAAAGATACATAATTATTCAACATAATTTGATATGGATAGATCAGTATAACTCACCCAATACGTGGACAGCATTGTGAGGGGAGTGGGTAACATGATCCACAGTCCTGTTTGTAAATTCATATAATCTTATTTCAATCAAACTGTAAAGTAAAGCACTATTAACATTATAACATTTTACAGTAATATAAAAAGCAAATCACTATTGGTACTTTGTGATTAGAGCACACAGTATAGACAAAACAGGCACCTTCATTGTAATTTTTTTAAATAAATAAAAGCACATTAACAAAAAAGGAAGGTAAGCAGCGCCTAAAGTCTTTGACATTTGTAACTAAATGGCTATATCCAAATGGTCTAGCTGGAGAAGTTGCACTAAGGAAGCACAAAAAAGGAGCCGTTTTTGACTTAACATCTTCATTCTAGTAGAGATAAGAAGAACTTTGTGTGGGCTTACAGTCCTTCACCTGATGGTGAGTAGCATACCAGTCTTTCTGATGTCCTGTGCACCACGGTGCCCCCATACCCACACCACCACTGTTAGTGAGTGCCAGGTCTGCTGGCTCCACTGCTGCCATGTTCCTCTGAGCATCTCCCAAGTATATACATTTTTTTTTTTTTTTTTTTTTTTGAGATGGAGTCTTGCTCTGTCACCCAGGCTGGAGTGCAGTGGCGTGATCTCAGTTCACTGCAACCTCCACCTCCCAGGTTCCGGCAATTCTCCTGCCTCAGCCTCCTGAGTACCTGGGATTACAGGTGTGCACCACCATGCCTGGGTAATTTTTGTATTTTTAGCTGAGACAGGGTTTCATTATATTGGCCAGGCTGGTTCCAACTCCTGACCTCAAGTGATCCACCTGCCTCGGCCTCCCAAAGTGCTGGGATTACAGGCATGAGCCACCATGCCTGGCCCCAAATATTTTTGATAATATATTTTTCCTATAAAGAAGGATTGGTAGAGGGTTCTGGGAAATGCATTTTAAGATGCTATATATTGCGTTAGGGTTTTCTATTTCTTCATATATCATTCTTGGTAGGTTGGATGTGTCCAGGAATGTATCCTTTCTTTCTAGGTTTTCCAATTCGTTAGAGTGTAGCTGTTTGTAATAGTCTCTAATGATTATTTATATTTCTGGGATGTCAGTTGTTATGTCTCCTTTTTTGTTTCAGATTTTATTTATTTGGATCTTCTCTCTCTCTCTTTTTTTTTTTTCTTAATCTAACTAAAGGTTTGCCGATTTTATGTTTTCAAACAAATCAACTTTTCATTATGTTGACCTATATTTTTTTTAGTGTCAATTTTATTTATTTATATTCTGATCTTCATTCTTTCTACTAATTTTGGGTTTGGCTTTGCTGCTGCTTTGAGGTGCATCACTAGGTTGTTTATGCAAAGTCTTTCCAGTTTTTTAATATAGGCATTTATTGCTATAAATGTGCTTCTTAGTACTGCTTTTGCTATATGCTTTTGATGTATCACATAGATTTTGATATATTGTATTTCCATTTTCATTTGTTTTAAGAAATTTTTAAATTTCCTTCTTAATTTCCTCATTGACCCATTGGTCATTCGGGAACATATTGTTTAATATTCAAATATTTGTGGATTTAATATCCAAATATTAGTGGATAATAGAAAAATCTATTATCAAAAATATTTTCCAGTGTACAAACCCTGAGGTTCTTCCTGTTATCAATTCCTAGTTTTATTCCATCATGGTCAGAAAAGATGCTTTATATGAGTTTTAGTCTTTTAATTTGTTGAGAGTTGTTTTATAGCCTAAGACATGGTTTATTCTGGAAAATGTTCCATGTGCTGATGAAAAGAATGTGTATTCTACAGCAGTTGGGTGAAATGTTCTATAAATGTCAGTTAGGCCTATTTGGTCTAATGTGTAGTTTAACTCCAATGTTTCTTTGTTGATTTTCTGTCTGGATCATCTGTCCATTACTGAGAGTAGGATGTTGAAGTCCCCTACTATTATTGTATTGCAATCTGTCTCTCCCTTTAGATGGATTAATGTTTGCTTTAAATGCTTGAGAGTTCCAATGTTGGGTGGATAGATATTTATATAATTGTTATATCCTCTTGCCAAATTGACCCCTTTATCATTATATAATGAATTATTTGTCTCTTTTTACAGTCTTTGATTTGTAGTCGATTTTATCTGATACAAGTATAACTACTCCTGCTCTTTTTCAGTTTTCATTTGCATAGAATATCTTTTCCCACTCCTTTACTTTCCATCTATGTGTGTCTTTATAAGTAAAGCAAGTTTTTGTAGGCAGCATATAGTTGGGTCTTGTTTCTTCATCCATTAAGCCACTCTATGCCTTTTAATTGGAGAACTTAGTCAATTTACACCACAACTACAGTATTATTCTGCATTTGTCTATGTACTTAATTTTATCAGTGGATTTTATACCTTCAAATGTTTCCTTTTTGCATGTTAGCATTTTTAAATTTCTGACTGAAGAAATTCTTTAGCATTTCTTTTAAGATGAGTCTGCTGAATTCTCTCAGCTTTTGTTTGTCTGGTAAAGACTTTATCTTTCTTTCATATTTAAATGATAGCTTTGATAGATACAGTATTCTCGGATGGCAGAGTTTTCTTTTTCCAACAATTTGAAAATGTCATTCCACTTCCTCCTGGACTGTATGGTTTCCATTGAGAAGTCTGTTGCCAGAAAAAATGTGGCTCCTTTATATTTTATTTGCTGCTTTTCTCTTGCTGCTTTTAGGATTCTCTCCTTGACCTTTACTTTTGAAAGTTTGATTATTTTATGCCTTGGGGTAGTCATATTTGGGTTGAATCTATTTGGTGTTCACTGATCGTCCTGTTCTGATATTTATCTCTTTCTCAAGTTTTGGAGTTTTCTGTTATTTTTTTAAATAAGCTTTGTACCCCTTCCTCTTGCACAACTTCCTGTTGAACACCAATAATTCTTAGATTCTGTCTTTTGTGGTAATTCTGTATCTTGTAGGCAACCTTTATTCCTTTTCATTATTTTCTTTTTTTCCCCTCTGACTGTATTTTCACACCACCTGTCTTTGGGCTCGTTCATTCTTTCCTCTGCTTGATTCATTCTGTTGTTGAGAGCCTTTAATGACTCTTTCAGTTCTGCAAATGTATTGTTCAGTTCCATGATTTGTTTGATTCTTTAAATTATTATCTTAATCTCTGTGTTAAATTTATCTGATAAACTTCTGAATTGCTTCTGTATTATCTTAGAGATCCCTGAGTGTCTTTAAAAGTGCCATTTTGAATTCTTGGTCAGACAGTTTGTATATTGCCATCTCATTAGGGTCAGTTGCAGATTTCTTGCTTTGTCAGTTTCAGGAGGCCATGGTTTCCTGTTTGCTGTTGTTTCTTGTGGGTGTATGTCTGTTTCTTGGCATTGAAGGATTAGTTACTAATTCCAGTCTTCTCTGTCTGGCTTGTTCTGTTTTTTATTAGATGTGTTTGCTTAAAGAGTCTTTGTAACTTACCTTTTTATTTTCTTTTTCCTCACACTAGATCACTGCCTCCTTTCTGACACTAGAAGGTGCCTTGAGCCCAAGCTTTTCTCAATTCTAGTAAAAACCAGAGTGCTGCCCATCTGAATGGGTGAGGTCCCAAATGGGATTCTTAGTAGTGTGGGAAGGCTGTCTAGGTGTTTTGCTTAGAGGACCTGTGGAATGTACGTCCTACAGAGTGATGCTGCTGAACACTCTGATTTGGCATCAACTTTGGCTGAGTTACAGAGTTTCCAGGGTGGGGGATGGAAGTCCTGCCTCCCTACTTTGTTTCTGGCTGTCCTCAGTGATATTTATCTCTCCAGGAGCTCACGATGCTTCCCATGGATTGAGGAAAGGACAAGTCTCCTGCCAGGGAACCCAAGAAGGTGGGGAGGCTAGTTATCCACCTCGATTTTACTTTTTCCAGTGTAGAAACCCTGAGTCAGGTGGAAATTTTCCACGCACTTCGTGCCAGGCAGATTGGAGATAGCAGAATCAAGGATATGGAAGTTCAGTTATCTTACCACCTCTTCACAGTTTTTTAAATTTCTCTGTGCCCCTAGGAAATATCTCCTCCTCGTATGTGAGTTGGAAGAGACCACTGGCTCTATATTTTTTGTTCTCTGTCACATGGAGTGAAGGCAGCTTGCTTCCAAAACTGCTATTTTGGACTGTACATTGCTTTAAGTGTTTTTTTTTCTCTTCTCTCTGAATCTTCCACATTATCAATGATCCTTTTAGATGATGGTCCTGTTATCAAATGTGATATCAACTGGGTTTTTCAGCTGGGTATAAACTGGCTCCAGTGCCCAGCATGGTATGTTTAGCACACTGATGTTCCTAATAACAACTCTCTGAGACAGTGAGATCTGAGCGAGATGGTGAGACCTGGAAGTGTCTACTGAAACTCTAAAAAGGGGCTAAAGATCATGCTCAGGATGGCTTCAGTGGTGGGTACTTCTAATTCCTTCAAAATCTGTAATTCATAAATGGTTAATATTGTTACTGCTATTTACCCACAATTTTTAATGAACCAAAACATCCTAGTTTTCAGCTGTGAATGTGGTGTGTGTATGTGTGTGTTACATATGACTTGTGTTGGGTTAGGACTCGGTAGTGCCTGTCTGTGTTTTTAGTATAACTAAAACAGCAACATGGTTCTCTGTTCACATTTTTATATCTCTTGGATTTAGCTTTATCATTTATAAAGTGCTTTACATACTGGCTTATTTGGCAATTACAAAAATACTATAAGATAACATTCCTATTTTACCGATAAGGAAGAGGAGATGATGAAATGTCAATTGACTAGTTAAAGCTGCCTCAGCTGCTTACTTTTTTCTTTTTAATCAAAGTAACACTGGTACATAATATTTTTTAAAATTCTGTGCAGTAGTTCCCCTTCTCCCTGGTCTCACTTTCTTGGTTTCAGTTAACCATAGTCAACTGCAGTTCAAAAATAAATGGAAAATTCCAGAAAGAAACAACTTTAAATTGCACACCATTCTGAGTAGCATGATGTAATCTCATACTGTCTGAAGGGGTGACCTGCCCCTCCACACCTGTGGGCGTTTCTCGTTAGGTGGAACAAGAGACATGAGAAAAGAAATGAGACACAGAGACAAAGTATAGAGAAAGAAAAAGTGGGCCCAGGGGACCAGCGCTCAGCATACAGAGGACCCGTGCCGGCACCGTCTCTGAGTTCCCTCAGTATTTATTGATCATTATCTTTACCATCTTATAAAAAGGGAAGTGGCAGGATAATAGGATCATCATAGGGAGAAGGTCAGCAGTAAGACATGAATACAGATCTCTGTGACATGAATAAGTTTAAGGAAAAGTGCTGTGTCTTGATATGCATATGCAAACATCTCCATAAACCTTTTTAGTGCATAAAGAGCAGCATTGCCGCCAGCATGTCCCACCTTCAGCCCTAAGGCGGTTTTCTCCTTTCTCAGTAAATAGAACGTACAATCGGGTTTTACACCGAGATGCTCCATTGCCCAGAGACGGGCAGGAGACAGATGTTTTTCTCTGTCTCAACTGCCAAGAGGCCTTCTTTCCTCTTACACTAGTCCTCCTCAGCACAGACCCTTCACGGGTGTCGGGCTGGGGGACGATCAGGTCTTTCCCTTCCCACGAGGCTATATTTCAGACTATCACATGGGGAGAAACCTTGGACAATACCTAGCTTTCCTAGGCAGAGGTCCCCACGACCTTTGGCAGTGTATGTGTCCCTGGGTACTTGAGATTAAGAGAATGGTGATGACTTTTCACAAGCATACTGCCTTCAGGCACTTGTTTAACAAAGCACACCCTGCACAGCCCAAAATCGTTAAACCTTGAGTCACCACAGCACATGTCTCTTGCAAGGATAAGGTTGGGGGTAGGGTTACAGATTAACAGCATCTCAAATACAGAACAAAATGGAGTCTCTTATGTCTACTTCTTTCTATATAGACACAGTAACAGTCTGATCTCTCTCTCTTTTTCCCACACTGTCCAGGTCCATCCTACCTGGGCCATGAATCATCCCTTCATCCGGTGTGTTCATGCTGTATATGCTCTCTGCCTACTAATCACTTAGTAGCTGTTTCAGTTACCAGATGAAAAAACATAATGCAAGCGTACCTCATTCTATGGTGCTTCACTTTATTGCAATTTATAGATATTGCCTTTTTTAAAATAAATTGAAGGTTTGTGGTAATACTACATTGAGCAAGTCTATTGGGTTCATTTTTCCAACAGCATATGCTCACTTCATGTCTCTGTGGGACATTTTGGTAATTCTCCCAATATTTCAAACCTTGTCACTATTATTATATCCATTATGATGATCTGTGATCCAGGGATCTTTTATTTTTCTAATGTAATTATTTGGGGGCACCACAAACATGCTCATTTAAGATGACAATCAATAAACATTATGTATGTATGTATGTTCTGACTGCTCCACCCATTGGCCACTCCTCGTCTCTCTCCCTCTCCTTAAAGCCTCCCTGTTACCTGAAACACAATAGTATTGAAATTAGGCCAATTAATAACCCTACAATGGTCTCAAAGTGTTCAAGTGAAAAGAGAAGTCACACATCTCTCACTTTAAATCAAAAGCTAGAAATGATTAAGCTTAGTGAGGAAGGCATATTAAAAGCTGAGACAGCCCAAAAGCTAGGCCTTTTGCACCAAATAGCCAAGTTGTAAATGCAAAAGAAGAGTTCTTAAAAGAAATTGGCAGTGCTACTCTAGTGAATACACAAATGATAAGAAAGCGAAATAGACTTATTGCTGATATGGAGAAAGTTTTAGTGGTCTGGATGGAAGATCAAACAGCTATAACATTGCCTTGGCCAAAATCAATTCCAGAGCAAGGCCCTAACTCTCTTTGATTCTATGAAAACTGAGAGGTAAGGAAGCTGCACAATAAAAGTTGGAAGTGAGAAGAGGTTGGTTCATGAGGTTTACAGAAAGAAGCCATCTTTGTAACATAACAGTGCAAGGTGAAACAGCAGGTGCTGATGGAGAAGCTGCAGCAAGTTATCCAGAAGATCTACCTAAGATAATTGATGAAAGTGGCTACACTAAACCACAGATTTTCAATATAGATGAAACAGCCTTCTATTGGAAGATGGCATGTAGGACTTTCATAGCAAGTGAGGAGAAGTCAATGCCTGGGTTCAGGGCTTCAAAGGACAGGCTGACTCTCTTGTTAGGGGCTAATGCAGCTGGAGACGTTAAGTTGGAACTAATGCTAATTTGCCATTCCAAAACCCTAGGGCCCTTAAGAATGGTGCAAAATCTACTCTACCTGTGCTCTATAAATGGAACAACAAAGCCTGGATGACAGCCCATCAGTAGACAGAATGATTTACTGAATATTTTAAGCCCACTGTTAAGACCTACTGCTCAACAAAAAAGATTCCTTTCAAAATATTACTACTCATTGACAATGCACCTGGTCACCTAAGAGCTCTGATGTACAAGGAGATTAATGTGGTTTCTTTTGAATGGTTGCTAACACAACATTGTTCTGAAGCCCATCGATCAACGAGTTATTTTGACTTCCAAGTCTTATTATTTACGAAATGCATTTTATAAGGCTATAGCTGTCATAGATAGTGACTTCTCTGATTGATCTGGGCAAAGTAAATTGAAAGCCTTCTGGGAAGGATTCACCCTTCTAGGTGCCATGAAGAACATTTGCAATTCATGAGAGGAAGTCAAATTATTAACAGGTGTTTGGTATAAGTTGATTGCAACTCTCATGGATGACTTTGAAGGTTCAGGACTTCAGTGGAGGAAATAATTGCAGATGTGGTAGAAGTACAAGAGAACTGGAATTAGAAGTGGAGCCTGAAGATGTAACTGAATTGCTGCAATCTCATTATAAAACTTGAATAAATGAAGAGTTCCTTCTTATGGATGAGCAAAGAAAGTGGTTTCTTGAGGTGGAAACTACTCCTGTGGAGATGCTGTGAACATTTGTGAAATGACAACAAAAGATTTAGAGTATTACATAGGTTTAATTGATAAAACAGTGGCAGGATTCGAGAGGATTAACTTAAATTCTACTGTGGGTAAAATGCTATCAAACAGCATCACATGATACAAAGAAGTCTTTTATGAAAGGAAGAGTCAATCAATGTGGGAAACTTCATTGCTGTCTTAAGAAATTGCCACAATCACCCCAACCTTTAGCAACCACCATCTTGAGCAGCCATCAACATAAGGAAAGACCCTCCATGAGCAAAAAGATTATAATGTGATGTATGCTCAGATGATCATTAGCATTTTTAAAAAATATTTTGCAAGTAAGGTATGTACATTGTTTTTTAGACATAACGCTATTGCACACTTAATAGACTACAATAGAGTATAAACCTAATTTTTGTATGTGCTAGGAAACCAAAATTTGTGTGACTCACTTTATTGTAATTTTTACTTCATTATAATAGCCTGGAGCCAAATTCATAATATCTCTGAGGTAGGCCAATATATATAGCGTTTGGTACTATCCATGGTTCTGGGTGTCCACTGAAGGTCTTAGAACATACCCTCCATGGATAAAGGGGACAACTGTAGTACAAGTTATAAAATGAAAAAGAGCAGTCCCCTGCCTCATCCCTGATTCATACTACCAAAAAGTGTAGTATTCTTATTTACTTTCTAATGGAAACAATTTTATATCCCTGCCTACAGCACCCACACCCACCCACCCACATTTGTATTCCTTACATTGTTATATAACAATTTGTGATGAAATAATTTATCACTGTTATGATTATATAAATATTGTTCACAGTTGAGCCATTTCTAACCATGATCACAATTCTCTTTTTGAACACGTTTTAATTTTTTCCAAGAAGGTTGTTTTCTGTGCCCATTATTAGTTTATTCCTAAACTTTCAGGCAGAATTATAAAATTCCTCTTAAGACAAACTATATTTATAAATTCCATTT
Organism: Chlorocebus sabaeus; assembly: GCF_047675955.1. Lineage (NCBI taxonomy): Eukaryota > Metazoa > Chordata > Mammalia > Primates > Cercopithecidae > Chlorocebus > Chlorocebus sabaeus. Next base: position 20,171,444 of record NC_132915.1, read on the forward strand.
TTTCTCTTGGATATGTTTCATTTTAAGCTCTTTATCCTCCTGTTCTGAGCTAGATTGATTGTTCTTTTAATTGATTGCAAGTTCTGATTATGAGACTTCCCTTTACATCTTTGCTGGGTTCCAGTTGTTATTTCTTCTTCTTTCTGATTCTGTGTTTACTTGGAGCACATCCTTTCATGTCCTCCAAAGAAAAGGGGCATGGGAGAGAATTTCTTTTGTATTCTTGAATATCTTAAATGTCTTATTCTGCCCTTACACTTGATCAATATTTGTCTGGGTATTGAATTCTAGGTTGAAAGTCATTCTCACTCTGATTTTGAAAACATTACCATCTTTTAGTTTGTATTTGTTTTTTGAAAAATCTAATGCCATTCTAATTCTTCATTCCATATATATTATCTTTTTCTCAAAGAATTTCATATCTTCATTTTATCCCTACTGTTATTGAGGTGGGTGTTTCCCATTTATTATGCTGGGTCCTCCAGAGCTCTTTCTGTCCAAAGATTTATGTGCTTTAGTTCTGGGAATTTTCATATAAGACTCCTTTAAAAAGGTCTCTCATTCTATTTTCTCTGTTCTTGCTTTCTAAACTCCCATCAGACTGATATTATACTGCCTGGATAGTTATTTAATTTTCTTATTATTTTATTTCTGATTTCTACATCTTTCTCTCTTTATTCTGTATGTAAAGGAATGTTTTCAATTTTCCCCACCTGTCTATTGAACTTTTAAAATGTTCTCTTTGTTCTCTGATTGTTCCTTTTTTATAGGACTCTTCTTGTTTCCAAGATTTTTCTCTGATTCTTGGAGATAATAATTGTAAGTTTTATAACATTGTTCTTCTCTTTTCTACACTGTCACTGCTTCCCGCAAATAGCTTCATTTTCTTTGTTTCTTCCTTTCTGTTTTAGGTTGGAGGTTGTCTTTAACTGCCTGCTAACGTTGACTATTCCTTCTTTCTTAGAAGCGAGGCACTATAAAAGAAGATAGGAAGTTCTGTGCTATGGGTGGGTGATTAGATGGTGGCCTATTATGGGGCTTCAAATGCCTGTAATTATTAGGCTTTTTCTCCTAAGCAGGTCTGTTTTTGAGAAATGTTCTGATCTCAACTCTGGCTGTCATATTCTGAGCAGGGGAATGAGGCTGGAGGGCTCAGGATTCAACACATGGACTTTTACTTAACATACCTGTTTTCTTTTACTTTTCTTTTCTTTTTCTTTTCTTTTTCTGAAACATGGTCTTGCTCTGTCACCCAGGCTGGAGTGCAGTTGCATGATCTCAGTTCTCAGTTCACTGCAACCTCTGCCTTTTGGGCTCAAGCAATTCTCCCACCGCAGCCTCCCGAGTACTGGTGCACACCACCACACCCGGCTAATTTCTGTATTTTTAGTACAGACAGGGTTTCACCATGTTGCCCAGTCTGGTCTCTAGCTCCTGGCCTCAAGCAATCCACCTGCCTCAGCCTCCGAAAGTGCTGAGATTACACGTGAGAGCTACCGTGCCAGGACCATACCTGGTTTCAAAATGCACCTTTCTCCTTAAGCTATACTTGGTGCCTGCATGTCTTCTGGCTGAGGGAGCAAATTATAGAATCCTGACAAAGTGGAATGATTGTGGAGGGTGGAAACCCAGTTATTGCTCATGCAATCTTTCCCTGAGCCAACCCCACTGCCTTCAGGAACACCACCACCTTTCTAAATGGTGGAACTTTAGCCCAGGAGGAGCCTTGAAATGTCCCCAGGTATGAACCCACTGACTTCTTTTGGGTTTCTCCCCGAGAGATACAAGGTTTCAGCTTTCTCTCCTGTTAAGTGCTATGCACTCACTTATCTGCATCTCTTTTCCATTTTCTCAAATTTTCTTATTACTCCCCCGCAATATTTCCAATGCATTTTGTCCTTTTCAGTTTATAGGACCTGCCTTTAAACAAACAAACTACTATCCTATCATTTTATTAAGACTTCAGGAGAGAGCATATGTGTGGAAGTCACCAGGTTTAAGAGGCAATCTGGCCCTTATTCTTTTCACATTGCCTCTTTGACACAAATAATCTTCAATTATGCATCAAGTGTTTCTAGATGTGGACCCTGTACACTCTTGTGTGGGAGCTTTACGATTCTCTGTGTGAACTGGTATTCTGATTCTGTTCATTCAAAAGACAGCCATGAGCCAGCTGCTCTGCTGTGCTCTGTGGGCTCCCCAGAGATGAAGAAGATGTTATTTCCTGCTCTCAGGGCACCCCCCTTCATTAGCTAGAGATGGCGATGCTGGTTTTCAGTACTCTGATATTCTGTGTTATTTTAACGTACCAAGAGAGGCAATCTTGTTGGTGTGATTTTGTCATTTCAGTGTTTTAGAAAATCTAAAATGTGAATCATTTTCCCAGGAAGTTGGGTGCTACTTTAAGGAACACATTCTTTCATTTCTAGAGCATTCTGACCACATCCCTCCCCTTTTTAAACCCATCTAAGCTAAGTTATTATTGTTGTTAGAATTCCAATTTCCCAAATTACTTATAATGCAGAGCATCTCTTTTTGCATTTCTTAGTCATATGTATTTCTGCCAAGCCAATTTAGTCATCAGAAGTCCAAGCTCAAGGGCACACTTAGGCCTGCTCCTGCTGTGTCCTACCTACTGAGGTGATGATTTTAAGGGGTTAAGGGGATAGCCCACCATGCCTGCATCCTTCTATCTCTGGGTGCCCCAGAACCCCAGCACCCCTAACCCACAGCACCGAGCAGCTTCTAGAGCCCATATAGGTCTCCTTTCCCGATGTGTCTGGTGAGCAAGGGCAGCATGTGCACTCCTAGGCCCATGGGGTTTGTGCAGAGACCCGAGAAGGCGTGTTCTGTCCCCTGAAATTTTGTGCCCCAGATGATTGCTTATCTCAACCTGATCCTTTCTCTCGGAGGATGCTCTAGAAAGAACAAAGAGGAGTGGTGAGATTTAGAGGAGAGGGGAGCAAGGAGGGAAGGAAGGGTCCATGCTCAGTTCTCAGACCCTCCTCTGGAGCCAGACCACTTGCTGCCTTCACAGCCAGATTCCCCCAACTCTCTCTACTGTTTTACTGAAGGGCCAGAGCTATTCTCCTAGGGCCTGAGCCCCCATCTCCAGGATACATTTTAGGTAATGTACAATAAATACTCAAGGACAAGTGTTGTCATTTTGCTTTAACGTCATAAGCACTATCATCCAACTAAGCCTATTCAAGTTCTGATCCTAGTGACCAGGTTTTCTTAACCACAGCAACTATTTCTGCTTGTCATTATACACTCACAGCCTGACTGTGGGTGTAGGTGATTATCAGTTGAGCAAATTCCCTTGCATAGCCACACTGGAGAAGAGGGTTTATATCAATACTTTGTCTTCCATGTCAGACCTGTTCTCATTGTGATATTCCATTATTATAATGTGAATTTCCTTCACTGAGTGATGGAAGCAATATAGATAAGTTGTCTCTTTATTGCTTCTGGGCTTGATTCAACACAAACAGCTGCCAGCCAACTTGGGTGTGGATCACAAAATTTTATGTCCCCCATAAAAGAAACCTTGGACCCATTAAGCCATCATGCTCCTATTTCCATGACCTCCCAGTCCTAGGTGACAGCTAATCCAGTTTATGTCTGTATGAATTTGACCATTCTGGACATTTCATATAAATGGAATCATATCATATGTGGCCATTTGTGACTGGATTTTTTCACTTAGCATAATGTTCTTAAGGTTTATCTACTTTGTAACCTGTATCAGTACTTCATTTACTTTTAATTGCCAAATCATATTTCAGTGTGATTCAACAATCATGTTTTGTTTATCCATTCATCGGTATGGGTATTGTGTTGTTTCCACTTTTTGGCTGTTATGAATAATGCTGCAGTGAAAATTCATGAACAGGTTTTTGTGTAGACATTTGTCTTCAGTTCTCTTGGGCATATGCCTAGGAGTGGAACTACTGGGCCATTTAGTAATTATGATTAACTAGGTGAGGAAATGTCAAACTATTTTTCAAAGTGGCCACATGATTTTATAGTCCCACCCATGTATGAGGGTTACAGTTTCTCCACATCCTCACCAGTGCTTGTTATTGTCTATCTTTTTGGTGACAGTAACTCCAATGTGTGTAGTTGGTACCTCTTTGTGGTTTTGATTTGTGTTTCCTGGATGGGTAATGAGTCTGAGCATCATTTCAAGTGCTTGTCAGCCATTTGTGTATCTTCTTTGCAGAAATGCCTATGTGAATATTTTGTTCATTTTAAAATTGCATTCTTATTTTTTTATTACTGAGTTGTAAGCATTTTTCATTCTGAATAGAAGTTCCTTATTAAATACATGATTTACAAATGTTGTCTCCCATTCTATAGGTTGTCTTTTAACTTTTTTGACAAGTATTCCTTAAAGTACAAAAGTTTTTAATTTCGATGTAGTCCAACTTATCTGTTTTTTCTTTTGTTGCTTCCCTTTTGGTGTCATATCTCAGAATTCATTGCCTAACCAAAGGTCAAAAAGATTTATGCCTATGTTTCTTCTAAGAGTTTTATAGTTTTAGCTCTTCTGTTTAGATAAATGATCTATTTTGAGTTAATTTTTGTATATTGTGTGAAATAGGGATCCAGTTTCATTCTTTTACATGTGAATATCCAGTTGCCCCAGTACAATTCAATGGAACAATCTTTCCCCATTGAATTATCTTGGCACCTTTGTAATAAAATCAATTGACTATAAATTTGAGGGCTTATTTCTGGGCTCTCAATTCCGTTATCCTAAATGTCTATGCTTATGCTAGTACCACACTGTTTTGATTACAATAGCTTCGTAGTAAGCTTTAAAATCAGGGAGTGTGAGTCCCCTAACTTTGTCCTTCTTTTTCAAGGTTGTTTCGGCTATTCTGGTTTTCTTACATTCCCATATGGATTTTAACATTAGCTTGTCAATTTCTGTAAAAAAAATCCAGGTGAAATTTTAATAGAGATTGTATTGAATATGTAGATCAGGTTGGGGAATATTACCATCTTAAGAATATTAAGTCTCCAGATTTATCAATGTGGGATGTTTTTCCATTCATTTAGATCTTCTTTAATTTCCTTTGTTTTTGTTTATGTTTTGAGACAGGGTCAGGCTCTGTCACTCAGGCTTGAGTGCAATGGCATGATCTTGATTCACTGTAACCTTCACCTCCTGGGATTAAGCCATCCTCCCACTTTAGCCTCTGAAGTAGCTGGGACTGCAGGGGCACACTGCCACACCCAGCTAATTTTTGTATTTTTTTGTAGAGATGGGTTTTTCCATGTTGCCCAGGCTGGTCTTGAAGTTCTGAGCTCAAGCCATCTGCCTGTCTCAGCCTCCCAAAGTGCTGGGATTATGGGAATGAGCCATTATACTCAATCCTAGATCTTCTTTAATTTCTTCCAACAATTTTTTGTAGTTTTCAGTGTACAAGTCATACAAGACTTCTTTTGTTAAGTTTATCCCTAAGTATTTTATTCCTCTTTGATGCTATTCTAAATGGAATTGTTTTCTTAATTTCATTTTTGGAATGTTGATTACTAGTTGTTTTAGTCAGTTCAGGTTGCTATAGCAAAATGTCATTAACTGGGTGGCTTACACAACAGACATTTATTTTTCACAGTTCTGGAGGCTGGGAAGTCCAAGATCAAGTTACCAGAAGATTCTGTTCTTGGTGAGGGCCCTCTTCCTGGCTTGCAGATGGTTTACATGACCTCTTCTTTGTGTGTAGGCTTGGAGAAGAGAGAGAGAAAAGAGAGAGAGAGAGAGAGAGAGGTCATGTCATGTCTCTTCCTCTTATAAGGGAACTAATCCCATCATGACAGCACCACTCTCATGACCTCATCCAAACCTAGCTGCCTCTCAAAGGCTTACCTCCAAAAGCATCACATTAGGGCTTAGGGCTTCAACATTTTAATTTTAGGGTGACGCTAACAATAACAGTAGTGTATAAAACTACAATTGATTCTTACATTGATCTTGTATCCTGTGTCTTTGCTGAGCTTATTTATTAGTTCTAATATTTCAAAAATATATTTCTTAGGATTTTCTATATGCTGGACCACATATTCTGCAAATACAGATCATTTTAATTCTTCCCTTTTTCTCTGGATGTCTTTTATTTCTTTTTGTTACCTAATTGTCCTGGCTAGAACCTTCAGGACAATATTTCTTTTTAGAAGATAAGGGCTCAGAAATGCAGTTTTCCATCACATCATTGAGTCTGTGCCATGAAAGATTCAGGGAACAGAGAGGGGTTTTTTTGAAAGTGATAGTATCATAGTTCTGCTTAACACACCTTCCCCTGATGACATGTTAAAACATCTTAGCAAAGAAAGTGCTGATATGCTGTCATCCATTTTCCAAAGTAATGACACTTTATCAGTAGAAGTCCTAGTGCACGGATTTCCAAGGGTATTTTATCTATAAATCATTTTGGGGGCTGAATGACAGAGCTGGTGTAAAGCTGTATGGAGTTGGTTTTACTTGGACAAGCACTGCCAGATTCAGCACTTTGTCAAATTCCAGAAAAAGACAAATATAACTCCAAGAGAATTAGCCTATAGTAATATTATTAATGTGGTGATTCCATGGGGAAACAGACTCCAAACAACCACAATAGGCTGCTTCTTACTTACCGATGCAGTTGATACGTATTTTATCTTTTGTATATTTGTTTATTCCTGCTCATAATAATGTTCTGGGTGTGGACCTTCTGCTCCCATTATATTTGAGGACAAACAGCTTTTTATGACCTTTACAAGTCCTTAAACACCAGGTGCGGTATCATGCATAGACTGTCTGGATAGTTCATTCTGACTCCTGCACGACTGTAGCGAGTGACTTTGGTGATTGCCTTCCAGTCTCAAGCCTAGCACTTACTTTTCTCCTACGTTCTCAACTACCCTTCTGAATATCTCCCCTAAAATGTATCCCAGGCGCCCCAAGCACAATATGTAGCAAGCTCATCCCCCACTGTCCCTGCTCAAACTGCTCTTCCTCTGTGATTTTCACCTTCTCATAATGATGCTGTTATCTTTCCTATCAGTCTTTCAAGTTTATTTAATGTTGGTACCTTCCTCTCCCATACTTCCTTTATCCAGTCTTTAATGGGTCATGTTGAGTCTACTTGTTTTGCTCCTCTCAAGTGTGCTCACACTTCCCAGCCCCTGCATTCTTGGGCTGTCCACCTACATAGAGTGCCCAGATTTTAGGGTGGCCCCTATTCATCAATTTCTTTAATGTTAATTTGTTGCATGACCAACCTTCAAGCACTGTCCTGATCTCATCACTTCCCTGCCCATACAACCTCAATAGCTCCACATTACTTTTAAAATCGAGCCCAAATTCCATAGCAAGCAAAGTTCTCCTTAATTGGCCCCAGTGTTTCTTTTCCATGTAATTTCCTGCAGGGGCTGAACCTAATACCTTCAGGTATTGTCCCTTCACTTTCTTACTCCCAGATCTTTGCTTATCTATCTCTCCAGTTTTGAACAGCCCAACCCATCTTAGCATTCATCTTATTGTTCTCTTAACTCATCTCGAAGGTGACTGATATGGTTTGGCTCTGTGTCCCCACCCGAATCTCATATTGAATTGTAATTCCCAATGTTGGGGAGAGACCTGGTGGGAGGTGACTGGATCATGGCAGCAGATTTCTCCCTTGCTGTTCTCGTGATAGCAAGTCAATTCTCATGAGATCTGATGGTTTAAAAGTGTGTGGCACTTCTCCCTTGGTTCTCTCTTTCTCTCCTGCTGCCATGGTAAAACGCGTTTGCATCCCCTTCTCTTTCTGCCGTGATTGTAAGTCTCCTGAGGCCTCCCAGCCATGCTTCCTGTATGGCCTGTGGAACTCTGAGTCAATTAAACCTCCATTCTTTACAAATTACCCAGTCTCATGTAATTCTTCATAGCTATGTGAGAACAGAATAATACAGTGACCTTCTCTTTGACGCCTTTCCTGATCTTTCCAATTACAGTATTCTCATGTACTTTCTAATCCTCTAGCACTTTAGCTATAGCTTTCACAGGCATTCACCACTTTCTGTCTTATAAATTAGTCGTGTTTGTGGATGTGTGAATACCCCAATCTCCTGTAAGCTCTTTGCAAGGAAACAGATGTTGACTGAATCCATGACAGAGTATTGCACAGCCACCATGGTTCACATTGCTGCTGGATTGGATCAGACCCTGATCATTTCTCACCTGTGCTATTATAGTCACCTTTATTTATCTCCCAGCCTCCTATTCTTCTCTTCCTGTTGTTTGCTAATTGAAGATACTCTCTAGAGTCACCTGATGAGGTGCTTCTTTTCCTGGTGTGACCTGGTGTCAGCCCATGTCCTCAGGACTCCATCCAGATTCCTTAGCTCCATAGGCCACTTTCTCTCCACCCTAGTCCTCCCCACCCAGAGGTTCAGTGAACTTCCTGAACATACCATGACTGTTCTGTACCAGTGAGCATTCTCCACCTCCAGAGTATGGGGAGGTTACTGGATGCCCTGATAACTCCTTGCTGTCCAAAACATAAGTATTTCATCTTTAAGCATATTCTGTACTCTTCCATTTCCCTGATGTCACTATGAGTCCATGCAGACCTGCTTCCTCAACATCACTCATACGACCTCCTAAACATACCAAAGCACAGTTTTGCTTTCTTACAAAATTATGTATGCACATGTTCATCATTCCCAAAGGTTGTGACCTTCCTGAAGAGCAGAGGCTTTCTTTTTATCTTTATAACATTAGCATCTAGTCATCTGGTAGGTGTTCAATACATGTTTGAATGAATGAAAACAAAACCCAGGAATGCTGAAAACTGGTGAGTGAACCAGAACCAACCATGCCAAGACTGTCTCTTTACAGCCTTCTGTGAAAGAAAAATTGTTCAAACCTGGTGTGCAGTAGAGCTTTCTGCATGATGTAATGCACAGTCTCTTTCTGGGAAGTAATTTACATTTCTGATTAAATGCTTGAGTGATTTTTTGATACTCCTAAATGATTAAGAACTTCTGGGAAGTTAGGGTTGTCCACCCAACAGACTGATGAATCTAATAATCTTTAACCAGACTTTTTTTCTTTTTTGGTTGTCAGTCTTTTCTTGCAGAGAGTATAAAACTTTGATACATTCTTGTAAGTAATTTGTCTGGAAACTTCTTTTGTTTTTTAACAACACAGTTTATCCTAGGACTATTTCTGGGCCCTCCCTCTTGCAAAACAATTTATATATGAATGCAATATTTCATTTATTCTCCGTCTTCACCCCACCCTCTTCTCCCAGCTTTCCTTGTCCCTAAGAATAGGGCATATGCTAGGTCTGGATGGATGAATGGTAGGTCTCATAAGAAGGAAGAGAGGGAACTGTTAGTACTTATGGGGTGGGAGCCTCATGCAGCTCCGTATAACAAAAGAGGAAATGGGGAGGTAAAGCATCCTACAGGGTCCTGAGACTAACAGGTTGGGAGGGCTCAAATAATGCAGCACCTTGTGGACTTGCTAAGGAAGGTAGATCTTATACACACGTCAAAAGATGAAACTGACTTTAGCTAAGGGCCACTGAAATTCACAAAAATGTGCTGCATGTGTTGAGAGTTTTAAGAACAGCATTCTTACTGGTTGAGATGGGCTAGGATATGCCAGAGACGCCAATACTCAAGTCTCAGTGACCTAGAACAACTAAGATTTATTTCTTGCTCATGCAACATGTCCAGCCAGAGGGGTGAGGGCTGTGCTTCACACAGTTACCATGCAGGACCTGGGATAACAAAGATGTTCCCATTTTATGATCATCACAAGGCTCCAGGATTTGTTGCAACAGAGAAGAGAACATAGAGAAGGATGCAGCAGCAATTAAATGATTCTGCTTGGAAGTGACAAACTTCTCACATTACGTTGACCAAATCAGATCACATAGTCACACCAACTTCAAGAAGCACAGGGGAAGATAATCTTCCCACATTCCTGGAAAGAGAGAAACTCTTGAAATATTAATAAATATTAGAAATGCCTACTTTGTGTAGCAAACACAACACAAGGACAGAAAGGCCACTTCAGATCTTGAAGGATGTTTTAGACAGTGACCGAAAAGAGAATTAGATTGACCATCTGTATGTCTGATTAAAAGGAAAGATTTCAGATCTTCAGAATGGCAGTGTGAGGGTTTTGGTAGACCCTCTCCAGTGAAACAGCCATTTAACTGGCAAAAATTATAATCAAACAACAATTTAAAGCCTCTGGAAATTGTCTTAAAAGCATACAGCAAATGGAAAAACATTTATGCAAGAAAATCTATATGCCAGTAAGAGCATTAAGAGTTGGTAGCATTTGAGCCGTGACTCATTCTCATGCCCCTGCCCCCATGTCCATGTGATAGAAGCTCTATCCAGGAAGATGTAGCCAAGAAGATGGGGGCTGCTTCTGTCCACTCCCCAGCTCCTGGTCTAGGACCCCTCTGAGAGGGGCAGGCTGCCAGTGTATCTCATACCCTCTAGCCCTGAGTTGTGGAAGTGCTATTTTAGGCAAGTGTGGCTGAGAAGATCTTTTCCCCACTTAGAGCTTACTTGTGGATCAAGGGCTTTGATTCAGACATGATAGGGCAAGACGTCTGGGGCCCCTCAGTATGCCTAATGGATGAAGACTTTATGCCAAGAGGGGCAAGAAAAGAAAACCAAGGACTATCAACTTTTTCCCTCCACCACCCTAACACACAGTGCCCACTTGTAGAGCAGAAGTTTCACTGCAGAAATTGGCCATTGTCCCCACTCCCAGCTCTGGCATAGTGACATGGGTGTTCTATCTAAAGGGAGATGCAGGTTGTCATAAGAATGGGAATGGAGAGCTCCATTGCACTTGACTAGTCTTTAAAAAAAAATGGAGAGCTCCGCAGTTCTGCCAGAGGAGTAACTTTATTGGAAAGCAACACGAAGCAGTTCTTGCCTAAGTTCATCCACAAAGCAGTAGACCTGTTGGTGGTGAGCAATTAAGGGGTGGGGACTAGTAGCTCCATGAATCTAGTAGCCACATGCAACATGGCAGATTGGAAAGAGACAGCCCAGAATACCCTTCCTAAGGTGATGTTCCCCCCAAGGGCTCCAGAAGCGTGGTGTGCACAAGGCTATATTCACTCAGGAACAATCAGAGAGGGTCATGGGTTAGACTGGAAAGCATTCTCCAAGCCACATAGATCCATCAGTAACATGCAGATTTATTGGAAGACTTGCGGGAAGACTCAAAGGGCATAAGCACGACCTCAGAGCAAACCCCGGCTCAGCAAGCTACTCTGACCCAGAGGTGACTCCTAGGATTCCAGACTTTAAAAAATTACACTCATCCTGGTGATCTGAACAGCTGGGCACCTGCCCAACTCTGCACCCCCTCAGGAGTGCCCACTAAAGAGACCCTCTGAACTACTAGTCCCTGGCTGAACGTGGAGCAAAACTGTAAACTCCCTGAAATTTGAAAGCAGTCTCCAAGATACACACACACACACACACACACACACAGAGTGGTAAAAGGCAAAAAAGAGTCTCTAACTGGCTGAGAGGGTTTAAGCACAATCTTTGACCAAAAAGTGGTTTATGTTGACTCAGGGGCCAGCCTCTAGGAAGCCAAGGGGAGAAACACCTGAGCAGAGACTTCAGAGGCTCCATGTGGTAGGAAAAATAGACATCACAGAGTTAGTCACGCATAGTCCCTAAATGAACAAACAAATGACCAAACAACAAACCCAGAGGGGAGGGAGAAGAGGGGAGGGAAGGATCAGTACACAGAGTTGCTACCATGTATTATCTAAAGTGTCCAGTTCTCAACAAAAAGCTGTAAGTCGTGCAAACAAATAACAAAGTGTGACCTACGCCCAGCAAAGGGAAACAAACCAACCAACAAACAAAAAACAGGCTTGGAAGGCCCCAGAGGTTGAATTCTGCAAACAAAAACTTCAAAGCAGCTATTATGAATATGTTCAAGCACTAAAGAAAACCATATTTAAAGAATTAAGCAACAGAATGACAGCAATGACTGAACATGTAGAAATTATAAAAATGAGCCAAATGGAAATTTGGAAGTTGAAATGTACAATCACTGAAATGAAAAACTTGCTAGAGAGGATCAGTAGTAGATTTAACAGAAGAAAAGATCAGTGTGAACTTTAAAGAGAGATCCCAAGAGATTATGCATTCTAAAGATTAGAAAGAAGAAAGAAAAGGAAGCAGGGCCTCAGATCAATGTGGGGCACCATTTAGCACCCCAATATTTGCATATGGAATGCAGGACAAGACCAGAGAAAGGAATAGAAAAAAATATTCTGTCATAGTGGCTGAAAACTTGCCAGATTTGATGAAAAACACTAACTGAAGCATCCAAGGACCTCCATGAACTCTAAGTGGGAGCAATGCAAAGAGAGCCATATGCAGTCACCCAGACACGTTATAATCGAACTGCTGAAAGTCCAAGTGAAAGAGAAATCTTGAAAGAAGCAAGAGATAAACTCATTATGCACAAGGGAACCCTAATCAAATTAATAGCAGAATTCCCATAAGAAAAATAGAAGCCAGAGGCAATGAAAAAAGTCAATCAACAATCCTATATTACCCAGCCTAGTGGCACATGCCTGTAATCGCAGCATTTTGGGAGGCCAAGGTAGGAGAATTGCTTGAACCCAGGAGTTCAAGACCAGCCTGGGTAACATGGCAAAACCCTGTCTGTATAAAACATTTTAACAATTGGCCTGGTGTGGTGGCATGCACCTGTGTTCCCAGCTACTTGGGAGGCTGAGGTGGGAGGATTGCTTGAGCTTAGAAAGCTGAGGCCTCAAAAAAAAAAAAGAAAAAAAATCCTATATCAAGCAAAGGTAGAAAGCTATGTTTCAAAAATGAAGGCAACCCTCATACATTGGTGGTGGGAATAAAAAATGGGGCAACTGCTTTAGAATACAGTTTGTCAGTCCTTTCAAAAACTTCAACATAGAATTACCCAGCTATTCTACTCCTAGGCTTATACCCAAGAGAAATGAAAACACACATCTGCACAAAAACTTGTATATGAATGCTCATAGCCAAAAAGTGTAAAAAATGTCCAAATGGCCTCAACAAAGGAGGAGATAAATAAGTGTGGTATTTTCCTACAATGGAATATTATTTGGCAATAAAAAGAGATGAAGTACGTGACCTACAGCAGGGAGGAACCTGGAAAACCTTAAGCTTAGGGCAAGAAGCCAATCCCAGTGGATTACATATTGTGTGGTTTCCGACATAGAAAATATCCACAATAGGCGAATTCATAGAGACAGAGGTTGTCTTATTGGCTGCCCAGGGCTAGGAAAAGGGGGAGGAAATGGGGAGTATCTGGCTGTTATCACAAAGGACCACAAGTTAGGTGGCTTAAAACAACAGAAATGTAATCTTTCATAGTTCTGGAAGCTAGAAGTCCAAAATCAAGGTGTTGACAGAGCCATCCGCCCTCTAAAGCCTCTAGGAGAGGATCTTCCCTCCTTCTTTCCACTTCTGGCATCCCAGGAGTTTCCTGGCTTTTAACTCCAATCTCTGCCTCCGTCTTCCCTCTGTGTCTGTGTCTGACTTCACATGGCATTCACCTCTCTGTGTGTCCGTGTCCAAGTTTCTCCCTTCTTATAAAGACACTGCTTATATGAGAATAAGGGCTACCCAAGTGACCTCTTCTGAACTTGATTACATCTGAAAAGATCCTATTTCCAAATAAGGTCACATTCACCAGTACTGGGGATTCAGATTTCAACATACAGAATCCTAATAGATATGGGGGTTTTCTGGAGGGGTGATCACAATATTCTAACATTGATCATAATGATGGTGGCATGACTCGTTGGATATTCTAAAATCCAATGACTTGTGTGTTTTGAATGGATGAGTTGTGTGGTATGGAAATTGTATCTCAAAAATATTGTTTTTAAAAATGAAAGAGAAATAAGAATATCCCTAGAATAAGAAAGAAAAAAAAAACCAGACTTTGTGGCTAGAAGCCCATCTTAAAAAGAAATACTTAAAGGTGGTCTTCAGGTTAAAAGTTAGTGATGCTAAAAGGTAATTCAAATCCACATTTAAACACACACACACACACACACACACACACACACACACAGCCGGGCATGGTGGCTCATACCTATAATCCCAGGACTTTGGGAGCCTGAGGTAGGTGAATTGCCTGAGGCCGGGAGTTTGAGACCAGCTTGGACAACATGGCAAGACCCCATCTCCACAAAACATACAAAAATTAGCCAGACTTGGTGGCAAGGACCTATAGTCCCAGCTGTTCTGGAGGCTGAGGTAGGGCAATGACATGAGCCCAGGAGGCTGAAGTTGCAGTGACCTGAGATTACACCACTCCACTCCAACCTGGGCAACAAAGCGAGACCCTGCCTCAAAAAAACAAAAACAACAGCAACAAACCAGTTCCAGCAAAGGTAATTATGTAAGTAATGATAAAAGGCAGTATAACTATATATTTCTCTTTCTTTTCTTTGCTGATGTAAAAAGCAATTATATAAAAGAGGGGAAGCCATACATTTACTTTCACCCACATAAAGCCAGACAGCCCCAGGATTCCTTCTAAATTTCAGCCATCAGACTGGTTCTGTCCAACTTCCAAGCTGCTCTCCTATCCCAATATTTCCTGTCCTTGGTGGGGGTTCCTGGGGTATTGACCTATTGAAGTTGGCATGATTCTACCAGCACCCACTCCTGAAATGGAAGCCAAACAATTATTTTTTGGGGCATTTCTCGTTGCTACTGATATTGGTTGAGAAACTACATGTGTTCTTTGCTGAAGGAACAAAAACAGTTATCTGAAAGTTAATCACACTTTCTAAATGACAGAAATGTTTGGCTGGAGTTAAAAACTAAAGGTTAAGGATAAAGGTCCATTTTCTTAGATTTAATCCCCTTGGCCTTGGTCCTACCCCAGGCCAGGAGATTTTTAAAAGCAAAGGTTAGCATCTGTCTGAGAACTGACTGGTCCACATATTATACAACATTTGTTTTTTTTCTTTTTTTAAGTGACATCCACTGATTCCAAGCTTTTTATGAGCAGCTCTGATTCTTGGCTGTCTTGAGTAGAGAATTATTATTGGCATTGCCTAAAGTGTGTCAGTTGTTTGAGATGCACTGTTGCCGTATCTGATTACAATGGGGACTCCTAGTATCCTCATCCAGAGAGCAAAGGAGGTTACTTACTGGTATGGGAGTTTTAAGATTCCCACGTTCTGCTATCACTTTTGCTCTGAAATCCCGTGGGGATCCAGTAGGACTCTGTATTCGGAAGTGGTGCACTTCGCATTCACAACAGAGGATCAAGATCAGAGCTTAGTGATCCAACAACCCCTCTCCTAATCTGTGCTGCCAACTCAAGTTGTTTATTACCCTTGGGTTGGAGACACCTTAGAAGAGAGAGCTCCTGTGGGTTACTCCTCTGCTGGAGAGGCACGGAGCCCCCGGGGGAAGACCAAGTGCAGCAGCTCTGGTGGAGGAACTTGGTGACTGCGCATCTGAGGACCGTGGGGGGTTTAAAGCTGCCAGTTCTCCCTGAACCTGAAAAGGTGAGGCAGGGGTGGTGGTGAGAGGGGATGACAGAGTCAGGGGTCGAGGGGCAGAAAGGATGAGCTAAGTCTTTCCTTTTTTTTTACCCCCTCCGTGAGATGGAGTCTCGCTGTGTTGCCCAGGCTGGAGTGCAGTGGCTCCGTCTCGACTCACTGCAACCTCCATCTCCCGGGTTGAAGTGATTCTTCTGCCTCAGCCTCCTGGGTTGCTGGGATTACAGGCACCCACCACAATGCCCAGCTAATTTTTGTATTTTTAGTAGAGATGGGATTTCACCAGGTTGGCCAGGCTGGTCTTGGTCTCCTGACCTCGTGATCCACCCGCCTTAGCCTCCCAAAGTGCTGGGATTACAGGCATGAGCCACTGTGCCCGGCCTGAGCTTGAGTCATTTCTAACCAAAGCTGGGAGAATGGAAAAAGGACCACGAATGGGGGAGCGTCCAGTCAGCCTCCCAGGCAAGAGCCACTGCGCCTGTGACCACAGCAGGATTCCCCCCTCACTGGTATTCCAGCAACGCGCCCTGAGCCCCCGGGAGCTCCCAGAGGAAAATTACTGCCTGTCTGAGAGTCACAGCTGCCGAGTCTGTCTGAACACATGCCCAGGGACAAAGAGCTGCAGGGCAAAGACTGGTGAACATCTGATTAAAATGTCATGTTTCTAGATAAAATTTACTTCTCGGTAGTGATTTAAGAGAAGTCTTACTCATGCTGCTAAGCTCATGTTCATACTCAGAAAATCCTGTCTATGCAGGCTGGACAAGTGGTCTCAGCCTAAAAGCCCTCGGTAGCAACCATGTGATTTAATACACCCACCTCTTGCCTTGACCCCCAATAGAAGTTTCTCAACAACAACAAAAAAGCATGTAGAAAGCAATCATATAAGAGAGGAATCCGTACATTCTTAAAGCACACAATAAGGTATGTGCTTATTATACATTGTATGCCAAGAATTCAAAAGCACACAATATATACTTTCTTTGGCTTTTACGCTTGCTCAGGAGAATATCAGAAAGCGCGGGGCCTTTCTTAGGGAAAGATGGTTTGCTGGGATGCTATTATTTGTTCAAGGAATTCTAACATGGAAATGCATACTGATTTGAAAGAAGCATGTTTAGGGGGTATGTATTGTCAATACCTTAAAATAAACGTGAGTATAAAGCTACAAGGACTGTATCCCTCATGATTTACTTCCTAACTGATCCTTATGACAGAATCATGATATAGGATCCCCATGTTGTCAACTACCCCTTCTGATAAAGATGGTGAGCGAGGCTAAGAAGATGAGTTTGGAATCAAACATGGAATCCCACCCAATTGCTTATAAGCTGTGTGACATCAGGCAAGTTGCCCAAGCTTTCTGAGTCCCGTTTTTTACTTTTTAGAATATAATAATTTTGTTCCAGAGGGATGTTGTGAGAATCACCTTCGAGGCCAAGCCCATGTTTTATTCCAGAGCTTCTCGATGTTACCATGCAAATGAACTACCTGGGATCTTGCTAAGACGCAGCTTTGGAGTCATTATCTGGTGGGGGCTGAGATTCTGCATTGTTAGCAAACTCCCTTGCTCCCGTGCTGGTGCGCTGTGGCTGGTGAGGGGTTCACTTTGGACAGCCAAGTTTTGCAGCACTCACAGTGCGGATGCCACCCCCTGCAGCCCTCCGTGGGGGCCTGGTGAGAGCCTGCTGGGGACCCACCTGGGACTCATAAAGGCCCATCGTTCAGTGACTGATTGGCACAAGTGAAGGCTGGATATCTGCCACTTATCACAGCTAATGGAACTGTCTCCCTTAGATAAATTGAGTTAGAGAATAGCTTTAGGGTTCACAAATTAACTTTATACCTTATTTTCTGAGCCCTTGATGTCTGTGATCCCACTGGGTTGATTTGGTGTGGTTTTGTGGTGAGACCTGTAAGGGAGAGGTGCTATAAATCCAATTTACAAAAAAACAAAGCGACACTGGACCTGGCCCCTGCTCTTCCGTCCATGCCCCACAGTCTGTGCTGGTGATAATGCACTTCGTTCTTTTCATTCTTGGGCATACCCTTTCCATCCCCCATAGCCTAGGCGTAGTCAGGGGGCAGGTCTGGCTAAAGATGGTTTTTGGTCCCTTCATTTCTTTCCCTTTCCTTCCTGTGTCCTCGTCCCCAGACCCCTTTCTCTCCTAGGAGCTCCCGTGAGGACCTGTAGGGACTCCAGTCCATCACAGTCGCTTGCAGACACCCTCCCAGCCAAGGCTGGGTCATTGGTCCCCGTCTGTCGAGAGTTTTGCCAATTGGTTTGTGTACTAATTTCCTGGAGCTGTCTTAACAAACTGGGTGGCTCGGAGGTCAGGAGGCCAGCAGTCAGAAATCAAGGTGTCGGAAGGGCTGATTCCCTCTGGAGCCTCCGAGGAAGAATCTTTCCCGTGCCTCTCTCCCAGCCCTGCTGGTCGCCAGCAACCCTTGGCATTCCTCGACTCGCAGACACAATACTGCAGTCTCTGCTTCCATCCTCATATCGGCCTCTGCCCTGTGTCTTCCTCTGTCCTCTTCTGTGTCTTATAGACACTCTCATCAGATTTAGGGTCCACCCTAATCCAGTGTGACCTTATCTCGATCCTTACTTCAATGACATCAGTGAAGACCATCTTTCCAACAATTCTGAGGTTCCAGGAGGACATAATTTGACGGAGACACGATTCGGCTCACTAGAGTTTGGAAGAATTTTTCTGATGGGAGGTTTGGAGGATGGGAGAAAAAGAACAGGAAAACCAAATCAGAGAAGGAAATGAACTTGTCCCTGAGAAGTGCATGGAGCTATAGGGGATCCACGAGACCCATTGGTGCCCGCACCAGGACACAAACTGGTCTCCTCTGTCTGGCTACTGTGGGGTAGCAGGATGGGCAGGGCACAGAATGCCTGGCAGATGATGGGCGAGAGATGCCAGGAGGATAAAAGGCACTTTTTAGGTCCCATGGGCTGTGAGAAAGCTTTGTACCTGGAAGTCAGGGGAGTTTGGGGTCAAATAAGGACACATTATTATGCTTGGCTACTGAGAAGCTCATTTGACATTTGGAAAATAAAAAATGAAATTGTCGAGAGATCAGGCATTGCTAATATAAATAGCAGAAATTAGGGGCCCAGCCTCCCCTGCAAGTGGGACTGACAGACGAGAGCTCAGGAAAGAGCTTGCGGGTAGGACCTTGGAGATGAGGGCCTCAGAGCAGTGGGGTCTCCTGAGGCGAGAGGCAGTGCCTGGGGACGGATGTGGGGGAGGAAGTTGCAAAGAGAGACATCCTGGGTCTGCACACAGCTCACGAAGGAACACATGGAAGCAGACAGGAGGCGAGGCCAGGCGTCATTTTGCCTGGATTCCTCAGGCAGGAGGACATTGCAGAAGACTTTGAGATGAGGGCAGGCCGGGCTTGGGCTGAGCTGCAGGCGGTCTTACAGTAAGACAATCCCCCTGCTCCGTATGTTTCATTGTGGTAAAATATACCTAACATAAAATTTGCCATTTTAGCCTTTTTTCTTTTTTCCTTTTTTCTTTTTTTTTTTTTCCTGAGACTGGATCTCACTCTGTCACCAAGGCTGGAGGGCAGTGGCATGATCACAGCTCACTGCTGCCTCCACCTCCCGGGTTCAAGTGATTCTTGTGCCTCAGTCTCCTGAGTAACTGGGGTTACAGGTGCGTGCCACCACGCCCGGCCACTTTAGCCATTTTAAAGTGTACAATTCAGTGGCATGAAGTACATTCACATTGTCGTGTACGTCCCTTATTTTTTTTATCATGAGTGAGGGACCGAGGGTGATGACAGTGGGGAGGACCTGTTGTTGGTGACAGAGTGCCATGAGGAGGTGGGGCTAGAGTCTTGGGTTAAGGGGGAGAAGAGGGCAACTCCTCCCCTCCAGCTTGTGATAAAAGGAGCTTAGGTTCTGCAGAGAGGTGGACTTTGTGGAAGTCTGGAAAGCACAGTGGAGATACTGTTCAGGAATAAAAGGACACCGATTGCTGCTGTGTCCCCTCAGGATGTGGCCCTGCTAATGCCAAATTTGCTTTGAAAGCCAGAGAAAAGCCCTCGATATTGATAAACAATCTCTGATACAAAAGTGCACAGATACTTTTAGTATCTTTACTCTAGGAAAACAGTACAGTAAATTGAGAAGAGACTTCAGTGTAAGTTCTCTTCAAATACGTGGGGCATCCTTACACTAAAAAAGCGTTTGCTATTTATCCAAAATCCAAATTTAACTGGTATCCTGTATTTTTATTTTTTGGCAACCATATTCTGATGGGACTTTGATATCTGGGCTAACTAAATCCAGAACTTTTACTAACTGTGCCCCACTGTGATGGGGTCTTCTCACCAGTCGCTAATCCATCAGAAGCACACCGCAGGTTCAGGCGTACATGGCCAGCCCATTCCTAGCCCGCCACACTGCTACCCAGACAGAACATCCACTGCGTCCACATTCCCCCCAGGCTGCAAGGAGTTCCCAGGAGACTTTGTTTTCCTCTTCAAATCTGTGCACTTGGGTCTGGTTTCACCTGCAGAGAAGTGGGTAATGGCTGATAGAGGAAGATGCAGGTCCCTGAGACAGTCGCTTCTGCTCCACAGTGCCATCTAGAGGAAAGCCAGGACATATGCTCTGAGGATCGCAAGGCTGGGGTGTTAATAAGGAGGCCCTTAGGAATTCTGGGGTGCCCTGTTCTCCTCATTATGATCCCGATCCCAGGCAGAAATGCCTGTGGGTTATCACTGCAAAAGGAAAACAACAACAAAAATTTCATCCAGGATTAAAACCACCATTTCGAAAGCACATCATTAAAGCAAGCTGTGACCCAAATATTGGTTGCGGTGTGCTTAAGAGTTTTTCAAGCAATTGAAAAGAGTGGAAAAGTGAAACACCAAGAAAAAAGAAAAAGTAAAAAAAAAAAAAAGCAGAGTAAGGAATGTTGTTGGATGATTCTCTGCGAGCCAAGGGGGACTTTTTTTATTTAAAAATATGTAAGCTTTGGTGTTGAGGGAGAACTACTGCAAAACTAGACTTGAATTACCATCGCAGCAGGATTTTGAAAATTTATGAAGAGTGGCAGTCTGGGCGTGAGGGTGTCTATAGCCTGGATGAAGGTGCTTATGAAATAAAAGGCATGTCAATGGGAAATGTGGCCTCTGGAAACATGAAGTTAAATTCAGTGCAAAGAGTAGGACAACCTCACATATGTCCTTGTGTGCAAGGGAAATCAGCTGCCCTCTTGGCTGCTTTCTCACATTCTGATAGGGCATTGCCACTCCATCACACAGAGCTGTCTATAAGACATTGATGGAGTACTATGGAAAGCTCAGGGGCATGCACAATGGGTCTTAGTCCCTTTACCACTCATTTGCTTTATAATTAGTGGAAGCAACTTAAGTTCTCCTGTCAGTTTTTATGCACTTCAAAGGACTACTAATAAAATTTGAATTTATAGAACATAGTCCCCCAAGGGGCATTTTGTGTTGGTGATAATATTCTACTAACTTGAAAAGTTGCAGCAAAGATGCTCCTTCCACTAAACTCTAAGTCTCTTTTTCTCTCTCCTTCTCTCTCTCTCTCTCCCCTTCTCTCTCTTTCTCTCTCTCTCTCTCTTTCTCTCTCTTTCGCGCTCTCTCTCTCTCTCTCTCTCTCTCTCTCTCACTCTCGCTCTCACTCTCTCAAAGGGTCAGAATGCCTGGGTTCTTACCTTCATATTAGCTCTGAAATAGACTTCAAGATAAAACCTAGCTACATCGTTCTGGCTGAAACTTTATAGGTGTTAGGTATAAAGTAAGCACCCTGGGTCTTGCTTCTGTTAATGGACTTGCAATTGTCGAAGCTGCCACTACGTGGCGTCGTGAGTCACAGTGAATCCTAGTGAGTCGTAGGCATGAAACCTAAGTCCTGGCTGTCCCCAGTCAAGGCTATTAATGGTCCCAGGTAAGTATGTAAACTAGTCAGCAGTGTTTATGTTTTCATAAACATCACATTGATATTGATATGGATGCAAACCTCTGGCAATAATTATTAGCTGATTTATTTTTTAAATATTGTATTTATTTTTACTATAATAAACATTTATTTTCCAATAACTATATTATATGTATTGTATAAATAATATCCTTTGGAGTAAGGGTTAAAGAATGTGGGCTGGCATCAGCGATGTGCCTTCAGAATGTGTCTTATCAACTCTAGTTTTTCATACTCTGTTTTAGAAAGAACATACTTTACTCCTCAGTTCCACGGTGAATATTCAAGAGTCTTCTATATGGAAACTGTCACATCGTGCTTGTGTCTTGGTGTCAGATATTCTCTAATACCTGTTTATAACTCACCAAGGAAAATGCTTACTTACTTGTTTCCAAGCCCTTCTTCTATTTCTGAAAGCCCCTTTTCTACTTTCAAGCAGGGCTTAGCTCTTATCAAATTCTACACTTTGTTTTAGGTTGTAGAAGAGTACTTACCCTAGGCAAGGTGTGCAGAAAACAATTCCTCTGGTCTTTACAATATGTGTAATGGTCTCTTTCAATCTGGAGAGTTTCATAGGCAGCCAACTATCCTCTTTCCTCCCTTTAAAATGTAAATGTATTTAAATCAATAGAGTGTGATGGTTAACAGCCTAGGCTCTGTGGTCAGGCATGCTTGGACTTGAATGGTTGTTCTGATACTATCTCTTCTCTTCTCTAGGCCTCATCTGTTTCCTCATCTGTTAAATAAGGATATTAAAGTATCTTATTTCCTAGAGTGGTTGTAAAGATCAAATGTGGTAATGCTTATACTAGGTGGTCATAATAATGGCTCTGTTGAGATTAGCTATTATTATTATTTTATTTCATTTTTATGTATACTCTATTTCCTTATACAACACATTAGAGGCTACTTATAAGACTATCTACCTTAAAATAGTAGTCAGTGCCAGAAGACTTTTGAATTAAAATGAAAGAGTGAGGCTGGGCAGGGGCTTGTGGGGTATGAAACACAGGTATTGTAAGATACAAGTACTCATAAACTTCACTCAGTTACTTAGAATTAGCCACATATTTGTTTCTAAGCTTCCCACTAGCTACAGTGAAAAGAGAATCAGGTTCACTCATGTGATTCCTATGGACCACAGGGCAAAACCTACCAGTCTCTCAGCGAAGTTTAATGGGTCGTGGTTCTTAATTTCAAGAATATATATTCTTTATGTGGGGCATCGTGTGAACAGAGACAGTAACCCTAACAATAGCCCTATATGAGGTATCATATACACTTTAAAAATATAAGCCAAGGGACTAGTTAAGAGGTAGTTCTGCTCCCCGGAGGACTGGGAACAAGATCATGTGCTGGGCAGAATTCTGAGATTCACACCCCCTGGTGTACACCTCCTGCACAATCTCTTCCCCTTTGGGTGTGGGCAGGACAGTGTTGGCTGTCACTCCAATTAGATTATGGGATATACAAAGTGAAGTCCTGACGTAATGAAGTCCCTCATCAGTGGCTTTAAGTAATCAAAAGGAGATGATCCTGGGTGTTCTGACCTAATCAGCCCATTAAAGAAGATCTAGAGTTCAAGGAGAGTCTCTGCTAGCCTTGAAGAAGGATGCTGCCATGCTGTGAGAGAGCCACATGGCCAGGAACTGAGGGCAGCCTCTAGGAGCTGAGAGAGACCTTCAGGTGACAGCTGATGAGGCAACAGGGACCTCAGTCCTACAATCCTGAGGACTTGGATCCTGCCATCAGCCTGAATGAGCTTGGAGCAAGATCCTGAGCTCTGGATGAGAGCACAGCCAGCAAACATCTTGATTTCAGCCTTGTGAGACCTTGCACAGAGAACCCAGTTATACCATTGCCTGGACTTCGGACCTACAGAAACTTTGAGATCATCAAAAAGGTATTGTTTCAAGCTGCTGAGTTTGAGGCAATTTGTTGCACAGCAATAGAAAACTAATGCAAACCATATGGCTGGAATCCACAGACTTTGAGTAGATTCAGAAATCCAGAACATCTAGGGCATTTCCCAAACTAAACTTAACATTCATGGGAGATGCTAATAGATATGTCACATTAAAAACAAAACAACTTTTTTGGTAGACCCTGACTCTTCTCATTAGAAAGGCCTTTGCTCTACTGGTGGGGCAGAGAGTCAGGTTCCTGGGTTTTAAGCAACAGAAATAAACTGACTCACATTTGCAGAAGAGAGTTTTTGGAAAGGCTATAGTGAGGTCATGGAATCAAGAAGCAGGCTGAAGAAACAGTCTCAGAATGAACAGGAACCTGAAAACTCCTGGGGTCTCACTACCAAAAAAAAAAAAAAAATCCTGATGACCCCATAGCCACCAAAATAAAAGAATTTCATCTGTTCCTTTTCCCTGTCCCCACTGTTATCAGATAAATCCCCTCAAGGTTCAACAGCTCAGCAAAGTCTGAGTGGCCTGGCACTTAGCCACAGGAGAGCAGGAAACTTGAATTAACAGGTGTGCCAAGATGCACATATTGAGCGAAAGGTCATTCTCCCAAGCTCAGCTATAACCCAACGGAGAGAGAATGAATGATGGGCCACCCAAAAACAAAGGGGGTTCACAAAAGTAGATCGGGCTTGCAAGTTTAGGGGTAGAATCTGAGACTTCCTCCTTTATGTCTGAGTGAAAGGGGAAGTCACTCTTGTAAGAAACGGTGAAGATTTTGGAGCCACCAAATCCAAAGCTTCAGGAGAAGTAGAGAGAGGGAGCAGGGGACGTGGGTGGGACTATGGAGGCAGTGGAAGGCTGGGCAATGTGGCTCTTCCTTGTGAAATCCAAGATTTTGAACAGATCGAATGCTGCACGGAGTGGGTGAGGAGCCTGAGCTCTGTGCCTGTGCAAATGAGAAGAGATACTGAACCATGAAGCTTTCACTTCTGAGCATTAGCAGAAACTGCAGGAAGATTTCTGACTTTCACAAGCTATGGAATCTGCTGGAGTCGGAGCAGTTTTACCCCGTAAGAAAATGGATCCCCGGCTACCGCTGAAACTATATGTATTTGGCAAGTAGTGTATCCTAAAGCCGCTCTTTGGAAACTCATCATAAAACTAGCATATCCAAAGCTCTGTGCTATGTTTGGGCCTCCCCACTCCATGTTGCTGTATTTGTCGTGGTGGCTGCAGGCTTATGATTGCTCAGGTTTGCTCAGTTCCATAAATTCTCACTAAATGCTGCATTTGTTGAAGGAGTCCTGTTGTAGCTTCATGGCTGTTTTTGCTGTTGTTTTTCAACATGTGCATTATCTTTCTAAGTGACTGAATGGTTAAGAGTTTGGTGTGCATAGTTGCACATTTTCATGAACTGTTGCATTTTGTTAATGCATATTACTCCTTGACTTCAATGTATTTTATCAGTATTGATTGAATGTAAAGATTTTCAGTAAGATTCATTTATTCATTCAAAGAGTATTGATGTGCCAGCCACCATTCTAGGAACGTGGGAGTACATTAATGAAGAAAAGAGACTAAGATTTGTCTTAGTCTACTCAGGCTGCTATAACAGAACACCTTAGGCTGGGTAATTTATAAACAGTCGTGTTTACTGCTCACAGTTCTGGGGATCAGGAAGTCTGCAGACGTCTAAAATGAAGGCACTAGCAGATCCGCTGTCTGGTGAGAGTCTGCTCCTTAGAGATGGCTGCTTCTTGGTGTCTTCACATGACAGAGGGGGCACACAAGCTCCCTCGGGCCTCTTTATTTTTATTTTTTATTTTTTCAGGAATAGGGTCTTGCTCTGTTGCCCAGGCTAGAGTGCAGTGGTGCAATCATAGCTCACTGTAACCTCAAACCCTTGGACTGGCGCCATCCTCCTGCCTCAGCCTCTCAAGTAGCTGGGACTGCAGGTGCACACACCACCCGGCTGGTTATTTGTTTATTTGTTTTTATGGATGAGGGAGTGTCGCTATGTTGTCCAGGCTGGTCTTGAACTCCTGGCCTCAAGCAGTCCTACCTCAGCCTCCTGTGTCCTTGGGCTTACAGGCATGAACCAATGTGCCCAGCTCAGACCTCTTTTATAAGGGCACGAATTCTATTCGTGAGGACTTCATGACCTAGTCACCACTCACAAGCCCTGCTTCTTAATACCTCCACGTTGGGGATTAGAGTTCAATGTATGAATTTTGGAGAGACACAAACTTTCAGACCGTAGCAGATCCCTGCCCTGAGGGGTACATGTACCCCCGCCACACACACAACACACACACGGCACACACCGTACACACACACATATACATACACACACCACACATATATACCCCACACACATATACATAAACACACCACACACACATACATACACACCACACAACACACATACACAGATACCACACACACACCTCACACAACACACATACATACCGCACGTACACACACACCACACACACACCACACACATACACATACACACCACACATACACACACACACCACACATACACATACACACACCACAAATGCACATATGCACACCACACACACATACACACACCACACACAGACACACCACACACATGCACCACACACGTACACACACACCGCACATACCACACATACACACACCACATACACCACACACACATTCACACATCACACACAGACACACCACACACATACACCACATACACAAACATACACACCACACACCACACATAATACACGCACCACACACACACCACACACATACACACCTCCACACACATACACACACACCACACACATACACATATACACACACCACACACATACACACCACACACATACACACCACACACATGCACATATACACACACCACACACATACACACCACACACATACACATATACACACACCACACACATACACACCACACACATACACATATACACACACCACACACACACCACACACATGTACACACCACACACATACACACACACCACACACATACACATATACACACACCACACACACACACACACACTTGTGTGCCGTTCTGCAGTTAAGTAAAAATCTTGGGTAACTTTTTCAGACTTTGTCCTAAACTAATTTGATCAAGGAACTTTTTTAAAGGATACGTACCACGTTTTGTAGAGTAGTGTTGTGTTTAATATGCCACTCTGGAAATGCTTATAAAGGCATCGCTGGGCTGTGTGTACTTCAGGAAAGTCATCCATAGACACCATTTGTTTCCAAATTTGATAAGAGTTAGGCAGCAGAGAGACTAAATTCTCCACCAAGATCTGGAGTGCAGATATCCTTGTTGCCACTTAAAGGCAAATCTGTATGCCTCGCACATCACATGAGTAGGGGTGACTTTGGTGAATCCTAAGGCCATACTGGAGCTTGTCACTTGGCTAAACATCTATCTCAGACCTGCTGACAGGACCAATGTATTTCTATGGGGTTCTGGATCAAGCAGTCCAGCCTCTTACTGGATCATGTCTCTCAAGTCAGCCTCTGTGGAGTTACATCCGCTTCCCCCGGGACGCGGTGCGAGACCAGCACATAGTGAGCATGGAGCTCACTAGATTGAGTGGAATGTTCCTGGGCTGTGGGGACTTCACGAGACCACATCTAATTTTTGCACAAATATCTGTCACTCACCACCTACCTGTGCTCGGCTGGTTACTTGGTTGGGATGTTTTGACAGGAAGTAGGAGACTTGGTTAAATGTCTGTATAACTTCGAGCTGCTTAAAGAGAGAGACACTTTGTACTAACCCCAACAGGTTTCCTTACGCACCTGATTACGACAAAGAATCTCGGGTTCTTGCTTCGGAGAATCTCGGGTTCTTGCTTCGGAGAGTGTCTGAGCAGCTTTGCTGCACGCTGGCTTGTTCATCTGAGCTGGAACAGCCTGCGGTCCAGAGCCCCAGGGTGACTCATGAACATGTGTGTGACGAGAGAAAAAACGGTTTGGGGCAATATTATTTTTTGGAAATAACTGCCTTTGAGGCTGTCTTCCTGGTTATTTTGAGGATGTGTGATTCACAGAAGAGAGAGGGACCTACACATTGGTCATCCTCAAGGTTTTCAGGGCCATCCTAGAATAGTGTTCACCCTGGATCCCAGGAACAGACCTCTTTATCAATGGTGGCATTCCTTTACATCCTCAGCTAAGTATAGTTGTGATTGCTTTAGAGCACTCCAAAAAGAGTGACTACAGTGGCTGCTTTTGCCTTTATACTTTGAAAGAATGTCCACAACAATAAATATTTATGAAGCTTTATAATTAAAAAATACATTCTTTAGAGAATACTAATGATGAAAAGACCACCCCCACCTCCCCTGTTCATTTTACCAATGAGGAAATTGAGGCCCTGCGGTCAGATAAATTCATTGAAAGCTCCCTAGTAGGGGATGACCTGAGATTATATCTTGAGTCCTCTTGAAGGAAGCCAATCTGACACATGTATGTCCCCCATAGGGCCATCACATTCTTAGGGTCACACTATACTCTAGTGCCATATTAGTCCATTCTCATGCTGCTATAAGGACAAACCCAAGACTGGGTAATTTATAGAGGAGAGAGGTTCCATATGACTGGGGAGGCCTCACAATCATGGCAGAAGGTGAAGGAGGAGCAAAGGCACATCTTACATGGCAGCAGGAAAGACTGTGTGTGCAGGGGAAATGCCCTTTATAAAGCCATCAGATCTTTTTTTTTTTTTTTTTTTTAAATATAATACATCACTTTATTTATTTATTTTTTTTAAATTTATTTATTATTATTAAACTTCAAGTTGTAGGGTACATGTGCACAACGTGCAGGTTTGCTACATATGTATACTTGGGCCATGTTGGTGTGCTGCACCCATCAACTCGTCATTTACATCAGGTATAACTCCCAGTGCAATCCCTCCCCCCTCCCCCCTCCCCATGATAGGCCCCGGTGTGTGATGTTCCCCTTCCCGAGTCCAAGTGATCTCATTGTTCAGTTCCCGCCTACGAGTGAGAACATGCGGTGTTTGGTTTTCTGTTCCTGTGATAGTTTGCTAAGAATGATGGTTTCCAGCTGCATCCATGTCCCTACAAAGGACACAAACTCATCCTTTTTTATGGCTGCATAGTATTCCATGGTGTATATGTGCCACATTTTCTTAATCCAATCTGTCACTGATGGACATTTGGGTTGATTCCAAGTCTTTGCTATTGTGAATAGTGCCGCAATAAACATACGTGTGCATGTGTCCTTATAGCAGCATAATTTATAATCCTTTGGGTATGTACCCAGTAATGGGATGGCTGGGTCATATGGTACATCTAGTTCTAGATCCTTGAGGAATCGCCATACTGTTTTCCATAATGGTTGAACTAGTTTACAATCCCACCAACAGCGTAAAAGTGTTCCTATTTCTCCACATCCTCTCCAGCACCTGTTGTTTCCTGACTTTTTAATGATCGCCATTCTAACTGGTGTGAGATGGTATCTCATTGTGGTTTTGATTTGCATTTCTCTGATGGCCAGTGATGATGAGCATTTTTTCATGTGTCTGTTGGCTGTATGAATGTCTTCTTTTGAGAAATGTCTGTTCATATCCTTTGCCCACTTTTGGATGGGGTTGTTTGTTTTTTTCTTGTAAATTTGTTTGAGTTCTTTGTAGGTTCTGGATATTAGCCCTTTGTCAGATGAGTAGATTGCAAAAATTTTCTCCCATTCTGTAGGTTGCCTGCTCACTCTGATGGTAGTTTCTTTTGCTGTGCAGAAGCTCTTTAGTTTGATGAGATCCCATTTGTCAATTTTGGAAAGCCATCAGATCTTGTGAGACTTACTCACTATCAAGCGAACAGCACGGGAAAAACCCACCCCCATGATTCAATCACTTCCCATCAGTTCCCTCCCATGACATACGGGGATTAAGGGAACTACAATTCAAGATGTGATTAGGCTGAGCGCACAGCCAAACCATATCAAGTGCTATCTTAGCAAAATCGCCACCAAAACAAGCATGAAAATTCCAAACACAGGCCACTAGATAGACCATAGGAAGAACAATTTTTACAGCACCAGAACTAATTCGATCTCAGATGGAAACATTTGCATCAGGTGACGTAGATTTTTTTGCTGCTCTGTACACATTGGAGAATGACTGTGAACGTGCCATCAGTTTGAGTCGGAGGTGACAAGTAGGTTTTAGCAAGTAGGTGAATTTGCAAATATGGAATCATGAACAATGAGAATCGGCAAGGTTTCTTCATTCCTTTGAGGTGGGATGTAAGCCCCCAGGCACTTAGGAAGGTGGGAGGGAGATGGATGAAGATGAGGATTACGGTCTCTGCCCTTTATTAAGAGCCTCCTGTGCATCGGTAAGGCTGATCACTTGATGTTTTACTGAGGCTGACCACAAGCCCCAGGGAGCAGAAGTGTATAGACACAGGCAGAGCCCCCTCTTCTTGCTTTGGTGTATCCCATTTTGTAAATCAAGAGTCAAGACCATGACCATGAAGAATTCAGGGTGGAGACAGAAAAGGGCAATTTATTTAGTCCCACCAGCCGAGAACCAGAATGCCAAAGCTCCAGAATCCTGCAGCCCTGGGACAAATGCCCTAAGGATGCAGAAGCCCATGGAATCCCAGAATTCCAATTGTCCTTCGGCCCAGCTCCAGCTTCCAGGCTATCTGGTACCATGAACTACTGCCAATGCCTCATGTTCTCTTTGTTTCTAAAGTTCTTGTCTGAGCAGGGAAGTGGTAGGGGTCTGAAGGAGGCCTGGGCCTAAGAGGGGTTCTCAAGAGGGAGATTATGCTCTGGCGTGTTGCCATCAAAGAACTTTGTTTCCTAACATTTATTCTTCAGCTCAGCCTCAGGTGTACCTGCCTAGCTGGCGTTAAACTAATGAATCTAACATTCCCTTCCCTTTGCATTGGGGTTTGAGTATGAAACCTGTTTGACAGTGAATTGGGGGGAAATTTGTTTGGATTTGCCTTGATGAGGCCTTTTTCAAAGATTGGGGAGGCCACTGGTTTCTCTTAAAAGTCAGCAGCGCCCCAGGGAGGATGTAGGGACTGTCCTTCCACGCTTGTCTTAGATTTCCGCCTCTCTGGAAACATCTGGCCACTGGTTGATTGACACGGCGTATACTTTGTAAAAACAAACAATGTGATATTGTACCTCAGGGGAACTAGCACATGATAACATGGCTTGCTTAAGGAAGTTATAAAGAAGAAAAAAGAAACTGGGAAAATTCGGTTACTTCTGTTAATTCTGTTAATGGGAATCAGAACAATTCTAAGATTTTCCATTGGGTGGCATTTTATTTAATGTTACTACGTACAGTCACACATCGCTTAACAACAGGGATACCCTCTGAGAAATGTGAAGTTAGGCGATTTCATTATTGTGTGAACATCATGGAGTGCACTTACACAAGCCCATATGGTCTAGCCTACTACGCACCTGGGCTACCGGGTCTAGGTACCTGGGTTACCTTTTGCTCCTAAGGTACAAACCTGTACTGCATGTTGCTGTACTGAACACTGTAGGCAGTTGTAACACAATGGTATTTGTGTATCTAACTGTATTTTAACATAGAAAAGATACAGTGAAAATGCTGCATTATAATCTTACATCCTATCATACCATTATCATATACGCAGTCTGTTGTTGGCTGAAATATCATTATGCGGTGGATGACTATACATGCTTCCAGTCAGGGCAGGTCCACAATCTAAATTATTTCTGGGAATTGCCCTTTAAAACTTCTGAAGAGTGGGGAAATTTGCTTAGGTGGGATTCTCTTGCTTTTTGCACTAATTAAATACATTTTTAAAAGGTTGCTTCTCCACGCTCTGCACACCTCTTACCATCATTCTTATAAAGACTAGAAGTTTGAGCATAAAGACAATTTTTTTTCATAGTTGCATACTTCTACCTTGAATAAGCCTGGCAAAAAGTTTATGGGTGCTGCATACACGCATGCTTGATGAATGAATGCATTAGGAATTACGGCTACAGCAGTGTGCTACTTGGATGCATTTAATTAGAATTATCAGTCTATACAGATGCTCCTTGACTTATGATGGGATCATGCCCTGATAAACCCATCATAAATGGAAAATATCAAAAGTCAAAAATGCATCTAATTTACCTAAACTGCCAAACAGCATAGCTTAGCCTGGCCTGCTAAATGCACTCAGAACACATTAGCCTACAGTTGGGCAACATCATCTAACACAAAACCTGTTTTATAATGAAGAATTGAATATGTCATGCAACTTATTGAACACTGACCTGAAAATGAAAACCAGAATGGTTGTATGGATACTCAAAGTATGGTTTCTACTGAATGGTTACTGCTTTCACACCATTGTAAGTCAGAGAATTGTTCAGTCAAACCATCATAAGCTGGGGACTGTTTGTAGAAGGTGTCAGCAAACATTTTCTGTAAATGGCTAGATAATAAGTGATTTAGCCTTGGTGGACCATACTGGCTTTGTCTCAACAGCTTGACGCTGCTGTTGCAGGTTTGAAAGCAGGCAGACAATATCATAATATCACAAGGCATAGCTGTCTTCCCATAGAACTTTATTAGCAAAAACAGGCAGTCTGCTGGATGTGGCCCATCAGCTGCAGTTTACCCTGATCTACGTGAAAGCATACACTGGTATCATACAGATGTTAGAAACCAATGTGGTAAAAGAGAAAGAGATTTCAAGACTGTGAGTGGTAGAGAGTATGCTCTGCGTTCACCAAATCCCATTCCACCTTCCATCTGAACACATGGGAAGAACACATTTTCCAGCCTCCCTTGCACTTAGCAGGAGCCTTGTGACTAATTGGCCCATAAGGTGTGTCCAGAGGTTAAGTCCACCAAGTCCCATAAGACTTCCTGAACACTGCTCCATGTTCTCTTCCCTCCCCTGCAGACTGGGTCAAATAATCTAGTGAAGGACTCCAGGGCCCTTCAAGTTGGTGTACTCACTTGCTGGAGCAAGCCTGGGTCCTGAGTAACTTTGTGGAGGAGAGTCCTCCCCACCCCTACCATGATCTCATAATGGACTGTGAAGGGTTGTAAAATACACCTGTGCTGTTAAGGCACTGAAATTCCAGGGTCATTAGCCTGTCCTCTCTAATCATACCATGTCTGGGCTCAGATCTGGATAAAGGAAAGAAACTGAAAAATAAATAGAGTTCTCTCCACGGCTAACAGCCTCCTGTCTGGCGTACCTGCAGTTTTTGATTGGGGAAGAGAGGAACGAGGAGGTTTTGGTGCTCGCAGTCTTAGAAAGTTTATGCATAAGAAGTAGTACTGTAGTTTGGGTCTGAGAAATGGGACCTTGAAGAGAGAGTCATTGTGAGGTAGGGTGGCAGAAAGGAGCAGATAACGGATAAGTAGCTTTTACAAAAATTGTACATTGAGGCTGGGCATGGTGGCTCACACCTGTAATCCCAGCACTTTGAGAGGATGAGGTCAGCAGATCACTTGAGGTCAGGAGTTGGAGACCAGCCTGCCCAACATGGTGAAACCCAGGATCTACTAAAAATACAAAGATTAACTGGGCGTGGTGGTGTGTGCCTGTAATCCCAGCTACTTGGGAGGCTGAGGCAGGAGAATTGCTTGAACCTGGGAGGCAGAGGTTGCAGTGAGTCAAGATCACACCCTTGCACTCCAGCCTGGGCAACAGAGCAAAACTCTGTCTCTCAAAAAAAAAAAAAAAAAAAGTACATGTACTGCACCAAAACTTGTAGTGAGGATTTATACTTGGTGTGATAGTTCATCTCTGCACTGGTTAAAATGGATTTCTTTAAGCTAGCCTAGAACCTCCCATGCTAACATCATGTCTCTGTCTCTTTGGCTTTATGCAGTAAAATTTACTAAAGTTAAAATAATAAACCAGTACCACAAACTCAGTGGCTTAGCAAAATGAAATTGATTTTGTAGTCACATCCGTGTCAATTCAATATAAGTTGGTGGGGGTGTGGCGCTTGGGCTCTGCTCCCCACAGTCATTCACAATCCAGATCCCCATCACCTTGAGTGTCTCCTCCCACCTGTTCTCCCTCACTCTCCCTCAGCTAAGAAATGGGAAAAGAAAGATGGAGGGGGATTGCATGGGAGGTTTTGGAGGTCAGGCCTGGTCATGGCATGCATTGCTTCAGCCTGAATTCCCTCACTCAGAACTCAGTAACATGGGCCCACCTGACTGCCAGGAAGGCCGGGAGACACAGCATGACCCGCAAGCCCAGGAAGAAAGGAAAATAGGATGTGCTGGACCCATAGCCATCCTGGCTTAGGGGGAAAATACTTTCAGCTCCCAATAACCAAGTGTACAAGTAAGTTTCTGAAACCAACCTGTTCTTAAATGGAAGGCTTGCTGGTGTTTTGTTGAATTACTGTGAGCCTTTAGTACTGCCTCCTTGTCTGGAAGGGCTGTGAACATAATCCAACACCAGAAAGAGAATGAGATTTCTCACAGCTGGTTGTGCCGCTGCAGGAAGCCCACAGGTGGGGCAAAGCATTTGTTACTTTCTCTGTGGCGGGGCCTTTTGGTCTGAGAGCTCCCTGAGCCCTGCTGCTCTGGTCACTCACCTTTTCTGCCCTCTGCCTTTCCCTGCAGAGTCCCAGCCTTTTCCCCAGCAGGGCCCTGGTCACTGGAAAATTGGGAGCAAACCCTGCCGTCCTCCCAGCAGCAGGCTCCGCAGATTCTGAAGATAGGCACAGACAAAAGAGATCTTCCTCTTGATAAACTGGACTGTCGGTGATAAAACAATTTTTATGTGCTAAAGAACTAAAAGAACTCTCTCAACTAGAGGAGGAAGGGAAGGAACAAGATAGTGGACAAGATGGTGACAGGGACAGAAAACTCTTATCTTCCCACAGAACATGACCATATCTAATGGCCCCTGGGCACATACAATTAACTGGCCCAAAACAAATATGTATTTTTTAAAGATGGGGTCTCGCTGTTGCCCAGGCTGGAGTGCAGTGGCGTGATCATAGCTCACTCCAGCCTCCAACTCCTAGGCTCAAGCGATCCTTCTGCCTCAGCCACTGAGTAGCTGGGACTACAGGCGCCTACCACCACGCCTGGCTACTTTTTTTTTTTCTCTTTGTTTTTCTTTTTAGAGACAGGTCTCACTTTGCTGCCCAGGGTGGTTTTGGATTTCTGGCTTCAAGTGATCCTTCCGCCTTGACCTCCTAACATGTTGGGATTACAGGCATGAGCCACCTTGCTGGGCCCCAAAGCCATTTTCTGAGAAGAAGCCCCACTGACCAAATACACACATTCCTTGTTTGGAGGGTGTTGAGGGAGTTGGGCTACCAGATGCTGTTTGGAAAATTTCACTTGATTTTGTTGCACTGAGGGTTTAGGCGCTTTCCAGAGCATCTTAGGGAAAGGCATGTTATGTGAAATGCAATGTAGCAAAGGCTGGTCTGGTCACCCTCCCACACCCCTGCTCCATTCACAGAACCACCTTTGGCAAGCACAGGCAGGAAGCCATGCTCTTGGCAGCAAGAAGGGAAGATGTAGCACCTTCTCCTCCCCTGCCATCAGGCCACCTCTAATGGGAAGTAGTCGTTAGCTCATCTCTTCACTCATCCCCAGTTGAAAGGTCTCCTTTCCTTTGAGCTCAGCATTTGTGTGGGGTCTGTTGTCATTCCTACTCAGAAGGACAGCTGGAATTCTGCAATCCTCAAGGTTAGGGCCTATTTCTATTCCCAGCAGCTAGCCCTGGATCTGGCGTGGAGCAGGGGCGTGACACTGTGCACTGAGTGGTGAACGAGTCTGCCTGCTGGTGCCCAGCTGAGTGTGGGATGTTGACGGCACCCCAACTGAACCCTAACTACCTTCTCCTGGACCTAAGGTGATCAGGGATTTTTGCCCCTACATAGAATTGAGCGGACCATAACGGAAGCTCTTGTGTGTCAGGGAGTCGGAGCTGCACAGAGTCCTGGGAAACAATGGGCTCATGATGGGGACTGAACTGCGTTTGCTGGTGGAGCTGTGAAGAAGACACTGGAAGGCTATTGCTGCTGTGTGTCTCGGGGAGGGGCTGAGGCCGCTATAGGTCAGCAGGGCTGGCAGTCAGGGAGAAAATGGGGATGCGAAGCAGGGAAGAGCAAGGGTAGGCTGGAACCTGCAAAGACAAAGCAGAAACCACAAAAGCCAAGTGGATTCTGGGGGGATGAACTGGAAGCTGCACAGGTGTCACCATCCTGATGGTGCAGGTAAGTTGTGGAAGAAGCTGGCACCCTTGGCCATGGATCTGCACATGTGCCTGCCCCAGGATGTGGAGAAGCTGAAGGAGAAGATCCAGGCAGGACTTAAATGTGCTGAGAGCACCTGCGAGGTTGACCAGAAGATCAGTGGGCTGTTTTTAAGCAGAAGCAGGCCTCTGAACTCCAGACCCATACGGTGGCTGCGTCCTTCTGCCTTGCAAGTCTCTTTCTGTTTCTTCTGTGGCCAGCCATAACCCAGAACCAAACATGGCGGGGCATTCTGGGAAACGTCAGTAGGTTCAGCTAAACTGGCACAGTGCAAGGCCACGCATACCATCTCTCAACTGCATTATTCACACTCACGTAGCTACAGGTGTTTAAGTATTTATGTATTTATCACAGGAGCCTTGGGAAAGAGCCTTTTTAGTGAAACACACTGAAGTTGCTGTTTTTTCAGAGACAGAGTCTTGTTCTCTTGCTCAGGCTGGATGGCAGTAGCACAATCATAGCTTACTCTAGCCTCTAACACCTGGGGTCAAATGATCTTCCTGCCACAGCCTCCAGAGTAGCTGGGACTACAGGCATGCATCACCAAGCTCAGCTAATTTATTTTTTATTATTTTATTTTTCGAGATGTGGGTCTTGTTTTGTTGGCTATGCTGGTCTCAAACTTCTGGCTTTAAGTGATCCTCCCACTTTGGTTTCCCAAATTGCTGGGATTAATTACGGTGCCCAGCCCCGACTGAAGTTTTGACTGTTAAGAGAAGATAAAGTAACTAACTTGGCCCCTCATGCCAACACTTTGTGGCCAGTAAATTCTGGTATTTATTTTTGTTGTTGGAGAAAAGAGGAAGCGAAAGAGAAGGATGAAGATTGTAGTAGAAATAAAGATTTCTGTTGAATCTTGAATTGGGTTTACAAAGCTTGCTTCCATTCTGAGTGCACGGGAGATTGGAGAAGTCTAGCTGCCTTTAGCTCCGTGTTTAATATTGAAGTGTTTGCAGAGTGGATGGAGTAAGCTTGCAGGGACAGGAGGGAGGGGAGCGAGTCCCTGCTGAGCTTAGAGTTTCCAGAGAAGATGAAAATTGATCAAAAGAAGCTGGAAACCCAATTTTTTTTACATGAAGTCTTAGTAATTAAATATTCTACATATGCTTTTAAAAGTATATTTGTAGATATTCTAGGTGTGCTTTAAAAAAGTATATATTCTACAGTTATTTTGAATGCATCAAAATGTATCCATAAGTTGAAATTTGCTGATCATAATGTTTGTCTATGTTTTTCCTGAGATTTTTGTCTGTTTACACTGTCAGTCAGTTAGTGAGAGAGGTATGTTCAAATCTCTATATGATGAAGATTTGTCCATTTCTCCGTTTCCACCTGTGACATTTTGCTCCACAGATTTTGATCCTATGTTAATAGCTACATAAAACTTTAGAGCTGCTATGTTTTTCCAAATCTTTTTGTTATTTGAAATATCCCTCTCTTCTAGCTCTAGCTCTGCTTTTCGCCTTGAAGTCTGCTTTTATCTTAGTAGAGAGACTCCAGTTTCCTCTGGGTTAGTGTTTGCACGGCAGATCTTTTGCCATCTTTTTATTTGTCATCTGTCTTTGCGGTTGTCCCATCTTCTTATGCTTGATTATTTTGGGTGGAGCCCTGGATACATATTTGAAAACATAATTTGAGGATGAGGAAGATCTCTCAAACTCCAAAAGAGAGTTTCCTTGTCTTCTGCCAGTTGTCTGGAGATACTTGATATCTGAGATTGTCATGATTCCAAGCTGAGTTGCAAACCCCTCAGGGCTGCCCTGTGGAATCCTAGCGGAGAGCCAGAGGCTGTGTGAGGGCCTTTTGCTCTTGCAGAACCTTAGACCTCAATCCTTGTCACTCTAGCCCTGTGATGTTGGAAAAAGAGCTGCTTAACCATCAGCTGTCCCTTCCAGAGTTGATAGAAGCCCCAGGAGTAAAACATCCTCATTGTAGGGCTCATCTGCTTGGGCACTGTCTTCCTGTATGTTGTGGCTTAGCAGTTATTAACTATTGCATCATTGCATTAGCTTTCTTTCTTTTTTTGAGACATAGTCTCACTCTCTTGCCCTGTTTGGAGTGCAATTGTGTGATCTCAGCTCACTGCAACCTCCACCTCCCAGGTTCAAGTGATGCCCCTGCCTCAGCCTCCTGAGTATCTGGGATTATAGGCATGCACCACACGCCCAGCTGATTTTTTGTATTTTTAGTAGAGATGGGGTTTCACAGTGTTGGCCAGTCTGGTCTCGAACTGCTGGCCTCAAGTGATCCATCTGCCTCGGCTACCCAGACTTCTGGGATTATAGGCATGAGCTACTGCGCTGGGCCTGCGTTAGCGTTCTAATACTTTCAAGCATATTTGCAAAATATTTTGTCTGCCATTTCTAGCTGCCCTTAGTGGGACAGTTGATTCAAATTTCCTAGTCATCCTCCTTTACCAGAATCAGAAGTTCCTTGTTTATTTTCTATAGGAAAAACTCCTTTCTTTGCCATGGTTAACTGGCATTTTCTTTATGATGTAATATTTTGCTTGAAAAGCTGATGGTTATGGAATATCAAAATTTTACTTCATAATTTTTGTTTAATAGAACACATAGTGTAATTCTGGACATGGAAAACACAGAGTATAATTCTGTAGTTGTTAAAGAGGGGTGATTTTACAAAAGTTGGAAATATTATGCTACAAAGAGTTCTCATATTTAATAATATTTTTTATCTTAATCTCACTTGTGTTGACAAAGCTTATAGCTATTGTACATCACAGTAGACACTTGAAATAGTAAGTTTTTATTATCTATGATGCATGTATTAGTCCCTTCTCACATTGGTATAAAGACATACTGGAGACTGGGTAATTTATAAAGGAAAGAGGTTTAATTGACTCACAGGTCCACATGGCTGAGGAGGCCTCAGGAAACTTACAACCATGGCAGGGGGGAAGCAGGCACCTTCTTCACAGGCAGCAGGAGAGAGTGTGAGCTTGTGAAGAGGGAACTGTCAAACACGAAACCATCACATCTCATGAGAACTCAATCACTATCACGAGAACAGCATGGGAGAGACCGCCCCATCCAATCACCTCCCACCAGGTCCCTCCCTTGACACGTGGGGATTGTGGGAATTACAATTCAGGATGACATTTGGGTGGGGACACAGAGCCAAACCATATCAATACATTAACAATGATTAATTTTAACAAAAAGGTTAGACAGGAGCAATTTGCTCAAGAGATCTATTGTATATCATGGTGACTAAGTTAATAATAATATATAGTATATTTGAAAACTGCAGGCTGGGCACGGTGGCTCATGCCTGTAGTCCCAGCACTTTGGGCAGCCAAGGTGGGCAGATCACTTGAGGTCAGGAGTTCAGGACCAGCCTGGCCAACATAGTGAAACCCCATCTCTACTAAAAATACAAAAATTAGTCGGGCATGGTGGTGGGCACCTGTAATCCCACTACTCAGGAGGATGAGGCAGGAGAATTGCTTGAACCCGGTGGGGCGGAGGTTGCATTGAGCTGAGATCATGCCACTGCACTCCAGCCTGGGGACAGAACAAGATGGTGTCTCAAAAAAAGAAAAAAAAAGAAAAGTGCTAAGGGAGTAGATTTTAAGTGTTCTCACCACAGAACAATAAGCGTGTGAGGTAATACAAATGTTAAACAACTTGTTTTAGCCACTCCACAATGTATACATGTATCAGAACACCAGCTTTTAAGTCATACATATATACAATTTTGTCAATTAAAATGTAAGTAAATAGAAATTAAAAATATAAAATTTAACCAAAATGCTTAATGATCTGACAAAGGAACAAGGACTCTAGCTTAACTGGGAAAGTCGATCTTGAACAGAGAGCTCGGAGCCCTGCTGTCCTGGGGCATTTATAGGGCAGGAAGCCCCCCGTGGGGAGGATCTGGTGGAGATGGGGCAGCCTGCTGGGCTCTGGGTCCCAGCCAGAGGGCCTCACCGCACTGGACAAGGACTGTCGCCGGCAGGCAGCCGCGGATCCCTGCGTGAAACCGGCAGGGCGCCACTTCATCAGCAGCTCCTGTTACTGTTAGCCTGGGAATTTCTGAATGAAACACACATGGAGGACATCTGCTTTCCAGGTTCCCCTGTCAGAGCAGTGAATATGGTGATTTTGTTTGAGAAAGGAAAAAGAGAAAGCCAGATATGAACTCAATTTTGAGAGCCTGGTCATGTTTCTGTATCACTGAGTTTGCTCCTATAATATTTACTCCTTTGAGAGTGATTTTTTTTTTTCAATTAAATATATGTGTTAGGCAATTTCAACTCATGATGTTTCTCTAGCCTCGGACTCTCTGTGAACTACAGACAGACCCATTTTATCCATCTGCCTTTTAGACATCTCCACTTAGATGCTGGCCACCTCAGACTCAGCATGTGCCCCACCCAAGTCACATCTCCCCTAACCCTCATCCTCTTCCGACTCTTGTCCTCTCTTTCCCTGAGATGAAGCCAGCCTTTAATGCTTTCCCCACAGTGCAGGAGAGTCCCTTGTGCTCAGAGTGCAGGTGCCGTGGAGGCTGTTTGAACAGGCCCATCCGAGTACCCACACACCTGTGGATGAGCTGCTTGCCAAACCAGAGTTATGCACAAAACTCCACTCTTTTGGGTCATTATCATTGTGCTTTTGCAATAGTATCTCACTCTTTCACTCAGGCTGAAGTGCAGTGGCACGATCTTGGCTCATTGCAGCCTTGACCTCCCAGGCTCAAGCAATCGTCCCACCTCAGCCTCCTGAGTAGCTGGAACTACAGGCACAACTACCATGCCCAGATAATTTTTGTATTTTTTGTAGAGATGGGGCCTCACTATGTTGCCCAGCTGGACTTGAATTCCTAGGCTCAAGCAATCCTCCCACCTTGGCCTCCCAAAGTAGTGGGATTACAGGCGTGAGCCACCGCACCCAGCCAACTCCACTCTTCAATACACAGACATTGTTAAGGGTCTACAGAAAGTCATTCATTTCATATTCCATATTACAATTAAAAATTGTATTTAAATAAAGGTTACAAGGTACTCCCTTCCTCATTCCTCCCTGCCCTTCCTCATACTTATCCCTGGAACATTCTCCGGGGCCTCAGCTGCCACTCTCTCCCCAGCCATCCTCATAATGACTTGTGACAAAAGAACAGACTCTTGCTAGGCCATTCTCATTCAGAGGGACAAAAATGACTTCTCTGACCAAGAACTTTTCCAGATAAATGGAGACTAACGGAACACAACCACTAAATGCAACATATGATCCTACACTGGGCTCCAGACCAGATAAAGGACATTCCTGGAACAACCGGCAAACTTTGGACAAGGCCTGAAGATTAATAATCTTTAATAATAATAATAATGGTGTGTCCATG
The DNA here is from genome assembly GCF_047675955.1 of Chlorocebus sabaeus. Classification (NCBI taxonomy): domain Eukaryota; kingdom Metazoa; phylum Chordata; class Mammalia; order Primates; family Cercopithecidae; genus Chlorocebus; species Chlorocebus sabaeus. The sequence continues at coordinate 20,212,561 of NC_132915.1, forward strand.
CTCATTTCCTGATGCTGATCATTATACTGTGATTATGCAACATGATGTCCTTGTTTTTAGGAAATCACACTAAGTCTCTAGAGATAAGGCGGCATTGTGCCTGCAACTTACTCTCAAATGTTTCAGGAAAAAAGTAAATGTGTGTGTTGGCCCACATGGGTGTGAAGTGTGTGTGTGTTTGCACACACATGGAGGGAGAAAGGATGAATGATAAGCAAGGTAGTTAATTGTTCACATTTGGCCAATCTTGAATGGCATAGAACTCTTTGTACCATTTTCCCCACATTTTTGCAAGTCTTATATTATTTCAAAATAAGAGTTTAAAAATTCGGCTAAGTGCAGTGGCTCATGCCTGTAATTCCAGCACTTTGGGAAGCTGAGGTGGGTGGATCACCTAAGGTCAGGAGTTTGAGACCAGCCTGTCCAACATGGTGAAACTCTGTCTCTACTGAAAATACAAAAATTAGCCAGTGGTGGTGGCGGGTGCCTGTAATCCCAGCTACTTGGGAGGCTGAGGCAGGAGAATTGCTTGAACCCAGTGGGGCGGAGGTTGCATTGAGCTGAGATCATGCCATTGTGCTCCAGCCTGGGAGACAGAGTGAGCCTCTATCTTTAAAAAAATAAAAATAAATAAAAAATAAATCTCCGCACTTGGAGTACTTCTGGGCCTCTTGGGTGCAGTCTGCTCCAAATTCAAGTTCTACTGTTGGGTTTCCAAAGAGGTTGAGCTCTCTGCTTCTTTCAAGTCAGATTCTCCAAATTCCCCTCACCTGGCTAAACAGACAATATGTCTTCCTCTCCTGGTGAGGTCTCCCGGTGACCTGACAGGTCATATCTATATCTACTCCCTATTTTTCATGTAGAAGTTTGCTTTCCTCTTTGATATCTCACTGGGTTCCACTTTTTCTCTCTACTACAAGAGCCAAAGGCTGGGTTTATCCATTGCAACGTGTATCAGTCAGGATCTGTGCAGTAGGTCATGCCGTACTAACAAACTGCCCCTGAAGTTCAGCTTACTTAACTTTGTTGATAACTTGTGAGTTGATTTCTCACTCATGCCACATATCCAGCATGGCAAGTGAGGGCATATCTATGTTCACTGTAGTCACTTAGGAGCCCTGGGCGATGGAGGCTCCATCTTGTCTTATGCTTCCAAAATCACCACAGCGGATGAAAATGAGTGTGGTGCATTACTCACTGACTCTGAAAAGTTTTTCCTTTCCTTTTTCCTGTCCTTTCCTGTCCTCTCCTCCTTCCTTCCTCTCTCTCTCTCTCTCTCTCTCTCTTTCTTTCTTTCTCTTTCTTATGCAGGGTCTCATTCTGTTGCCTATGCTGGAGTGCAGTAGCTCCGTCTCACTGCAACCTCTGCCCCCCGGGTTCAAGTGATTCTCCTGCCTCAGCCTCCCGAGTAACTGGGATCACAGGCATGCACCACCAAACCCGGCTAATTTTTGTATTTTTAGTAGAGACAGTGTTTCACCATGTTGGACAGGCTGGTCTTGAACTCCTGGCCGCAGTTGATCCGTCTCCCTCAGCCTCCCAAAGTGCTGGGATTACAGGTGTGAGCCACTGCGCTCGGGCATAGCGTTTATTTTCAAAAGAGACAAGAGTGATTTCCACTCACATTTCATTCACCCTAAAGTTCAGTCCTACATTGTGTTTGTGAGAAGGAGAGATAGAAATGCATTTGTCACAGCCCTGATGATTGTCGCAGTACTAACGCTCAGCAGTTAACCTGATTTTGATAGTGAAACTTAGCAGTGCAGAAAAAGAGGCATGCCTATAAGAAGCAAGGACGCTGAGGGCCACCAGAGCCCAAGGTAGAATTACAGATTGGCCAAGTGTCACCTGAGCGTCTCCTCCTCTGAGTGGCTGCCCTGACCTGCTCTGTGCTCCCACCATGACCTGCACGGACTTCTGTCTTCCCACCCTAGCATGCTTTCACTCTTTATTTTCTCATGATTTTCTGCCTTGTTAGGTAGATGAATTTTACATGCACCACAGATGTTTACTGCACGCACCTATCAATAGAAGGCACCTATTATTTGCAATAGAAGGCACTGCACTAGGTTCTGGGATATAAGAACAAATAAGACATTGGTTCTGCCCTCGTGGCATTTCCTGGCCTGCCATGAAGGCAGAGAGGAAAACAGACATTTTACATTGAGAGGGTAGACCTCAGCACAGCTGACCTATTTGGGAAGCAAGAGGGTGGCGAGAGGAGGGGAGGACGTGGGAGACAGCTGTTCTGCACCACACTGGACAATCACCGTCCAGGTTCTCCGTCCATCATTCTTGGTGGTCAGGAAGAGGCCCCATGATGTGCAGCATGCCAGTGGTGAGATTAGAAGTCAGGGTTTAGAGGCTACGGATGTATCCTGTTTTGCAAACAAGAAATACTTATTAGACATCTGCTACAATAGTAAAGGCTAATTCTACTTACATTTAAGTAACACTTTATAATTCAGGTGCCCGTGGAAATCATGGCTCATTTTACAAATGAGGACACTAAGGCAGGTAACTTGTTGGGGTCCTTAAAAGTCCCGACTACACCATTTAGAACTCAGGGTCCTGATTCCCAGTCCAGCACACTTTCCAGTAATCCATCCTGCCTGGACCTTGTTTGAGACCCTACCTGCCTCTGAAGGTCCTACAGTCTCCAGAAGAGTTTCCATTCACTTTCATGATAGGTGTGGGGAAGAGTCACATCGATTTAATCACAGTCCTTGGTTAGGATGAGCCAAGTGGATGTGTAAGATCCTCCTTTTCTCTGGCTTGCTGTTGGATAATTATAAGGATGAACAACGCACGATAAAAGTGACTTTTCAGGGGGTACCATCTACACTTGACATCCCAGCTACTAAGCAGATGCTTGCTGACTCACAGCTGCCGGTGTAGCCAGCCCTGCATGGTGATGTAATTGCTGTGGGATACAGGAAGATGGGAGGGGGAAGAAGAGCCTGGGGTCCTGCTTCTGTTGCCAGGATTCATTTGTCTGCTACAACTTGCAGCCAAGGAAAGGATGCTGAGTCTCTGGGGCCAACACGTGGAAATGCTGTGGCTGCAGGCCAACCTTATCTTTTCCATTTTCTGAGGTTTGGAAAGATTTCTGGCTCATGCTAGCCTCCCATTGATTAAATGAGATAATGTATGTAGAGGCCTTGGCACATAGTACATGGCCAATAAATGGTAATCTGTGGTAATAGTAATAATTACAGTAATAATGGCCTTAATTCCCATGGTAATAGAGAAATAATTATTTAATAATCATAGTAATAATAAATATGATAATATTATAATCAGTGGTGTGGGGAGAGTAGTGCATTGGGAGAGAGGCTCCCAGTGGGAAAGAGCTGTATCAGTGATGCAAGAAAATGAAAAGCAAACTGTGTGGGAATGCGTTGTACTCTCCCCACAGTTTTGCTGGCAAGCTAAAACTGCTCTAAAAAGTAAAGTCAATTATTATATATACATATATTTTATTTTATTTTATTTTTTGAGACGGAGTTTCACTCTGTCGCCCAGGCTGGAGTGCGATAGAGTGATCTCAGCTCACCGCAAGCTCCGCCTCCCATGTTCACACCGTTCTCCTGCTTCAGCCTCCTGAGTAGCTGGGACTACAGGCGTCCGCCGCCACACCTGACTAATTTTTTGTATTTTTAGTAGAGACGGGGTTTCACCGTGTTAGCCAGGATGGTCTCGATCTCCTGACCTCGTGATCCGCCCATCTCAGCCTCCCAAAGTGTAATTGTTTTTTTTGTTTGTTTGTTTTTTTGAGACAGAGTCTCGCCCTGTCGCCAGGCTGGAGTGCAGTGGTGCCATTTCGGCTCACTGCAACCTCTGCCTCCCAGGTTCAAGCGATTCTCCTGCCTCAGCCTCCTGAGTAGCTGGGATTACAGGTGCCCGCCACCACACCTGGCTAATTTTTGTATTTTTAGTAGAGACGGGGTTTCACCATGTTGGCCACGCTGGTCTTGAACTTTTGACCTTGTGATCTGCCCACCTCAGCCTTCCAAAGTGCTGGGATTACAGGTGTGAGCCACTGCACCTGGCCAGCTTTTTTTTTTTTTTTTAAATGAAAGAACAAAATCCCAGACTGATGATTAGTTGGTATTATTGTATTTCAGTTCTCTAAAGACAATGCACCTCCTTTTTGCGTGTACCAGGTGGACCAGCTTCCAACATTTTTAAATGGCCTCATTGGCTGTGCAGAGACTCAGATGAGTCACATGTTAATGAAGAAGTAAAGTTTTCTGGTAGGATGATAGCTCCAGTGTCTCTCTATTTACCACTGGGTGTTGAATGCTGGTGAAACTGACCCAGGACATGGCTGGGCACAGAAGCTGTAGGTCTTGGGCTGTCTGTGGTCTCTCCACAGAGCTAAGCAGCCGCATCATCTCCACTCAGCATGGCTGCAGTGGGTATGTTGGCTGCGAGCAGCTCCTGGGAGGGTGCCCACCATGCCTCATGCCTAGTGAGAGCTCTCCAAATCTACAGACCAGGGCAAGTCTTGTCCAGACATTGCCAATGGGTTGACTTCCTTTCCTTTGCCTGATGCAAGGTTCTCTTTTCTTTGAGTAGGAAAATGCCCAGATAATCAGAGAAGTGGAAGTGGACAAGGTCTCCATGCTCTCCAGGGAGCAGGTGGAGGCCATCAAGCAGCTCTGGCAAGATCCAGGCATCCAGGAGTGTTATGACAGGAGGAGGGAGTACCAGCTGTCGGACTCTGCCAAATAGTGAGTACAGAGCCCAGCCTGGCTGCCCGCGGTGCTTTCAGGCAAGCTCGGCCACACTTCAAAGAAGTTTCTCGCTGAACGCTGCTGAAATGCGGTGCACAGCGGCAGCGCTACCTGCCTCCGCTTTTCCGTATCCCACCTGACCTCTTGGTGCCATCTCTCACCACCTCCTAAAGCCGTCAGTCACTCTGTGGATCGCAGACCTCTTTTCCTGCCGACACCCACCTGCTCTCGCTGTGTTCTAAGCCTGTCATTTCCAGTGAGAGACTCAATCAAATCTGAGGTCCCTTAAGTGGGATTGATCTCCTTTGGAGTGCTGAAATTACCTGATTTAAACAAGAAATACCCTTGCTTTTGGCTTCTATTTTCCTCCTCTCTATATTCCTCTGCCTTTCGGGTTTCCCCATCAGAAGACAGCCAGTCCAATTGCCCTAAAATCCTAAGTCAAGTTTAGAGCAGCGGGGCCATTGACCCATCAGCTGCTGATCTGGTGCTGCCCTCTAGTGGCACAGGCAGGCTGTGCTCCCAGCACACACAGGAAGCTCAATCCTTTGTTTATGGGCCGCCTGTGATGGCCTACACACTGTGTTTTGGACCCATACAGCTCAACTTTTAATTCATTAATCCTTGAAGGTAAGAAGATTTCTATTTAGATGTCCCAGCATGCAAGCTGTCCCATAGAGATGACAGATTTTCACTTTCTTAGGCATTTCCTGTTCACATCTGTAATCCCAGGGACTTGGAAGGCAGAGGTGGGAGGATCGCTTGAAACCAGGAATTCGAGACTAGCCTGGGCAGCAGAGCAGACCCCGTCTCTGCAAAAAATACAAAAATTAGCTGGGCGTGGTGGCCTGTGCCTGTAATCCCAGCTACTCGGGAGGCTGAGGCGGGAGGATGTCTTGAGCCTAGGAGGTTGAGGTTACAGTGAGCCTTGATTGCACCACTGCAATATAGCCTGAGTGACAGAGTGAGACTCTGTCTCAATAAAAGGAAAATTTAAATAAATAAATAAATAATATCCCAGGGCAATGCCTCCTCAGTCTGGCCACTGGGCAATAGTTTGATATGGGTCCTTCTTAAAGTGGCAATAACTTCTGCTTCTGCAGCTCAGCTTTCTCACATGTCCCATATCATCTTCCATCCCCTGAGGCTCAGGAATCCCTTCCCCAGATCTGCCTCCTTCCCTTTGGGTACCACTGTCACCCTCGGAGCAGGCATTGAGCTGGACAAGGCATTGGGCAGGAGAGGAAGCCAGAAGTGTCACGTCCTGTGGTTTCAATGACCTTTCTTTGGTGTTTATCCCGGGCTGAGAGTTTAATGTCATTAATCCAGGTTGGCACAACTAATCTAAGTGCAGGAATGTTTAGGTGCAAAAAAGCCTCAAGGCAGGAAAATAAACCCCAATAAGGTGTTAGATCAGCATAGAGAGGTGGAAGAAGGAAAGAGTGCCACGGAGGAGGGTTTGCCTTTGACACCTCAAGGAGCCAGGAATAGGCACGACGTTCCTGAGCCATACCTGAGGTGGCCTGAGTTACCTGCCTCTGTGAAGTCCTGGGGATTAGCTAGGGCTCTTGATGTAGATCCATTTGGAGAAGACCCACCAGACCTGCTACAGAATTCAATGTAACCCTGAAAACCACGGGGGCAAGGCCACTGACATGGACGAGGGGCATGGCTAGGGTGGTGCTCAGAGCTGTCACAGAGAAAACAGCCTGTCCTAAACCCAGTTGCCCGACCTTCCAAACCGGCAGGACTCAAGGCACTTGCTCATTTTCTCCATCTGAGCCAGCGGTTTTCAATCCCTCGGCTAGAGAGGTCTGCTTGCGATGCGCCAGGCACTGTGGTAAGGGCTGCAGGTATTAAACAACCAATGCTCTCTGCTCTCAGAGAATGTACAGTCTGGTGAAGCAAGCCAGGTATAAATCAAATAATTACACATCAAAGTACAGCAAAAACAGTGATAAGCCCTGGGACTGTATCTGGGCAGGGAGGTGGGTTGTGGAAGGCTGCCCCAGTGCTTTGCTTCTGGAGCTGAAGGCATGTGGTGAACAGGGTTTGCCTGTGACCTCTTGGTTAGCCTCCATGTGAACCTGCTCAGCCCCTGATCCCGTGCTGGGACAAGGCAGGGCTGATCTCAGTTTGCAGGGGGCTCTGCATCTCCAACTCTTTTGTTAGCTAGGGCCTGAGTTACAGTTATTTTACCTAAAAATGTCTTTTAGAAAGGCCTTAAAGTTGTTGTGGTTTTTTTTTTTAAAAAAAGGATTCTCTTATTTTACTACAGAAAAAAAAATATGTTTTAAGATCAGGGCTTCAATATATGGCCAAAAATAAGTGAAGGCAAGTTTTGGGTTATTTTAGGAGATGTATAGTTTCCCAGTGTCTTCAACAGGAAAACTTTTTCTTGTTGCTGTTGTTTTGAATTTCTCCTCGGCCTGTGTCTGTGTATTTTCTTAGAAACTCTATTTAGTTCATTGAGCAAAGCTTTGGAGAACAGCATCTCCATTATATAATGCTCTTGGACAAGGGTGAGTGGGAGGGAGAAGGGCCTCTGGAGGGAGGATGACAGATGGGGCGTTGGAGAGAGCCATTTCCAACATCCTGGTCCTTCCAGCCCCACTGTCTCCCTCGCTGGTCAAATAGAAGCGATGGAGCTTAGAACCCAGGAGCCAGAGACGGAGTGCTCTGCAGATGTTCCAGAAGGCTCATGGAAGTCCTTCTGACCCATATTGTTGTCAAAACAGTCATAGGAAGGATGGAGAAGCCTGGCCTGGCGCTGGCTCTCAGGAAAGTCATTGATGGAATTCATGTGTCTCTGTGGGGCTCACTGTGAGTGGGGGGTGACTTCCTTTGAATAGGATGGACATTTCTCCCTTCTCTAAGAGGAGACTCAGTTCCTTGTTCTCTGATATACAGTTACCTGACTGACATCGACCGCATTGCCACACCATCATTTGTGCCGACACAACAAGACGTGCTTCGCGTCCGAGTGCCCACCACCGGCATCACTGAGTATCCATTTGACTTGGAAAACATCATCTTTCGGTGAGTCTGTCCCCCTGATGTACCATGAAGAATCCGCCCAGGCTTGGAAGTCCCCAGATGGATTCTTAAACGTGTTATTGCTAAGCAGGGATTATATCTCTTAGGACAGAGTGACCCTCTCTGCTCAGGGTATTTAGAACTGTGGTAGATCTCAACCCTAGAATGAAGAGGAAGTCACCTTCCTATTACCCTTGGAGAAGAAGGGTTTCCTTACTGGAACCTGGAATGATTCTTATGTGTAACACACACACACACACACACACACACACACACACAAATGTATATACTTCTGTATCCCACAAATTGAATATAGTGATTATCGATGTCTTTTCCTTAAAGGTGAATAATACTTCCTTTCTCCTCTATTTTCTCCTCCAAGATTTATCCTTAGAAAATTAAGAATTTATACAAAAATGTGTATTAAAACTATGAGGAATAATATATACAAACTAACAGCCGTGTAAAAATGTATGCATTCCTACTTACAAATATAGGAAATACTTTTAGGATGACTTCAGTGAATCTTCACTGCATTTAGTTATGGTAAAAAGTGAATAATACAGGGCATATATGTAGCACTGCACATTTCAAAGCACTTTTATATCCACTATTTCCCTTGTTCTTCCTAAAAATTATCGCACATGATTTTCTAGTTGAGACAACACACCAGTCCTCCCACATCCGGGTCCTGTCTGATCCCCAGTTATAGCTCAGTGCTTCTCTATCCAGAATTGCTGTGTTTGGGGAGCCCTCGGGTCCAGCCCCTCAAAAATGTCCCCCATCTATATTAGCGTATCCCTGATTTTAATAGTAGCCCCCGTGCGCCCATGAATTTCTCCTGGCCTTTTCACAATTAACTGCTTTTTGCCACGTCCAAAACCTCTCAGAGAGAGGCTCCCAAGGATTTTATTTGTTTTGTTTTAGAAAAGACTTTTATTTCTTCTAAGTTTATCCTTCTTGGACTGTGAAGAATGGGTTTTGCATTACTTTCTAGAGTCTGCTGAATGGGTTTAACATCATCCACCAGTGAAATCTATTACTTTACAACTCAGAGCACCTCTCCCAGTGGGATATTTCTGGCTGAAAAATTCTGATCTTTGAAATTGAGGCCTTTATAGAATGGCTTCTTCAAGCTCAGCCTTTTAACAGTTGCAATGTCCTGTTTCCAGATGGTTCCCTGCTGTGATAGCCAGCCACGAACACGTCATTGTGGGAGTGGTCGCACCTCCAGGACATGGTTCAAGGACAGGATTGAATTTTTCGTTTTCCTTCCTGCACTTTTCTGGACAACAGTTCTGGGTGGTTGGCCTGTGGGCCACCTAAGCACATCGACCTCAGGGACTGGTGTGTGTGGTGGGGCGGTGAGGTAGGGGTGGGTGAGGGTCACTTGGCAGCTGTATCTGGTCCATTATGTATTTTCTTTGGCTCACTTGGTGTTATTAAGAATCGTTTGAGCTAACACATTGGATACGTTGTTTCTCCTGTAAAGGCAGAGGCTGTGGTCATGGTGAGCCTGCGTTTTGTTCTGCAGAGCTTGGCTGCAGGTACGCGGCAGGCTTCCCTGCAGACAGGGCCCCCGGCTGTTGTGCCGTGTATGTTTTTATACTTTGGGGAGCCCACTTGCCTCATTCCCATGAACTGCCTGATTCCTGGAGCATTTGAGCTCGTGATCCCTGGGCTGCGAGTTGCTGACATTTTTCCCAAAGACACAGATAGCGGCTTTGGATTTCTGTGCTGGACAGAGGACACTTGCAGGTTTTTATAGGGAACAAGAGGTGGCATCCAGAGAATGCAGAAAGGATTTACGGTAAAATAGAGGACCCACGAAAACAGAATAGGCTCAGGTCCTGAGTCCAGCGTGGGGGACCCGGAAGACAGCTGGCCACTCTGTCCCTCTTGTGTCTGGTATCCAGGGACTCTGCAGTGGTCGCCACAGAACCCAAGTGGATGTTTGCGTTTTCTGCCTGGACACTGGTTAGCTTCCTAACCAGCAGGCTCCCCAGGTCACCTCTGCATGTCTTCAGAAATGTCATTTACATTCTCTGCCTTCTTTGCCAGGAAACATCCAGTGGTCCCTCATTGCTTAAAGCAGCAGCATCAAACATTTTAAAACTTAGGACCTCTTTTCTGTCTTAGAGATTATTGAGGACCCCAAAGAGCGCTGGTTTCCATGCTATAATAATTCATGTCCTTTTCCCCCAAAGTGTCATGTATTCCAACCTTTGAAGGATCTGTGTTTCTACACAACAGGATGGTGGATGTTGGTGGCCAACGATCGGAAAGACGGAAATGGATTCACTGCTTTGAGAGTGTCACCTCCATTATTTTCTTGGTTGCTCTGAGTGAATATGACCAGGTCCTGGCCGAGTGTGACAATGAGGTACGCTAGGCGGGAAGTTTGGGTAGCTGTGGAAGCCAGAGCCCTATTCTGTGTTTTCTAAGAAGGCAACCAGGTCAGGAAATAGACCCTCGTCATTAGGTTCAATAGTCTTGCTACTCAAAGTGTGACCTGTGGATCAGTGGCACAGGCATCACTGGGATGGCTTGTTAGAAATGCAATCTTACTGAATCAACCCCAACCAACTACATCAGAATCTACATTTTAACAAGACCCCAGGTAATTCAAATACGTATGAAAGGCTGAGAATCATGGGCCTGGAACCTGGGTTCTAAACTTGAATGCACACTGGAGTTCGCTGAGGGACTTAACGAAAACCTGGTGCCTGAGTCCAACCCCAGAGATTCTGATTGAATTGGTGGTGAAGGGGGCCTGAGTGGGGGGAATTTTAAAAAGCACCCCAGGTGAATCCACTGTGCTGTGAAGGTTGGAACCTATTCAAAAGCCTAGGTTCTCATCCTTGGTGGCATAGTGGAATCTCTTGGCAAGCGTTTTACAAATGCCATCTCTTCGACCGAACACTAAAAATTCATATTTACTGAGTTTAGGTTGAGGCTTCTCTTGAGAGTCCACTAGGAATTCTACTGCATCGCCAACGCTGAGCAGCGCTATCTCTAAAACACTTTACCTGGGCGCACAGGCTTCCTAACCTCCATAGGCCCATGGTGCTCCCAAATTAGATCCCTAGTGGACCTGGGGTGGGCAGTGGTGCTGGATGCTTGGAGCTGTTCTGGGGCTGCCTGGGATTGCATCTGCCTTCACGTCTCCTGGGAGGGCCTCCCTCAGGGCAGCTGGGATGGATCCAGCCTGGTCAGGCACGCATTGTCCCCTCAGAGCGGCCATAGCACTGGCTGTGTCCAATTCCATCAGTGGGAGCTGCCCTGAGAGTGAAGAGGACCCTCAGACCCTCACAACCACCTCTCTGTCAGGTTGGGGACAGTTGCAGGGGAACACTCATGTCCTCCTTATCATCTTTTCCCCTGAACTTGCATTAAGACCTCTTGACCTTTTAGAAAAATGTCTTTTGTTTCCAAGGCATGAAAGTAAATCAATAAAGGACTCAGTCCAGGATTAGGCAATAACTGAACAAATTGTATCTTGTATTTCTTGAGAGCAGACTTTTCTCTGAGGAGCGTAGCTTATATTACCTAATTAGTGGAGGATTAACTCATTTAATTGTGTCATTGTGCAAAGAACAGAACTCTTGGCTGCCGCCCAGCTCTCTCAATTGGAGATTTTTTGTTGTTGTTGTTAAGACAAGACATTCAGTTATCAATATAAATAAAATGGCTCCAAATTTGTTTCAGGAATTATTTGTGATGTTCCTCAGGAAACTCAAAAGATTAGTAAGGTGCACAAGGGACCAGTCTCTCAGCCCAAAGTGCTTAGAAATTAACACTTTCTCCTCTCCTAAAAATCACAAAATATTTGGGGAAAAATTAAGTGGTTGCCACTCCAGACTTTCCCCTCCTGGTTGTGGATCTGTATTATATACACTCTGTATACTGTCTGGGAAGTTTTCATATACTTGATTTCCTTGGAGATCATTATCGATAAGATCGTAATAAATTTTAAAGCTTTAATACATTCCAGATTGTCATTCCCCCAAAGTGTACTGAGTGGCAGAAGGAGCCTGGGTGTCTGGAAGTTGTGGGGAAAGAGTGATTTATGGCATGTCCCTGTTGAGTGTGTGTGCTGAGCTTGGATGTTTTTCACTCTGATCCCTTCCTTCCCTACAGGGAAGTTCTTATTTCTTTCCTCTTAGAAATACTTGAGAAAGAACGGAATGCTATCTAGAACAATTATTGTCACAGATAAGATTTGTTTGTGCCCTGTCTGCTCTCAGTAAATTAGGAGCATTTAGTATCTTCTTGCCAATGTCTGACATTTAGAAATTATCACTGTCTTTCTATGTAACCTTCCCCAGGTCCCACTATTACAGGGGCTCGGGAAAGTTATTTAAATATTCCAGATAAGGCCAGGCATGGTGGCTCACGCCTGTAATCTCAGCACTTTGGGAGGTCGAGGCAGGCAGATCACGAGGTCAGGAGATTGAGACCATCCTGGCTAACACAGTGAAACGCTGTCACTACTAAAAAATACAAAAAATTAGCCGGGCATGGTGGTACACACCTGTGGTCCCACCTACTCGGGAGGCTGAGGCAGGAGAATCGCTTGAACCCAGGAGCTGGAGGTTGCAGTGAGCCGAGATCGTGCCACTGCATTCTAGCCTGGGCAACAGAGTGAGACTCCATCTCAAAAAAACCAAAAAAACAAAAAAACAAAAAAAGACGTTCTGAACAACAGTATGCTCACCCATCAAACGGGCCACTGCTCTGCTTAAAAAGTGTGGCACAGGGTGGGTTCACAGTAGCACTGCCTCCCGTCTCTGCCAATGTCTAGCATTCCTAGGGGCAGTGGCCTTGCTGGAAGAGCCTTGTCATTTGACTGCTGAGGCCCAGTCTGGAAGCCCATAACCAACTGAGGTGGCCGTGTCAGGTCTGAAGTTGGCACTTCCCTACTTGGTAATCCCAATGATCACATGACACAGGAAATTTGTCAAATGTGGGTAGGAACCTTCCTTCTCCAAGTTGCACCAAAGCCTTTCTTATTTCCTCCCTGTGAGTTTTGGGCTGGAGAAGAGCTGCGATGCAACAGGAGAGGCGACCCAGAAGGGGAAGGTTGGTAAGAGGCTTGGGGAGGGGCAAACAGAAGTAGGAGGCCTGTTGCCTTGGGCTCCACATGCTCACCAGCTTCAGCAGACAGTGGTCCAGAAACTGCGACAGGGCAAGGGAAGAGATGGATGGACTGGCAATGTGCCATGTTGTTTCCAAAATATTTCCTTTCTATTTCATCCCAAGTCCCTTGTTTTTCACTTAGAACCGCATGGAAGAGAGCAAAGCCTTATTTAAAACCATCATCACCTACCCCTGGTTTCTGAATTCGTCTGTGATTTTATTCTTGAACAAGAAGGATCTTTTGGAAGAGAAAATCATGTACTCTCATCTAATCAGCTATTTCCCAGAATACACAGGTAAGTGTCTATCTTGTGGACGGTATTTCTGTGTTGATCTCGTCTACCTCCTGGGCATCAGTCTAGAGTTACCACAGCAAAAAGGGTCTCCCTGGTCTGCCTAGAACACCCTCTCTCCCTATTCCCACCTTCAAACAGAAGCTTTAGTTGCACCATTGTGTGTTTTCACCGAAGCACCTCCACACACGCTTCCCTCGGTGCTGGGAATATCCCTGTCAACTCCTTTCACTGCCTCCACGTTGTTCTCCAAAACCCAGCAAAGGCCTCCCCTTCTCTGGGAGCATTTCTGGCCTCCCCTGCCCATCCGGTCTGCAGTAGGGGTGCCTCCTCCTTTCTGCTCCCTTGGCAGCCTGATCCCCGCTTGCTCTCTTGGCCACATCACGCTATGTCATATCCTCTGCTCACTCAGCTCTCTTCCCAGTTGGCTCCGTGAGGGCAGAGATCTGCTTGATTTATCTGTGCATTCCTCGTGCCAGTTGGAGTACCTGGTGCTTCTTATGTGTATGTTAGACTGTGGCATCCCTTTTCCCAGACACATGGCGGACTCTGAAGCTCTTTATACATAACATGTCCAAGGTAGGAGAGTCTCATGCCCTGTTGCTAATTGTTTCTGGTACAGGAGATCTCATTCAGTTTGACACTGATATTTAGTGGATTCATGTTTCAGCTCTCTTCTTTCCCCTTTTACTAACCATACTGGCTGTGCAGTATAGCACCCTCGAGCTTTAAAATCAGCCTGATAATGTTAGTTCCCACATTCTTCCTTTTATCTCTCCTAGACCAGAGCTGTCTGTCCATATGTGTTAGCAAGGATTCCTTCTCTTCAAAAGTGGTCCAAATCAGACAAATTGGGTCACTATGTTTAAACAAATCGCCATAAAGTGCAATTTTTAGATACCAGAGGACATTTTAAAATATGACTATTTTATGGGTTCATGATGAGATACCATAAAAATAATGCTGCAGGTAAACTGTTCCCTAGAAATAAAGATCAAAGCAGGATCTCAAATAAGAACAAGAGTACATTAAAAAATGGTTCTTGGGGCCATTACAGTGGCTTACGCTTGTAATCCCAGCACTTTGGGAGGCCAAGGTGGGTGGATCACCTGAGGTCAGGAGTTCAAGACCAGTGTGGCCAACATGGTAAAACCCCGTCTCTACTAAAAATACAAAATCACTGCACGTAGTGGCACGCATCTGTAATCCCAGCTACTTGGGAGGCTGAGGAAGGAGAATTGCTTGAACCCCAAAAGTGGAGGTTGCAGTGAGCTGAGATTGCGCCACTGTACTCCAACCTGGGCTACAGAGCAAGACTCTGTCTCAAAAAACAAACAAACAAACAAAAATGGTTCTTGGGAGGACATGGTGTTAAGTCTGTGTCTTTATTCCCCTAATTGCACTTGTGACTAGGACCAAAGCAGGATGTCAAAGCTGCCAGAGACTTTATCCTGAAGCTTTACCAAGATCAGAATCCTGACAAAGAGAAAGTCATCTACTCTCACTTCACATGTGCTACAGATACAGACAATATTCGCTTTGTGTTTGCTGCTGTCAAAGACACAATTCTACAGCTAAACCTAAGGGAATTCAACCTTGTTTAAAAGCTGCTGCCCACTCCTCCCCCATAACAGAAGATGTGATTTGCAAACTCCTTGTTTTATTTGCAAGTGCTTCTGACATCTCCAGAGCCAGCCCCATGCCAGGCACTAAGGACGCCACGCAGATTGTGGAGACAGAGATGGGTGATGGAACTTGGAAGACATTTGAGTTTACCAAAATACTTTAAAAGTCCTTGCATCTCAAATTGTTTTAATAATTATTTTCTTGACTTTTGGCTGTGAGATTTTGTGTAATTTTTGAATTTGGTGTTTTCTAGAATTTTTAAAGGCCACTTTGATTTAGTTTTAAATTTCAAATATGTTTAAAATAGCAATTAAAATTATGTAAGCAAGGAGCTTGTTAGTTTATAGATCATGCCTTGAAACCTCTAGAACTAATTTGGGTGACTTTTAAAAAAATGCTAATGAGTCTGAAGCTTTTTATTAAATCTTGTAATTTAGAGACAGTTTTAATTGTGTTTCTCACCTCATGCTGAAGGCTGACTCCTTTAACTTGCCACCAAAGATTTTTTTTTGAACACTTAGTTCTTTTTGTGTGTTAATTTTCTAAGCCAAATTAATAGATATACAAGTATATCTAACTTAGCTTTGCCACAATTTGATCACCATGAAGCCAAAGCTGGCATAGAGTAATGGGCTCTAGATAGCACGTATGTTGTATTGGTGAAAAGTGTGTGTGTGTGTGTATATATACATTTTTATCCCCAATGTATATGACTAGGTCTTGTAAACGTATGAAATGGCTAAAAGCCCACACTGTTTGACAAATGTTATGTAACCCTGCCAAAGTTCTGATGGCCACCACCGATTTGCTGTTTGAATTATGTACGCTGTGCCTTTCTGAGGAGGCTAAGAATATACCATTCTGCTATTATCACTGGGTTATATTGTGCTTCTTAGAGCTCATGGTTGACTGATGGTTCTGCTCCTAAACAGGAAAATGCTGTGGCCTTAATAGTAACTTGGAAACTTTCTTAAGATTCCTCCTTTCAAGGCAAGCCTGTACGCATCGTCGTGGCATGCTGCAGTTCCCTCAGTAGCTGGCTGGGTCAAGCAGAAGGAGAATCCTCTGGGAAGTAAGAGTGCTCCACACTAAAGGCCCAAGATGGTTTTGTGCATGTGTGCACACACACCTGCGCGCGCACACACACCATTTGGGGATGTAAGGTATGAAGTGTCTATCTCAAATCAGTCTATAAAATGCACCTCGGTAGGCTAACATACGTTATGGAACCATGCGTCCCCATTCTGTGGGAACAATTCCAAGTGCTGAAAAAGACAAATTATTCTGATATGTAGCGATTCTACAATAGCAACATCTAACTTTAAAAAAATGAATCCTTAAGAGATCAATGCAATAACAACTTTTGTGGAAGTTCACAGATTGATGTTAAAATTTATCTAGAACAGTAAAGGTCCAGAAATAGCCGAGACAATTTTGCACGAGAACAGAGAGAGGGGAGTGGAGTTCTTTAGGATATCTAGAAGCACAAACAAAATACAAGACAATCCCCCTCCCCACCCATGATGGGCTAGAGGCTATGGACTGCGTTTCACTAGCCAATTAACATCAAAAGGGTTCAACAGAATCCAGTAATCGGGGAAATTAAACAATGAAGAATTCCATTTCTTATTTCAAGCACTTTCTAGCATTGAGTTTTTGTTAATTTATAGTTGGCTGACCACTTAAAGCATACAAGAAAATGATGGCTTTCCATATTCTAGTTGTAGGAGGGCTGTTAAATAAGTCATTCAAAGGGTGGTAACAGTATTTTCTTAAGGCGTGGAAAGGCTAGACTCTCAATATCAGAGGTGAATTACCTCTGCCAATGTTGATTCTGCCAGTAGAAAATTCCCTCCTGGCTCTTCATTCAATATACTCATTACTTACTGGGGAAATGAATCATGCGGAGTTTTCTAAGGTTAAGAGGCAGAATGTCGGTGGTTAAGAATTCACTAGGTTGAGACCATCCTGGCCAACACGGTGAAACCCCATCTCTACTAAAACTAAAAAATACAAAAATTAGCTGGGTGTGGTGGTGTGCACCTGTAGTCCCAGCGACTCAGGAGGCTCAGCAGGAAAATCGCTTGAACCTGGGAGGTGGAGGTTGCAGTGAGCCAAGATTGTGCCACTGCACTCCAGCCTGTTGACAGAGCAAGACTCTGTCTCAAAAAAAAAAAAAAAAGATTTCACTAGGTACTGTACCATACCACCCCCAAGCTTTTAGTCAGCAATGATCATGCCGGGCTGGAATGTCGCCTGCTTTGACTGAAAAATCAGGACCTTGGACAATCTGTTATTCACATTTATTTAAACCCCAAAGAGGGTGGAATTTATATAGGCAAGGGTAAGCTATTGATAATGTTTCCAGTTCTATCAAAAAACTAAGAACAGAAGCAGACCAAAGATCAGAAATCTTTATTTGACAAAGGTATACATGGTGAAAATGGACAGTCATCTTACCATGCAATCCAAATCTACCAATACCAAGAAATAATTATTGTCAAGAAAGTCATTAGTGAGCGTGGCCAACCAATTTTTAGAGAGAGGAATAAAAGAATAAGATTAGTTTCAAAAGGAAGAACTTCACTGTAAACATCTGTGTTTATAAATTATCTTAGAATACACAAAACCAAGGCAGAGACTGTGTAACAGGCAACTGAGCCAAGCACACATAAAAGAGGAATGAGGAACAGAAAAGTGTAGGAAATCCTGCAGCGATGCAGAAATAGATATTTTTAAAACTATCATAATCAATGACCATATTTTCATCAAAGAATAAACACTCCAAAGCAGCAAAGGCTATTTGATCAATTAATAAAACTAGCAAGAGAATATTTTTAAAGTGCACCTTTCCTGAAAAATTCATTTTTATATGTAATACACAGTCATATACAGAGATAATTATTTTTAAAAGTCTATAACAATCTATCTGACCTTGTAACAAGTCCCAGATACCATTCCTAATAGTTTGTGAGTGTGGCTATTAAATCATCGATATTGAAAATATTTCGGTATAATCTATGCTACATTTTTACTTGAATGTTTTTCAGCCCGAGAATTGGGAACTTTTGAGTAATGGACTGAACACCGGAGGTACAATGGCATAACAGGAAATGTTGGGATTTTCCAACATGTTCTACTTTAATTATACTTCTAATTATTAGATATCTCATTATACCAATCTCACAGGGTTTCTTGTTACAAGGACTTCATTAGAAGGAGCACATTATTGAGGTATCAGAGTAACACTAAATGAATAGTTCAATGACTGACAGGGATTTTCTATCATAACAGTGTGATATCTATCATCATAGCAGGTGTTAAACTATAATTTGTATTTGTATAAAGTAATAAAAACTTTAAAAATATACCCATATCAGCCTAAAAAAATTGAAGTTATATTTCTTGTAGAGCTTTTTGGGTAACCAAAATTTTTTTTTTTAAATGCCATAATGCTTTAAAAAAAGAACTCATCTGTAATTCTAAAGTAAAAAATTTTTTAAACGACATGGAAAAATTTACTTTACAAAAGAGGAAATATAAAGTAGAAAAAGGTTTCAATCAAAGAAACACGAATAAGGTGTGTAATAGAGTAGGATTCTGTATCTTCTCAATGTGCCGGCTTTGCTTTTTGGATAGTCCTGAAACAAATACTACTTTAGACCAATTGTGACAGTGGAGAAAAGTTTGCTCTAACAGTCGGAGTGGCCAAAAATGGACAGTACAGATTACAAGAATCGCAATTTTAACCGACGAATCCTAGCTTCATTAGATTGCCATTAATGATAAGGGATAACTTCAAAAGTATATTTCAAAGGACTAAGCAGGAGAGTGAATGGGGTTCCTTTTAGAGTTGCGCTATACTGAATAGCACCAAAGAAAATCAGATTGACTAAGTCTGTATTGAGTCCTGCATATGGAATGTGAGTTATTTACCTTTTCTCCTTGGATCTTAAAGCAATGAGGAAATCCACTGTTTTTAGTAAAAAGGCATTGATATTTGCATAGTGAATATTTTGGGCCTACCAGAATGTGCCCTACATATTAGCTCCCCATTTTTAAAGGCCTTTGCCACCTGTATGGTCAATCAGCCAAAAGGAAGATGGTGCAAATTCAACGGACTCCGAAGGACAATGTCTGTCCCCAATTCTATGATAGTAAAATGCTTAGTGGTAAAGAGGTTAAAGTACATCTAGGTAAACAAAAGACTGCTGTGGCCTTTTGTGGGTGCTGTTTGTGGATCTGATTTTTCTATGCTTTTTCTGGTTCCACTGGATCATATGAGGTGCCTGATACACAGCAGAGAAGAAAAATGTTTCAGAAACCAAACAAGAGTGATTCCATCTTCTCACTCAAAAGAGAAAGTGCTGAGCCTCTCTAGACTTCCTGAACTGTGGATCTGCTGCTCCTTATCTAAGGTCAGGCTCCACACAATCCAGACTCTTCCAACAGTCACTGGATGGCCCATGCCTCCTGCAGAGTCTGTCAAGCTTTCTTTTTTTCAATTGCATTTCATAATAGGAAACACTTTATCTTGTGACCCCGTATACACAGTAGATAGAAGATTTCGCTGAAACAGGAACCAATACTTAACCATTTTACATGCTCTATTGTTCCTCTATTTTTTATTTCACTTTTAAAATATACTGGTCTTGAGCTGTTGAGTTGATTTCATGACCCACTAATGAGTTAGGACTTAGTGTGGAAAAACAGCATCCCTGAGGATTTGGGTTGATCCTGACAAAAGGTAACAAGCAATAGCCCTGGAACCCGAAAAGATTTCTCTGATCTGTGTTGGCTGAGCCACCAAAGCATCCACTGTCAATGTATTTGGTACATACTTTCAGCTTCTACAGGCAAACTAATCAAGTATATTGTCCCAATCTTTTTAATACAGGGGCCTACGTGAAGGGGTACTTGACATAGCCTGAGGGATCAAAGAATACTGGCAAGTGATAACTGGATAATTTAGGTGCAGGAAATTCAGCACTGTGTAGAGTCCTTTTAATTTAATCTTACTTTTTACTCGACAGTAATACGATGCTACTATGTGGGATGTTTCTATGAGATGAGCTAGGTGCATAGATATTCACTGGAACAATATTACTGCTATTACCATCAGAAGAAATGAGAGAAAGAATTATTATAGAAAAGATCATGTAAGTCTAAGAAAGACTGATTCATTTGGAGGCCACAGGATAGTTGCCTCCAAATGGATTAGGATTGTGGAGGAGAGGGGTAGGTAAGAACTGCCTACAGGTGTTAATGATTATTTAGAGTCCAGATAACAACTCAGCCACACTAAACTGACCTTGGGGATTTTTGCAAACAGTAGAGGAAAAGCAGCAAATATATACACTCTAAAAGGGAAGACACTGGAGAAGTGTATGTGCCTTTTGGCTCAGAGAGTATTTTCTAAATGTGAAGAAATCAAAGTCGCTCTTTCCAATGACTTATGATTTTCTGGTGGAGAGTTGGCAGGGAACTCTGTCTTGGTCCTCGCATAATTATCATAGACCAGAAGACATGCTATGCTGGAATTAAGGGCCTAGTAATAGAGTTAGCAAAAAATACATGGAAGGGGCACAAGACTGAACACCTCATTCCATAGCCACCACCAAACAACTTAGACAAGCTTAAATTTCTCCAGCAGAGAGCCATTTATTGTAGTTAAATGTAATTTAGGGCAGATGGTTTTCAAATACAAGACGATTGTATATTCTAACCTTCAAGAAAAATGGGCTATAGAGTCAATCAAACAAAAACTAAACTGTAAAATGTGATGCTAAAAACACTGACTCGTTATCTAGTGATCTACTGATGTTCTTAGTGTTTTTGTTTAGATGAAAACAATCTTCTAAAACAAATGATATGATGTAGCTCTTGAAAGTGTGGGTCCCTCTAGAGACAAGGAAGCCACGGGAGGAGGTGATGTGTAAACCAGTGGCAGGGAAAGAAGAGATATTTCATGATTCTTATGGCAAGGGAACAAGAAAGACAGGCACTATCCTTTCTATGTGGACTAGTTACAAGACCCACTCCTGCTGGCTGCCAGAGGACACCAGAAGAATTTCTGGAATTTCTACGTTTACTATTTATGTAAGGCTTTTCTGCTTCACGACACTACACCCAGGGAGGCAGGGGGCTGTAATTTTTCTGAGACTGGTGAAATCATAACATTGGAATGGGTAATGAAGTATTTTGTTTTGGATGAGGACAATCTGATGCAAGCTCTCTGACTATCTCCACTCTTAGGTTTAATTCTGACAAAAGCAAAACTGGAGGAGCTTAGCAACAGAGAAAATATGCACTTTTTTTTCTTTTTTTTATAAAAAGGTCAACATGGAAACACACTTTCATGTGGTTTGAAACGTGTGGTTTGATTCAATTTAAGTTCAGCAGAGCAAAAAGCATTTTGGGAGAAACTACTGAGAATAAACAATGTGTTTTAGTCATCAGAGAGAAATCAGAAGCATTAAGTAGATTTGGTCAGCAAGAAATAACAATTACAATATAGCATGCTGTTTATTTTAGCTTTTACAACAAAGCAAGGGTTTTAGGAGCCTGAGAAGAATTTCACAACCATTGACTATACAGAGTCTTCAATTCCAAAAACAGTTTATAATAACTTGGTGGCACATACAACATGCATTGAATACTCTGTATTATTCAGTATCTAAATAGGATCCTGCATCATTCTCTTCATAGTTCACAATCATACATTCATTCCCTTTTACCTGAAACAGTCCATTAATATTAAGGTGCAAAGATCTTGGACAAAAACCAAGAAAGAAAACCTCATGTCCTTATTTTTACTAATGTATAGCTGATGATTTCTGTGATGAGCTCTAAATTTAGAAGAGTGACTCTCATTTGAATAACTGTAGAGAAAGCAAACCAGAAATTCTCAATCTGTTGGCAACAGGACAGCTTATTGGGCTAGATTTCAGGGTACATACACTTACTTATGAGAAGGACTGTCTGTTGGAAGCATAATTCACTGTATCTAAGATGTTGGGAATTTTGTATATTCCATGTTAACAGTGAATGGAAAGTAGGCATTGTTAAGGCTTTAGATATTCTCCTTTGATATTAGCAGTCTATTAAAAACATGATTTGGATAAACCAAGTAGATCTCATGAAATATGCTTGAGGAAATATTTCAAAGTCCCTAAAGTTCTCAGAGACTTCCTTTTTTGAGTAGCATACTCATTTAAGTTTTCTTAAGGGGAGGCTTCAATCTATGTTATAAATTGTATTTTGAAAGATTGTTTTTAATAATCATGCTATGCATTTTAAGTATAATTCAAACCTATCCTTTATATTAAAAATAAGGAAAATAATATCAAAATATTTGTCTATAAAAAGAACTTCATGATTCTGAAGAAACCACCACCAAAGTTCTCTTGATACCACTGAGGCAATGTTTGATTTGATTGTTTACCCATCACTCAGGGAGTTTGAAATAAGTATGATGGAAGTTCAAAATGTGAACTAGAAACATTAAACTTGGCTCCACGTGGAGATGAATTACAGGCAGCCTCTCCACCATTACAGAGAAAAACTTGGAGCAAATATTTAAGATTCATAATTGTTTCTTCTTTTACAAAATAATTATAATTATAAATAGATGCATGATTCAAGTTAGAAAACCAGGTAATTGCTGAAGAATTGAAATATTTTAATCACATAGCTGTTTTACTTGATTCTGTTTTTTGTTTTTTTTTTTTAGCATCCAGAATACAGGGTACTTGAAATTATTTCTGTAATATGCTTCCCAAACAGGTTTTGAAAGGTACAGTCTAGGGGCTGTAATTCCTTATTGCTGTGTGTCTTCAGGCAGTGTTCTCTGTCAGAGGCTCGGAGAAGGTTCTCTTGCTTCTTCGAGCTTTGTAAGGATCCACTGCGGTGGGAAAATAAAGGAACATTTGCTTACTTCAGTGAACTTGCAATGAAACAAAATGTAATGAGGTTTAGAAGTTAGCTTTATAGTTTAGTTAGGTATATACTGACAGCCAATACATAAAATTCATCCTGCAAAAGAGATCATTCACTTCAATGGCCCAGATGACTCAGGGACAATGGTACTTGGTTTAACAGTAGGAATGCGGTTTTTCTAAGGTCTTTGGATATTCATCTTCAGAATAAGTGAAATGAGCCAGCCTGAGAGAAAAACATTACTTCCAATCTGTGCTGACTTTATATCATGAACTTCCATGAATCCAGATATAGGATTCTACTAATGGAGAAGAAATAAGTACAACTCCAGAGAGGGTAGTAGAAGTGACATTCTTGAGCATTTTAGGTGCCCTTACAATATATTTTCTATTCTAAAATAATTTGAAATAACAAAAATAAAATGTAAATGTAATACACAAACTTTCTACCAGTAATGTCTATTATTATTGTGTATGTATGACAGATCAAGGCCATGGAGGTGATACAGGGCTTATTCTAATATACAAATATTTCACAGAGATGTATGTGCCTCTTTAACTTAAGAAGAGCCTAGGTTCCTGAGCAAGATGGCCAAATAGGAACAGCTCCAGCCTCCAGCTTCCAGTGCGAGCGACACAGAAGACGGGTGATTTCTGCATTTTCAACTGAGGTACTGGGTTTATCTCACTGGGGAGTGCCGGACAATCAGTGCTGGTCAGCTGCTGCAGCCCGACAAGTGAGAGCTGAAGCAGGGCGAGGCATTGCCTCACCTGGGAAGCACAAGGGGGAAGGGAATCCCTTTTCCTAGCCAAGGGAAACTGAGACACACAACACCTGGAAAATCGGGTAACTCCCAACCTAATAGTGCACTTTACCAAGGGTCTTAGCAAATGGCACACCAGGAGATTATATCCCACACCTGGCCCAGAGGGTACCACGCCCACAGAGCCTCCCTCATTGCTAGCACAGCAGTCTGAGATCTAACTGCAAGGTGGCGGTGAGGCTGGGGGAGGGGCACCCGCCACTGCTAAGGCTTAAGTAGATAAAGCTGTGGGAAGCTTGAGCTGGGTGGAGCCTACTGCAGCTCAAGGAGGCCTGCCTGCCTCTGAAGACTCCTCCTCTGGGGACGGCATAGCTAAACAAAAAACAGCAGAAACCTCTGCAGATGTAAATGACCCTGTCTGACAGCTTTGAAGAGAGCACTGGGTCTCCCAGCACAGAGGTTGAGATCTGAGAATGGACAGACTGCCTGCTCAAGTGGGTCCCTGACCCCTGAGTAGCCTAACTGGGAGACATCCCCCACTAGGTGCATACTGACACCTCACACCTTACATGGCTGGGCACATCTCTGAAACGAAGTTTCCAGAGCAAGAATCCGACAGCAACACTTGCTATTCAGCAATATTCTATCTTCTGCAGCCTCCACTGCTGATACCCAGGCAAACAGGGTCTGGAGTGGTCCTCAAGCAAACTCCAACAGACCTGCAGCTGAGGGTCCTGACTGTTAGAAGGAAAACTAACAAACAGAAAGGACACCCACACCAAAACCCCATCAGTACGTCACCAGCATCAAAGACCAAAGGCAGATAAAACCACAAAGATGGGGAAAACGCAGGACAGAAAAGCTGGAAATTCAAAAAATCAGAGCGCATCTCCCCCTTCAAAGGAACGCAGCTCATCACCAGCAACGGAACAAAGCTGGATGGAGAATGATTTTGACAAGTTGAGAGAAGAAGGCTTCAGTCGATCAAACTTCTCAGAGCTAAAGGAGGAACTACGTAACCAGCACAAAGAAGGAAAAAATGTAAGGGCAGCCAGAGAGAACGGTTGGGTTACACACAAAGGGAAGCCCATCAGACTAACAGCAGATCTCTCGGCAGAACTCTATAAGCCAGAAGAGAGTGGGGGCTGATATTCAACATTCTTAAAGAAAAGAATTTTCAACCCAGAATTTCATATCCAGCCAAACCAAGTTGCATAAGTGAAGGAGAAATAAAATCCTTTACAGACAAGCAAATGCTTAGAGATTTTGTCACCGCCAGGCCTGCCCTTCAAGAGACCGTGAAGGAAGCACTAACCATGGAAAGGAACAACCAGTACCAGCCATTGCAAAAACATGCCAAAATGTAAAGACCATTGATGCTAGGAAAAAACGACATCAACTAACAAGCAAAATAACCAGCTAATATCACAGTGACAGAATCAAGTTCACACATAACAATATTAACCTTAAATGTAAATGGACTAAATGGTCCAATTAAAAGATACAGACTGGCAAATTGGATAGAGTCAAGACCCATCAGTTTGCTGGATTCAGGAGACCCATCTCACATGCAGAGACACACATAGGCTCAAAATAAAGTGATGGAGGAAGATCTACCAAGCAAATGGAAAACAAAAAAAAGCAGGGGTTGCAATCCTAGTCTTTGATAAAACAGACTTTAAACCATCAAAGATCAAAAGAGACAAAGAAGGCCATTACATAATGGTAAAGGGATCAATTCAACAGGAAGAGCTAACTATCCTAAATATATATGCACCCAGTACAGGAGCACCCAGATTCATAAAGCAAGTCCTTAGAGACTTACAAAGAGACTTAGACTCCCATACAATAATAATGGGAGACTTTAACACCCCACTGTCAACATTAGATAGATCAACGAGACAGAAAGTTAACAAGGATATCCAGGAATTGAACTCAACTCTGCACCAAGTGGACCTAATAGACATCTACAGAACTCTCCACCCCAAATCAACAGAATGTACATTCTTCTCAGCACCACATCACACTTATTCCAAAATTGACCACATAGTTGGAAGTAAAGCACTCCTCAGCAAATGTAAAAGAACAGAAATTATAACAAACTCTCTCAGACCACAGTGCAATCAAACTAGAACTCAGGACTAAGAAACTCAATCAAAACTGCTCAACTACATGGAAACTGAACAACCAGCTCCTGAATGACTACTGGGTACATAATGAAATGAAGGCAGAAATAAAGATGTTCTTTGAAATCAATGAGAACAAAGATACAACCTACCAGAATCTCTAGGACACATTTAAAGCAGTGTGTAGAAGGAAACTTATAGCACTAAATGCCCACAAGAGAAAGCTGGAAAGATCTAAAATTGACACCCTAACATCACAATTAAAAGAACTAGAGAAGCAAGAACAAACACATTCAAAAGCTAGCAGAAGGTAAGAAACAACTAAGATCAGAGCAGAACTGAAGGAGATAGAGACACAAAAAACCCTCCAAAAAAATCAATGAATCTAGGAGCTGGTTTTTTGAAAAGATCAACAAAATTGATAGACCACTAGCAAGACTAATAAAAAAGAAAAGAGAGAAGAATCAAATAGATGCAATAAAAAATGATAAAGGGAATATCACCACCGACCCCACAGAAATACAAGCTACCATCAGAGAATACTATAAACACCTCTAGGCAAATAAACTAGAAAACCTAGAAGAAATGGATAATTTCCTGGACACTTACACTCTCCCAAGACTAAACCAGGAAGAAGTTGAATCCCTGAATAGACCAATAGCAGGTTCTGAAATTGAGGCAATAATTAATAGCCTACCAACCAAAAAAAGTCCAGGACCAGACGGATTCACAGCCGAATTCTACCAAAGATACAAGGAGGAGCTGGTGCCATTCCTTCTGAAACTATTCCAATCAACAGAAGAAGAGGGAATCCTCCCTAACTAATTTTATGAGGCCAACATCATCCTGATACCAAAGCCTGGCAGAGACACAACAACAAAAAAAGAGAATTTTAGACCATATCCCTGATGAACATCGATGCAAAAATCCTCAATAAAATACTGGCAAACCGAATCTAGCAGCACATCAAAAAGCTTATCCACTATGATCAAGTGGGCTTCATCCCGGGATGCAAGGCTGGTTCAACATACGCAAATCAATAAACAGAACCAAAGACAAAAACCACATGATTATCTCAATAGATGCAGAAAAGACCTTTGACAAAATTCAACGGCCCTTCATGCTAAAAACTCTCAATAAATTCGGTATTGATGGAACGTATCTCAAAATAGTAAGAGCTATTTATGACAAACCTACAGCCAATATTATACTGAATGGGCAAAAACTGGAAGCATTTCCTTTGAAAACTGGTACAAGACAGGAATGCCCTCTCTCACCACTCCTATTCAACATAGTGTTGGAAGTTCTGGCTAGGGCAATCAGGCAAGAGAAAGAAAGGGCATTCAGTTAGGAAAAGAAGTCAAATTGTCCCTGTTTGCAGATGACATGATTGTATATTTAGAAAACCCCATTGTCTCAGCCCAAAATCTCCTTAAGCTGATAAGCAACTTCAGCAAAGTTTCAGGATACAAAATTAATGTGCAAAAATCACAAGCATTCTTATACACCAGTAACAGACAAACAGAGAGCCAAATCATGAATGAACTCCCATTCACAATAGCTTCAAAGAATAAAATACCTAGGACTCCAACTTACAAGGGATATAAAGGACCTCTTCAAGGAGAACTACAAACCACTGCTCAGTGAAATAAAAAAGGACACAAACAAATGGAAGAACATACCATGCTCATGGATAGGAAGAATCAATATTGTGAAAATGGCCATACTGCCCAAGGTAATTTATAGATTCAATGCCATCCCCATTAACCTACCAATGACTTTCTTCACAGAATTGGAAAAAAACTGCTTTAAAGTTCATATGGAACCAAAAAAGAGCCTGCATTGCCAAGACAATCCTAAGCCAAAAGAGCAAAGCTGGAGGCATCACGCTACCTGACTTCAAACTATACTACAAGGCTACAGTAGCCAAAACAGCATGCTACTGGTACTAAAACAGAGATACAGACCAATGGAACAGAACACAGCCCTCAGAAATAATACCACACATCTATAGCCATCTGATCTTTGACAAACCTGACAAAAACAAGAAATGGGGAAAGGATCCCCTATTTAATAAATGGTGCTGGGAAAATTGGCTAGCCATAAGTAGAAAGCTGAAACTGGATCTTTTCCTTACTCCTTATACGAAAATTAATTCAAGATGGATTAGAGACTTAAATGTTAGACCTAATACCATAAAAACCCTAGAAGAAAACCTAGGTAATACCATTCAGGACATAAGCATGGGCAAGGACTTCATGTCTAAAACACCAAAAGCACCGGCAACAAAAGCCAAAATGACAAATGGGATCTAATTAAACTAAAGAGCTTCTGCACAGCAAAATAAGCTACCATCAGAGTGAACAGGCAACCTACAGAATGGGAGAAAATTTTTGCAATCTACTCATCTGACAAAGGGCTAATATCCAGAACCTACAAAGATCTCAAACAAATTTACAAGAAAAAAACAAATGACCCCATTAAAAAGTAGGCAAAGGATATGAACAGACATTTCTCAAAAGAAGACATTCATACAGTCAACAGACACACGAAGAAATGCTCATCATCACTGGCCATCAGAGAAATGCAAATCAAAACCACAATGAGATACCATCTCACACCAGTTAGAATGGCAATCATTAAAAAGTCAGAAATAACAGATGCTGGAGAGGATGTGAAGAAACAGGAACATTTTTACACTGTTGGTGGGATTGTAAACTAGTTCAACCATTGTGGAAAACAGTATGGCGATTCCTCCAGGATCTAGAACTAGAAATACCATATGACCCAGCCATCCCATTACTGGGTATATACCCAAAGGATTATAAATCATGCTGCTATAAAGACACATGCACACGTATGTTTACTGCAGCACTATTCACAATAGCAAAGACTTGGAATCAACCCAAATGTCCATCAGTGACAGACTGGATTAAGAAAATGTGGCACATATACACCATGGAATACTATGCAGCCATCAAAAAGGATGAGTTCATGTCCTTTGTAGGGACATGGATGCAGCTGGAAACCATCATTCTCAGCAAACTATCACAAGAACAGAAAACCAAACACCGCATGTTCTCACTCATAGGTGGGAAGTGAACAATGAGATCACTTGGACTTGGGAAGGGGAACATCACACACCGGGGCCTATCATGGGGAGGGGGGAGGGGGGAGGGATTGCATTGGGAGTTATACCTGATGTAAATGACGAGTTGATGGGTGCAGCACACCCACATGGCACATGCATACATATGTAACAAACCTGCACGTTGTGCACATGTGCCCTAGAACCGAAAGTATAATTAAAAAAAAAAAAAACTGATTTAAGCCCCCCCGCTCACCAAAACAAAAGAAGAGCCTACTAAGATAGCCCTAAGATAGGGAAAGATAACTGAATCCAGTAGCCTTCTCTGGATGTCCAAGATTCTATAGTCAAGAAGGACAGAATCAGTATTCAAACTTGGATTTTCTGTCGGGCTTGGCTCCCTTTGGTCTGTGTCATGCTATGGCAACTTTTTAAAAAATCATGGTAGCTATGCAGTAGAAAAATCAACAATGTGGGGTTATACTTTCCTGCTGGAGCTGATGGATTAACACTAAAAATAATTTTTGTTTGTTGACTTTTTTAATTAAAAAATTATAGTTAGCATTTAAAGTAAACCAGTATTCTGGTTTGAAAAGCAAGCGGGTATGCTGAATTGAATCCAGTAAAAAAAAAAAAAAAAAAACTAGGGAAAATATTACCTGGTTACATATACTAAAACCTGTCAAAACACAAAAGCAAAACAAACAAAAATTCTGAAACAAAATGTATCTACCTTAAAAAATAGTGCACTTACATGGTTTTGGAGTGAGCAGCTCCTATCTTTTAAAATAAAAGATTTATTATATTTACCCTGGCATCCTCTGGGGTCTTGAAGTTAATTATTTTTCCAAACTCTCTGGCATGAAATACAGACTTCACTCGTTCCTATAAACAGAATATATAAATTCATTAAAAAGAAAATCTGGTTGTAAAAATCCATAAAGAAATGCCACAGGCCAGGCATGGTGGCTCACGCCTGTAATCCCAGCACTTTGGGAGGTTGAGGTGGGCAGATCATGAAGTCAGGAGATTGAGACTATCCTGGCTAACACGGTGAAACCCTGCCTCTACTAAAGATACAAAAAAATTAGCCGGGCGTGGTGGCAGGCGCTGTAGTCCCAGCTACTCGGGAGGCTGAGGCAGGAGAAAGGCATGAACCCAGGAGGCAGAGCGTGCAGTGAGCTGATATCGCGCCACTGCACTCCAGCCTGGGCGACA
Source organism: Chlorocebus sabaeus (assembly GCF_047675955.1). Lineage (NCBI taxonomy): Eukaryota > Metazoa > Chordata > Mammalia > Primates > Cercopithecidae > Chlorocebus > Chlorocebus sabaeus. Next base: position 20,242,527 of record NC_132915.1, read on the forward strand.
GACTGAGACTCTACCTCAAAAAAAAGAAAGAAATGCCACAAAGCTTTATTACTGCAGGCCTAAAGTATTCATCTATACAAATCATGCACTTTAAAAAAGACAAGAATGAAGAACCAAGAAGAATCAAAACCAATAGAAAAAAAGACTACATTCTATTAATAACACAACCATTATCACTAAACCTAAGTTAAAAAGCTTAAGGTGTTATTTCAATTGCTAAAGCCATAAAGAGTTGACATAAAGGATGGGAAGGAGGTAAGTCGGGGAGTAGTGCCACTGTTTTTCCTCTCCAAACACAGTTTTTTCTTACACAGTTGTTATCTGGCCATAGAATCATGAGTGAATCCAGCTTAAAAATATACACACATGCTAGTCTAACATGTTCTATAAGTAATTCAACTATCCATGCAAATATGGACACTAGAAGAAATTAGCTGCTTCTAATTTAAAAAAAAAGGATAAGGCTGGGTGCAGTGGCTCATGTCTATAATCACAGCACTTTGGGAGGCTGAGGCAGGCAGATCGCTTGGACCCAGGAATTCAAGACCAGACTGGCCAACCTGGTGAAACACTATCTGTACTAAAAATACAAAAATTAGTCTGGCATGGTGGCATATGCCTGTAGTCCCAGCTACTCAGGAGGCTGAGGCAGGAGAATCGCTTGAATCTGGGAGGCGGAGGTTGCAGTGAGCCAAGAGCACCACTGCGCTCCAGCCTGGGCAACAGGGCGAGGGACTGTCTCAAAAAACAGAATGATTGCAGAATTGTAGATATGAGGTCTCATGAAGAGGTGGAAAGGGAAGAAATCAAAGAGATAAGAGAAAGTATTAATGTTAGAAAGGGAAAAATAAAAAGCCAGGAAAGCAATATGGACTGGAGTACAAGCTAATAGCCACTACCCATTATTTCATATGTGGGAAGGTGGGGTTCTGTTACTGAACATACAACGAGGGCCCAGGAATGTTATTGTCAGTGCAATAGCACAGAAAGCACAGTTTTTCTTGGCCTATTTTTTTTTTCTTCTTTAAGCCTGGGTAAGATAGCAGGTATTAAACGAAAACCATACCAAGAGAAGGTGACATCTATAAAAGAGGTAGAGCACTGTACAAATAAAAAGGACGATTTCAAAGCATTATTTTCAGTTCCAAGTTTTCAACAAATAAATCTATTCAACATACCTTTGCTTCAATGCGCAGTCTTCTCCCGTGAACAATGAATGGCTCTTTGGTGAACTCATCAAAGCTATACTGCCACTCACACGTGAGCTGTCCAAATGTTCCCTTTGTTACAAACAATACACCACTGCAAAAACAAAAACAAAAACACAGAATTCGCTTTAAAATTGAGGCACTTATAGCTGCTAACAACAGGGTACGAATGAATCTCAAGTGCAAATGCAATATTCATCAACACAGACTATATTTTATATTCTTAATGAATTTAAAAGAACTGAGGGGTCGGGCGCACAGGCTCATGCCTGTAATACCAGCACTTTGGGAGGCTGAGGCGGACAAATCACGAGGTCAGGAGATCGAGACCAGCCTGGCTAACATGGTGAAACCCTGTCTCTACCAAAAATACAAAAAAATTAGCCGGGCATGGTGGTGGGAGCCTGTATAGTCCTAGCTGCTCGGGAGGCTGAGGCAAGAGAATGGAGAACGGCGTGAATCCAGGAGGCAGAGCTTGCAGTGAGCTGAGATCGCACCACTGCACTCGAGCCTGGGCGACAGAGAAAGACTCTGCCTCAAAAAAAAAAAAAAATAAAATAAAATAAAATTTAAAAAAAGTAAAAAAAAAAAATAAAAAGAACTGAAACCATAAAGTGTGTTCTCAGATCATAACAGAACTAAACTAGAAACCAAAACAAAAAGATAACAATAATATTTATAAATGCTTAAAAGTAACACTTCCAAATAATCCAGGGGTCAAAGAATCTCAAAGGAAATTAGAAAATATTTTGAACAGAATGAGAATGAAAATACAACATAAAATTTGTGGGATGCAGCTAACATAATGCTCAATGGGAAATTTATAGCACAACATATTTAGAAAAACTGAAGCACTTATAAAATCAAATATGTAAGGCACGTCATAAGAAACAGGATACATTTACAGAACCAATTATCAGCCAGTATTTGGAGAAACTTTCATATAATTAATGCATTAGAATAAATACTTTCATTTCTAAGGCTCCATGTAATGTGTTTCCCAACTACATCAGAAAGAAGCTTTTCTAACCATGTTGAACAGAATCATCATACTGAGGGCCTTGGGATGTTCACAAGTAAAATCAAGTCCCATTACTGCCAATTTTAGAGTAAGACTTCAAAAAGCATCATTCTAATTTTTAAATAAATTCTTGTCTTCCCATTTTGAAGAAAGAAACCAAGAAATGAAAATACCTTCTGTCTGTAAGAAGTCTATTTAATCCTTCCTTCATATGTTTTTCTTCTTACTTTTTCTTTCTGATTGAAACATCAATAGTAGGTGCAACTAGAGGTTTCTATTAGATTGAGTTAAAGAAACATCTGGCTCCTGGCTAGGATGGAAAAGGAGAAAGCTAGCCAGGATTTATATCTCTCACTTCCATCTTCTGTCCCTGTTCCCCTCCTTTACCAATCCTGGATTACAGGAGCTGATGGAGCAAACCCAGTGGTGCTCCAGGACATCTCCAACCATGTGAAAAATCACAGACAACTGGCCAATGCAGTAGCTATTCCCAGTCCTCATTCAAAGATCCTTTTATCCTCAAACCCAAAACTTGGAAAGGGAATCCCAAGTATAACCATCATGTTTTATTCAACTACAACTAATTCACTTCCCTTACTCTGTCAAGGCACTGTGGCCTCATCTAAAGGAGGTCCATGGCATTGAGGAAAAAAAAGCTTTTAAAATGTTGCAAGATTTGGAACCAAACTTTGCAATTGATTTTGCTTAATGCTGATTAGTTACCTTTCCTTTAGTCAATGGGAAAGTGAGTTACTAAAAACATGATGGAAAATTTTTATGAGCAAAAATGATTGCCGAAGCAATGTCTGCAATTACAAAAGTCTAGAAACAAGTTACAGGTAAATTAGTACATACTCCTAAATAAATATTAGGCAGGAATTTACAAATTAAGAAAGATCTCCATATGTTGACATGTAATAACCTTCAAAATATAGATCTCAAGTGAAAAATTAAAACTAAGTACATAATGCTATGTATAAGAGACTTTCATCTGCATTAAAATATGTGTGTATGTCTACCTGTAGAGGCATAGACTATTTCAAGAAGGATACAAAGGAAACAAGTAAAAAATGGGCTGCCTCTTGGAAGGGAACAGAGGGACTAATATCTGGGGTGGAATGAAGACTTACTTTTTACAGGTATAATTTCTAATATTGTGGAAGTTTTCCACTTAGTGTTACTTTTTAAATAAGAAAATTAACATAGGGCTATACATTTTAGATTCAGAAATTGAGATTACAACATTAGAAGTGACTGCTTCGTAGTCACCTTGAACCAACACAATGTTCATATAACTTTACCTTTCAATAGTGAACAAAACCATAGATTGACAATTCATTTCTATTTAGCTCTAACTTCTCCCCACTGGCCGTATTTTCACTCTCCACCACCCAGAGACTGCCATCTTACTAATGCACTTGCTCATTCCTTCCCTAGTTTAATAATGACTCCTGTACACTTGCCCCTCTGAGGCTATGCCACTGTGTATTTTTGCATGTACCCCTCCACTGTCTATTTGAAGAAGTCGCTGTAGTATCCACCTAAAATTTTATCTGCTTCTACCAGTATATCCACTTACGTTAATCTATATGTATTCTAACAAACAGATACTATCAGAGGACTGCTGACTTCTGGGATAACCTAAAATTGTACACTTTTTCAGCGTGAAGAAAGCTTACTTTTAAGAGGACAGTTTTATGGAATTTCTGCATCCATTTGAATTGGTTGAAAGAAATACGAAAATATTTGTGTCTGTGCATGACTGTGTTTATCTGTATGCATGCACAAAGCTATGCAGGACATTTATGTAATGTTTAGGGAGTTAGGCTTGTGGAGCAAGAGGACCCAAGAATCACTGTGGCTATATGGAACAAAAGATGAATAAAAGATCTTCACCGCATGAGTGGCTGCCAGTTAACCCCTTATCGAATTACATAAGAGAAAGAAAGGAAGTTACCGTCTGGTTATCATTAGCATATCTGTCTTATTGATCATGACGTGGGTAAAATATTTGTATTTTGCAAATCTTCCATTTTCCATGACCTAAAAGAAAAAAGTGAGAGACAATGAGAAAATTGGTAATATTCCTACTGTAATGCAAACAATGCCTTATAGTCCTCTAAGAACCATTTCTCAATGGGGCAAACCGTGAACATACAGAAAACGGATTTCATTATTTGTAAAATCACTGCTGTTTCCTTTTTAAAAGCATCTACTTGCACTACTTCATTTAAGATTACTCGGTTGCAGCAATGCCAACCTTTACTGCTAGACTTTTAGAAGCTGATGTTATCTTACAAAGTTTAAATTCAATCTAATGAGGTATTTAACTATTACAGTGACTTTATATTGGAAAATATATTAGTATTTAATAATATTTGTACAAAAACACATGTAAATACTAACACATATATAAACATATGCATCACATAAATTACTTATTAGCTTCTGCCTTGCCCTAGACATTCCGTATACATCTTACAAACATGCTTTTCTTTGTCCATCTCACAACTCATTAAAAAATAAAGAGCAGAGAGTTTCTAGACAAACAGGGACCCAAGGCTTACTCAGCCTTTGAAACAATCTTTATTTTCAAGACTGTTGAAACACTGTCTATCCATGATACTGTTTATTAACAATTGTTTGCTTCAAAAATGTAAATATAACCATAAAGAAAATAGAGTTATCATTTTAAATTCTATTTTCAGTAATATTTGCTCTAAGGATGGAGTTACTTCAGCTATTTAAAGCATATAGCAGGCTAGCCTACTATTTTTACAGGCAAGGCAAGCAATGTAATTATGACTAAGATCCCTCAAGAAGAGGCATGTTATGAATTTAGCCAAAATGTGAAAAACCATGAAGAAATCCAAGAGAGGATATAAAGGTTTTAGAAAATTGTGTTCCATGGAGCTGTATCAAAAAACTAAAGTGATTTAGCTTAGAAGAAAGCTAAGAAGTAACTTCATGATGATCTTGGTGTAAAAAGTTGATAGTTTTCATTTTTATCTGAGAAAGAAGTAAAAAAAAACCCTAAAATAGCAGGATGAGTCATACAGATTAATTGCATGGAAGAAGTTTCTAAATTCAATGATTATAAAATATTGAGGAAAAGAATATCTTTACTATTTACTGTAGTAGGTAGGGCAAATAACACAAATACTTTGTATTACAAATGAAAAAGGGACATAAATACAGATTCAGAAAATAATTAACATGAATTACAGTCGTTCCCCCTTATCTGCAGGGGGATATGTTCCTAGACCTCCAGTGGGTACCTGAAACCACAGACAGCACTGAGCACTACATATATTCTATGGTTTCTCCTATATATACATACCTATGATAAAGTTTAATTTATAAATTAGGCACAGTAAGAGATTAATAACCAATAATAAAACAGAACAATTATACTGTAATAAAAGGTATGTGAAGGTTTATTTCTGAAATTTTCCATTTAATATTTTCAAACCATGGTTGGCCAAGGGTAACTGAAACTGCAGAAAGCAATTGTGGATATGATAGGACTACTGTATTAGATAATTTATAAATTATGCAAGTAATTTTGAAAACTTAGATGAAATGAACTATGTTTTAAGAAATATAAATTATTAAGAGGAAGAAGCATCATGAGTAGAAATTATTTGTGAATGACAGGACATTTGGAAAAGCCAAGCACACAAAACCCAGTAATCAATTTGGAAATGGAAGAGAAAGAAATCCTGTTTACAAGGGTAATAAAAAAGATAAATATTTACACATAAGTTTAATAAATAATGTGCAGAATATAGGTGATAAAAGCCATACCACTGTATTCAGGGGAGTAAAAGAAATTTTGAAAATGGAAATCCATATCTTATTCTTGGACATAAAAAATTATCATAATAAAGATGTTATTGACTCCTAATTTTCACACACACACACACACGTGATCCCAAGATGGTGGTTTTTGGAGCACGTGGTAGGAGGTAAGAAGTGATTTGTCAAAATTATACTAAAACTTATCTAGGAAAAATATGTGGTAATATCCAGTAAATTATGAAAGAAGAACGAGAAGAGCTACTCTAGCAGACATTAATGCAATTTATAAAGCTGCAGTAGTGAAACAGTTTGGTGCTGGTAAAGTATATGCAGACGTATCAAAGGAAAGAATACAGATTGCAGAAACTGATCATATGCATATAGGACATTATAAAATCCTATCCAATTACAGAAATTTATTAAATCAAGACAGCACTTCAAATCAGTGGGTAAATACATGCATTATCAAATAAATGGTGTTTTAAGTAACTCACTGGCTAAAGCTGTATCCTCTCTATATATCCAATCAATTCTACATGGATCAACGATTTAAGTATACAAAATGACTATAAAAGTACTAGAAAAAGTAACATTTTAGTAATCTTGAAGTAGGAAAGACCAAAATATAACAAAGTCCATAAACACAACATAAAAAATTGTTAAGTACATAGAACTTAACCACTACTGAATGGCAAAACGATAATCAAATAAACAGTAATTAAGTAAAATAACACAAAACTCAAAGGACAATTTGGGAAAATATTTGTCGATACAGAGAGAGAGAGTCAATTTCAAAACAGACAATTCTAGCAATTTGAAGAAACCGACAGAAAATAATGAGTAAAGCAGTAGAAAAATGTGTGAAGAATATGAACAGGTAGTTCAGCAAAAAACAATATCTGACTGATAAACATGAGAAAATATTCACTATAACTCAAAATCAGGAAAATGCAAATCAATTAAACATACCATCTGAGTTAGCAATTCCACTGCTAGAATTTACCTTAGGCAAAAGTATGCCAAAATAGACATATAAGAATATTCACAGCAATATTGTATTAAAAGAACAAAATCTAAATATTCATTAATAGGGTATTAGTTAAATTCATGTACAGCCATACAATGGGGCATTATGAAGTCATAAAAAAGAAAAATGAAGACCTGTGTATACTGACATAGATGTATAAGATATATAGTAAATAAAATTATATTACAAAAGAGAATGTATAGAATGAAAAGTAGAAATGCATACATGTACATATACTTGTACATACATAAGAAACTTCTAGAAAGTATACATCAATCTATTAACACCACTGATCTCTGGGATTTTGAAGCATAATGGTGGAGGTAGAAGTTAAGATTTTTAAAAAAAATTTTTACATTCTTTTATTGTTTGTTTTTTGATATCTGAAAAGAAACTGGGTTACAAAGATTCATTTTCTTTTGTGCCATGTGGCCAAGTTTAAAAATCAAGAATACAAATGTTGACCTCCTCAAGAACACCACAGCTAATAGAATTCAAGAGCCTACATGCACCATTAATAGATCCTAACCTTCAAATAATTTAAAAGCTATGGTTTATTCCAAGTACCTAACTTTTATTTCCATATTATGCTAAGTTTGGGCATTGTAATTAAGCCTACCTCTCATCACTTTCTACTTTTCAGACCCAACTTAAATCTAATCTGTGCATATAAGCAGTTAAACCAGTTTCGATAGTCACAACAGCATCTGGTATAAATAAGAAATAAAAAAAATCCAAAGAAAGTAATTCATATAATGCTTTCCATCCAAAACCTTAAATGTAACACTTGAAAGATGAATGAGCTTTATGGTCATAGTAGTCTGCTTTGAAATATAATCAACTGTATCCTTTGTTATTAGAGTGACTGTATTTGAATAAATGTCTAAGATAACTCATCACACAGCAAAATCTTGCTGCTCAGTGTTCATTATAAACATGAGAATACGGAATACGAACATTATAAACAGGATCCAAAACTTTGAAACTGAATCCACAGAAGTTATGGGAGAGAACATCACACTGTAAAAAGTCTACAAATGTCACGTTGTTGTCACAAATTCCTGCCTGACTTTATAAATGCATTATATATTAAGCTTTAGACTTCTCAAAACATCATGTTTTTTAGGGGAAAAAACCCAGAATTTTAGACCTGAAAAACTCCTATTGTTCATCCAAACCAATCTCTTCCTTTTACACACAAAGAAACTGAGGATCAGGAAGTGTCTAATGAATCTTCTAAATCTAAATTTTCACCATCTTGTGTAATTAGGTAAGAGGACATCTAAGTGACTTGCTTGGCAAAGTTGCAAAACTGGGCTCAGAAAACTGGATTCTTCACTTCTAATTCCAGTGCATTTCACTATACCAAACATATCATGATGTTTCCTCCTTATGGTATCGTACTTTCCTCATGGTACCTCAAAAAATGTCTTTGATATCCTGGATACTGATAGTTGCCAAGGTAGGCTGCTAATTTTTTCCAGGTCAACAGTATTCAAATAACTTAGTATCAAAAATCCTATCTTCCTCCATCCCAAACAGATGCTAGGTATACATGGTTCTACTAAAATAATTTGATAGCCTTTAAAATAAAGGAAGAATTAGCAAAATCAGGGTTTAGGAATTATCATGTAGGGCCTTTATGTAAAGACAAAGATTTGGCTGAAATATGAAGGAATTAACAATGCCAATACTTTAGACATGTTAGCCTCATTTATACGCTTAAATGTGAAAGGAAAAACTTTTTTTGCCTTATTCATTAGGAAGTATATATATAAATTACCTATCATCGTTCAAGAATTACTGAAAGAAATAAAAACACAATGGAAACTGCATTCATTATATACAATTGTCAGAATCTATAGGTAATAATTAAAAGATATGTTTACTGGTAAACATGTCCTTTTGCATTTAGAAAAAATGAGTACATAAACCATACTTTATTAGACATAAATAAGTTCAAACCAAATTAATGATACATTTGGAAACATAAAAAAAGTGGAACTTGAAGGACAGAGCCATGGTAACAGAGACATTTCTAACACTCTCAAATCATCCAAATGTTATGAAGAAATAGAATCCCTTAACAAAATACTTCTGAAAAATGCAAAATATGAAAAGATTAAAAATAGGAATAAATCACTAAAATAAAAGGCCTTAAGTCCCAAAGAATGTGTTAATCATTAATGGGAAATATATTTAAGAAAATTTGTTAAAGGACATGTTGTTCAGCAAAATAAAAAACCCAAATCGAATCAATATCTGACTCATTTGGAAGACAAGTGTTGCAAAGAGGTATGAATGAGAGTTTTAAAAATACATAGCAAAAATGGGGGGATTAAAAACATGAAATTCGGCCGGCCATGGTGGCTCACGCCTGTAATCCCAGCACTTTGGGAGGCTGAGGCAGGCAGATCCCCTGAGGCCAGGAGTTTGAGACCAGCCTGGCCAACATGGCGAGACCCCGTCTCCACTAAAAATACAAAAAATTAGCTGGGTGTGGTGGCAGGTGCCTGTAATCCCAGCTACTTGGGAGGCTGAGGCAGGGAGAATCATTTGAACCCAGGAGGCAGAGGTTGTAGTGAGCTGAGATCGCACCATTGCACTCCAGCCTGGGCAACAGAGCAAGACTCTATCACAAAAACAAAAAATAAAAAACAAAAAGCATGAAATTCATTCAGATGAAAGATAAAAATGAATACTACCTAGCAAGAAAATATACTAGATAACAAATAAATGGCTTTATAGACTGGTTAATTTGAGGGTTCAGGAGAGGAGTGGGAAAGAGGAAGCATTTATGAATAGATTCTACTTAAAATTTAAGCTTATTTCTAAAACCAACAAAATTCAGGAAGTTAATTGTAAAATGGTAAATACTGCCATTTTAAAACTAAGAAATAGACAAATTGTTCAAAACAATCTTATCTTTAGAGAAAACTCAGTCAATAAGTATAACTTCCTTAGAGTTATATGATGAATGTTTAGGGATAAAGAAAGTTTTACTAATTCACTTCAAACCTCAGACTTAAGTGCCATGGCCAGGAAAAAGAAGGTATTCAAGCGAGCTTCATAATCAAATATGGTAGAAATTTATGACATCAAAACTTAATGATTTCATATCCTTGAATGAGAATAAATATAAACAAGAATAAAGAACTGACACGTAGCTTACCTTGTGAGGTAAGTTGGTTTTCAGAAAATAAAATCTTACTGATTATATTGTCAAATCTGAAGAGCAACCAGTACTTATTTTATCCCTCATACCTTCATTTTCTCTCATGCTAATATGCTATCTTGACTGTTAGCAAAACCATATGTATAGACTATACTGAAAGCTTAGACAGCGCAGGAAAGCTGAGCATAACCTTTGACATAAAATCAACTGAAAGAAGCTACTGTATCTTAAGAGATATGAATTGTTGTCATCAACTAGTACAACCAAAAGCCTGGAGAAGGAAAACAACTATGCTCACGAAATAGTTATGTGTACTAACAACAGCAGACCATCAATTAACATACTTAATATATTCTAGGAGAAGGGCCAGAGTGGGTGCATCAAGGGTAGTGTAGATGCACAGTAACAAAAGTCTCACTAAAGCAGTTCAGCAGAACCTCTACTGGATCAACATTTATGGGTCCACCATATTATATATCTCTGGAAGCAGCAGTAACATATCTTTTAAAATACTGTGTAATTCAGAGCAGTTCAAATCACTGAGGTTTTACTGTTTCAACTGCTTGCCAATTAGTATGTGGAAAACTGTCATGGTATTTTAACTACTCTATTAACCTTGAAAGGAAAAAAATACTCTTTTTAAAATTCTTAAAATCTCTTCTTTTAAATTCTTAAAATCTCTTCTTTTAAATTCTTAAAATCTACTCTTAAATAGAACAGATTCTTTTATCTTGGCAAAGAGGAGAAAAATGAGAAATTTATATAATGATGACTAAGAACTTGCATAAACTGGTATTCATCTGGAATAATAAAAATATAATGAGTTATTATTAGGCACCATGCTAATAATTACTGGCATATCTAATTTTATTATACTCCACTTTATTGTATTTCCCAGATATTGTGTTTTTTACAAATTGAAGGTTTATGGAAGCTCTGCATCAAGCAAGTCTACAGGCACCATTTGTCCAGCAGCATGTACTCATTTCTTGTCTCTATGTCACATTTTGGTAATTCTTACAATATTTCAAACTTTTTTATCATGATTGTATCTGTTATGGTGATCTGTGATCACTGATCTTTGATACTCCTATTTTATAGTCCTTTTTGAGGTGCCATAAACTACACCCATAGTGAACTTAATCTATAAATGTGTGTGTTCTGACTGCTCCACCGATTGGACGTTTCCTAAATCCTCTCCCTCTCCTTGAGTCTATTACCTGAGCAACAATATTGAAATTAGGCCAATTAACAGCCCTACAATGACCCTTAGGTGTTCAAGTGAAATGAAGAGTTATATGTCCATCACTTTAAATCAAAAGCTAGAAACGACTAAGCTTAGTGAGAAAGGCATGTCAAAAGCTGAGTTAGGCTGAAAGGTAGTACCTCTTGTACCAAACAGCCAATTTTGAATGCAAAGGGAAAGTTCTTGAAGGGAAGTATTATGAAAGCGTTACTCCAGTGAACACAAGAATTATAAGAAAGCAAAACAGCCTGACTGCTGATATGGAGAAAGTTTTAGTGGTCTGGACAGAAGATAAACCAGCCACAACATTTCTTCAAGCCAAAGCCTAATCTAGAGCAAGGCCCTAACTCTCTTCAATTATATGAAGGCTGAGAGAGGTGAGGAAACTGCAGAAGAAAAGTTGAAGCTAGCAGAGGTTGGTTCATGAGGTTTAAGGAAAGAATTCATCTATGTAACACAAAAAGCACAAGGTGAAGCAGCAAGTGCTGATGGAGTAGCTACAGCAGGTTATCCAGAAGATCTAGTTAAGATTACTGACGACAGTGGCTTCACTAAACTACAGATTTTCAACATAGATGAAACAGACTTCTATTGAAAGATGCTATCCAGGACTTTCATAGCTAGAGAGGTCAATGCCTGGCATTAAAGCTTCAAAGGACAGTTGGATTCTCTTTTTAGGGGCTAGTGAAGCTGGTGACTTCATTTTCTTTAGAGACATGGTCTTGCTATGTTGCCCAACCTGGACTCGAACTTCTGGGCTCAAGGGATCCTCTTGCCTCAGCATCCCAAATAGCTGGGACAACAGGTGGGTGCTACCATGCCTGGTGCAGTTGGTGACTTTAAGTTGAAGCCAATGTTCCATTCCAAAAATCCTAGGGCCCTGGCCAGGTGAGGTGGCTCACGTGTGTAATTCCAGCACTTTGGGAGGCCATGGCGGGTGGATCACTTGAGCATAAGAGTTCAGGACTAGCTAGGGCAACATGGTGAAACCCCATCTCTACAAAAAATTTAAAAAAAATTAGCCAGTTGTGGTGGCACATGCCTGTAGTCTCAGCTACTCAAGAGGCTGAGGTGTGAGGATCAACTAAGCCTGGGAGTTTGAGGCTGCAGTGAGCCAAGACCGTATCACTGCACTCCTGCCTGGGAGACAGACCAAGACTCTATCAAATAAATAAATAAATAAATAAAGTGCCAGGTGTGGTGGCTCCTGCCTGTAATCCCAACACTTTGGGAGGCCGAGGTGGGTGGATCACCTGAGGTCTGGAGATTGTCACCAGGCTGGCCAACATGGTGATACCCCATCTCTACTAAAGCCCGTGTGGTGGCAGGTGCCTGTAATCCCAGCTACTCAGGAGGCCCAGACAGGAGAACTGCTTGAACCCAGGAGGTGGAGGTTGCAGTGAGCTGAGATTGCATTATTGCACTCCACCTGGGCGACAAAGCAAGACTCTATCTCAAAAGAAAAAGAAAAAAAGAAAAAAAATAAAAAAATCCTAGGGTCCTTAAGAATTACACTAGAGCTATTCTCCCTATGCTGTATAAATGCAACAACAAAGCCCAGATGACAGCACATTTGTTTACAGCATGGTTTACTGAATATTTTAAGCCCACTGTTGAGAGCTATCACTCAAAAAAGTATTACAGCTCATTGACTGTGCACCTAGTCACTCAAGAGCTCTGATGAAGATATACAAGATTAATGTCATTTTCATGCCTGCTAACACAACCATCCATTCCACAGCCCCCATGGATCAAACAGTAATTTCAACTTCCAAGCCTTAGTATTTAAGAAATACATTTTGTAAGGCTATAGCTGCCACGGGGAGTGATTCTTCTGATGGATCTGGTCAAAGTATATTGAAAACTTATGGAAAGGATTCACTATTCTAGGTGCCATTAAAAACATCTGTGATTCACAAAACAAGGTCAAAATATCAATAGTAACAGGAGTTTGAAAAAAGTGGATTCCAGCCATCATGGATGACTTTGAGGGTTCAAGACTTCAGTGGAGGAAGTAATTGCAGATATGGTGCAAATAGCAAGGGGATTAGAAGTGCAGCATGAAGAGGTAACTGAATTGTTACAATCTCATGATAAAACTTGAACAAATGAGAAACTGCTTCTTATGGATGAGCAAAGAAAATGGTTTCTTGAGATGGAATCTATTCTCGGGGAATATTCTATGATTGTTTAAATGACAACAAAGGATTTAGATTATTCCATAAAAATAACTGATAAAGCAGCAGTAGGGTTTGAGAGGACTGACTCCAATTTTGAAAGAAGTTCTATTGTGGGTAAAATGCTATCAAACAGCATCAAATACTACAGATAAATCTTTCATGAAAGGAAGAGTCAATCAATGTGGCAAACTTCATCTTAAGGTATTACCACAGCTACCCCGACCTTCAGGAATCCCTATCCTAATCAGTCAGCAACCATCAACATCAGGCATGCAAAAAGATGGACTCACTGAATGCTTCAGATGATCATCAGGACTTTTTTTTTAAAGCAATTATGTATTTTTAAATTAAGGTATATATATATATATATTTTTTTTTTTAACCACATAATGTTATTGCATACATAATAGCCTACATTGTAAACAATTTTTATATGCACTGGAGAACAAATATATTCAAGTGACTTGCTTTGTTGCTGTATTTGCTTTATTCTGGTGGTCTGGAACTGAACTTGCAATATCTCTGAGCTATGACTGTATATACATTACCTCATTTGTTCTAACCCCAGCACCACCACCAAGATAGGCACTACAATTATCTCTATTTTACAACCTGGAAACTGAGGTCAGATAAGCATAATAAAAAATAATAACTCTAGTAAAAGAAAAAGGCTACAATTGAACTCAGGTTTACTTGGCTCCAGAATCCAGGCCCTCAGCCACAGGGTATTGCTATATCTCAAAAAAATTTTTATTAACAAAATGAATTAGCACAGAAGAACTATATATATTCCAGTAGACTCAGTGGGATCTCATTTTAACAGTTCATTGGTATATGGATTTAGATATCTCACAAACTGTATCATGTCTCTTGCAATGCTTCTAGCTCATGTAATACCTAGGGATCATTATCTCTGTGGAAGATGGGTCATATCTTAGGTGTCTTTGATTCCTAATGTTCTTCAGAGCCTTGCATATAGCAGCTGCACAACAAACAGGAACGAGACTGTGAAGATCTGACATTACAGGGTTGGCCTCTAACGTGGCATGTGTTTTATGCCCCATAAAGCTCACTACAATTATAAGCTCATGAGAGATGAGCAAGAACCTTCAATACTCTCTTCAGGGCTGTAACTCTACTATCTACAAGAGTGTCTGAATACATAATAAACAGAAGTATAACAAAGACTTGTAGAACAAATGAATACATGGCATTAAATCTTTTCTTTGTATTCATATAAACTATGCTACCAAATAAAGCCAGCAAAAATTCAAATACATATATATCTATATGAATATAGATATATATATATATATGACCATACATTTTATTCTTTTGGCAACTTATTCCAGAAAGATTAACTTTACATGAAATGTTCAGTCTCCCACATTTGTATTCCAACACTGCATCTTCATAAGATCTCTAACTCAAACTACTTTAGACTTGAAGTATCACAGAAATGTCTAAATGTGTATTTCTTTACAGTGCTTCCGTAGGGTTCTTTACAGTGATAAATTTTCACCGAAAAACTACCATTACAATTCATTAGAGTCATCATTAGAAGTGACTAGGATATCAATTTCATTTGAATTTAAAACGAAATATTCTTAACCGACAAAAACAAACAGAACACCAAAAAACACGGTGCTTCCTTTAATAGATGACATTAAATTTTGTTTTCAGATGAGCGAAGAGGCCTCTAATTTGATTTTGCGTCAACTGTTTCATTTGGCAAGTGAATGTATCCTTTCACAGAACATTTGGCCAATAAAAAATAGACTTTTCATAAGTATACTAGTTTTCTAACAATGTTATTGTTACACACCCATGTACACACACACAAATATTTCTGAATGAGCTTTACTAAACTCACCTTATGCTGAGAATCTTTGTGTCTATCCAAGGTAACTAGGGGAAGCTACTAGGTAGAGCTCTATCACATCAGTAGAGAAATCATGAGTTGAGTCCTGTATCAGAATTTAGCAACTTTAGCTTAATTAAGGCTGCAGACCTTCTGGCTAATACTTACTGCACTTTTAGCTGTATTGACAGATCTTTGGTTAAAAAGATGTAAGAATCAAATTGAACCTACCTGGGCTTAACATCTGAGGATTTCTTTTAATGTTATAATGTATTGAATTTTCTATTACAGTAGCATTTATCCTTTCTTAATATATTTACAAATTTAAGGGATGCAATGATGACAAACTGAAAGATCTAGAAATCAAACTCATCTCACTTAAGTTCCTGAATTAAAAAAACAGAATTAGGCCAGGTGCAGTGGCTCATGTCTATAAACCCAGCTACTTGGGAGGCTGAGGTGAGAGGATCACTTGAGCCTAGGAGTTTAAGGCTGCAGTAAGCTATGATTGCACTACTGCACTCCAGCTTGGGAAAGAGTGAGACCTTGTTTCAACAACAAATAACAACAACAAAAAGAGAGGGACAGGCCGGGGGTGGGGTGCTGGGGGCGGTAGGAAATGAATAAATTTTACACTTGAGATGAAAGAAAAAACCTGAACCTCCACGCAGTGGAATCATCGCCACCAGAGGAAGACATAATTTATTTCAAAATCTTATTCAAAAATTATTTTTATATAACACTGGAAGGTTCTAAGTGGGGTTCGTTACTCTATTTTGGACTCTATTGATCCAAAATATAGTGGTACACACTATTAAATGTTCAATATTTAGGCCTTTGAAAATAATGTGACAAAGTCTCTCCAAGAGATTCCTGCTAAACTAGTAAGGTATGATTATTGTATCCAAAAATCCACGGAAATCTTTTCCATGGAATCTGCTTTATTTGAGATGCTAAGAATTCTAATTTGCCTGAATAACACAATTTGGCTCTCTTCAGTGTTCTCATCCCATTCAGAAGTATCCTTCTGGAGAGGAAGAGCTATAAAATGAAGAGTGAAGTCCAATAGCCTTTGTCTCCTAGTTCTTGTCCACTTACTCAAATTTTCAGATGAAGCCAGGAAGTGTTCGGCACTACTCTGGTGATCTGCCTGCTACAGTAAGCCCTTCCTTCCAGATTAGTAGTCATTCTCCTCCTGAAGTAAAGGGAAAGACCACGTCGGCTGAAGGCAGTTATCTTCCAATTGCTATTAAGGCAGTGTTTGAAGCTAATTATAAACATCTGTAATTTCTGAAAGAAAAGAAATAAACAAGACACAAAAACAGCCTCCCTTCTGTAACAACTTCCATGACGGCAGTTATAGTATTTCTGTAAAGGATTCAAAGACAACATAGATAAATTCAAAAATACCTGAAATGTTTAAGAACACACTATACTACACCCACAGGACAACTCAGCTGTCAACATTCAGACACAATGAAGGACACAGGAATTATACACACACATACCCAGGCATACACATTTTAAAAGATTTATTTAAAGGGAAGAAACATTTTTTAAAAAGTATAGAGTCAAAAGGTAGAAATGTTTAACGAAAAAGAAAAAAGCTTCTACATCAGGTATACAAACAAAAAACCCAGAGCAATGGATCACGTCTGAAATCCCAATGCTTTGGGAGGCTGAAGTGGTAGGATCGCTTGAGCTCAGGAGTTCAAGGCCAGCCAGGGCCACATAGCAAGACTCTGTCTCTACAAAACATTTTTAAAAATTAGCCTGGCATCGTGGTACATGCCTGTAGTCCCAGCTACTTGGGAGGGTGAAGCAGGAGGACTACTTGGGTCCAGAGTTTGAGGATACAGTGAACTTATTCAAGCCACTGCACTCCAGCATGGGGAACAGAGTGAAACTCTGTCTCCAAAAAAAAAAAAAAAAAAAAAAAAAAGAGTTCTGCTAGGTCTTTACATGCTCCATAAATAAAGACTAGGTTTCCAACTGGGGATATTTCTAGGAGCGGTATACTTTTTTTAATCTTTAGAAGTTAATGCTGCTGCTTATAAAAATATGTAGTAAAACATAAAATAGCAATGTATACTTTTGGGTCATAACCAGGTGAATAAAAAAATTTAAAAAGGAAATATACCATAAACGGTGGGGAGAAAGGATAATTTTTTTCTTTTCTATAGTTTCCTGCTTTTCTCTATGAGCATACTTTAATGAAGAAAATAATCTACTTAATGTAGAAAATAACTAATGTTGAAAAATTTCCTATCTTTATAAAATACTAAAGTCAACTGAGAATCAATGTCAGCAAATGGATTCACAGGAAGTTTTTAGCTTTTTCCATGGAAATGCAGGTCTGTAAAATTTTTAATTCATAGAAATGCCAAGTTTTATTGAATATACTCAGAAAACCTTTGTAGACATAATGTAGTTAACAGATTACTGATAAATGATAATTTATAGTAGAAAAATATAATATGCTCAATTAAGATAAATTGAATATACTTAGCTAAATCTCTGACTATCCTGGTTATGTTTTTAAAAAACAAAAATAATGCCTATAATATTTTCAGTGGTCACATATTTGAGGATCTCTAAGATCCAGAAGAATGGCATAATGCAATTCAGTAGAAATCTTTACAATTTCATTGCTTAAAACATGTGTAAGCAATGAAGAAGATTCATCAAAAGCCAGTTTTATAACATTGTTAAACGTGTGTTTTAAAATTGATATTTGGAGGTAGATTGTTGCTATACATTGGTTGCTATGGAATAACTGCTAAATACTACTACTTATGGAGAATGATAAATAATCTGCCATGTTAAAACAAACCAGACAATAAATCCCTATGAAAATCATAAATTATTCTAATTAGTTCTCTTAACACAGACCTATTTGAAATTGTTTTACTTTCCTTTGATGCAGGACTTTCTGTTTTGTATAATGCTGGCTGTACTGACTGTACTTTATGAATTCACAAATTCATTCACTAATATTAATGATTAACAGCATAAGCATTTTTAATTGAGCTCCCTTTATTCCAAAGGTGCTGGAATAAATAAAATTGACATTTTCACATATCCATCATAGTTATTATTTGAGCTAAATAATGTGTGTACACTTAATGTCACCTGATTTAGATCCATAAGTCTCTTTACTATTTTGCAAGGAAATCTTGGAAACAAAAAGCTGAAGTTTGAAGATGCAGTAGAAAATACTCAGTAACAGTTGGGATGGCTATTTCTGGTCCTTCTCCCACCACCATAAAAAAGCTGATTGCAAAATTTCATCAGACAAACTAGTAGCTCCTATAGCAGTCATTTATCACCTTGAGACACAGAAACAACAGAGTATTTTTCATCTTGAATACTGATGTCTTCGTCGTAAGTATGCAATGGCTCCAGCTGTACATTTAAATAACCTGAACTTAAAATCAGCATCCAACACCGCATCGGTGATATGTGTTTTGAATAGGTTCAAAAACTAAAATTTATAAAATATTGATTATTTTAAATAAATTATAATTTGACTTCCTTTTCTATAATACTGAAAACTGGCAATATTATTCTGAATTTACATTTGTTTTATCTATATCCAACGTGAGTACTAATTAATTTCATTTACAGGCTTAGATTATTTATCCATGGTTATGAGTGTCCACAATGACAGATTTTTTACAAATTTTTCTTCCTGCCAGTTTTCAATATGTTACTCAAGTGTCAGGCAGACACAAAGGAAAATAAGGAACCTCTAGGGTAATCACTCCCTTAGGGAAGAGAACCTTCCTTCCCATTTTCTATACATAAGCAATTATCGTGCAGAAATCTGGAACATAAATGAAGTTAAAGCATATGGAAAGGTGTGGCATTACATAATCAATTTTCAAACATAGCTTTCTCACTAGACTTTCCTATTAGATACCACCATTTTAAAAGTTCTAGCTAATTACACAGCCACTGATAAACAAAAGAAGAGTTCATCTTATTAAAATCCAAATATAATTTCATTTTCTACATATTTGATAAGAATTAAGTATATTTTTGTTTAGATCCTCTATCTCCATCAAGAGAACAATGGTGTAAAACAAAAGAGCAATTCTGTCTTGAATTTTTCTCTAGTAAAAGCAAAAAAAAAAAAAAAAAAAGTTTTTTTTCAAAACTGGACCACAATTAATACCTTCCCTCAAAGAGGCTTGAAAAGACAATTTCACGGTGGCAGAAAAAAAAGGGCAATTACACTGTTAAAGAGCACATTTCATCTCTAAGGGCTAAAAACTGAAGAATGATGAAACTCTAATATCACATGAGCAATGTTTACCAGTTACTAGAATAATATCTAAAATATTTTTACTGTTGAAGATATCTTAAATAAACGTAATCCTACCTCCGATTTTCTTTTCATGAAAACGGTAAATCACTGCTAACCACAACTTTTTTTTCCGATAAATTCTTAAGGAATGAAAGGTTAAGATCATCTTTATGAATCCCATTCCATGAAATTGTCACAGGCCAAACACAGTAAATTTGGGAAATGTCTTGCAAACAAGTAGTTCCACAGTCTCTTTTACAAAGGCCTTGTGCCTAGCAAAGTTGGAATGTAAGAAGACAATGAAGAAACTTCCAGACTCTTCCTTCCTTAGGTATACACAAAATACAAAACTAGGCAGTATTCCTTCTAGATTTTAGAAGGAGCAGTAAGTTTTGTTTGATTCTGGCCCAGGGTGAGAGGGGAGTGGGTGCGCAACAAATACAAAGTTGGTATCCGATACTAGTAGTGACTATTTTAATGGTCACTATTTTTATTTACTTATTCTAAAAAGATAAAAATACTACAGCGATTAAAACAATAATTGAATTTTTGATGTTTACATAATAGTTTTCAAAAAGAACTTTTTGATGTTTACATATTAGTAAGTTTGTTTTCAAACAAATTTTACATACGTAACCTTGATTTCTATTTAATTTGAATGAATTCTGCATAGGAAGAAATTTCAAAACAGCTGATTTTTTTTGCAGTTTTTTTTGCAGTAATCTCAATATTTTCAAATTTAGTCACTTTCAAAAAACACAGCGAATGATTTATAGAAATAAAACTTGATAAACCTAAGTATTAGAGGAGACTAAGAAATCATGTGCTGAATCAGTTAAATTAAATTACCAGTTGCTTATACTGAGCTTCCGCTGTAGTAGGCCAGAGCGGAAGCTCAGTATAAGCAACACGATTAGCAGAAGTCTAGATAAATGTTCCTTTGTTGATCCAAAAGCACAGCAGTCATAGGGATTAAACATTCTAACTACCAATGATCATTTACATATAATTTTTTTAATGTACATCTGATATATTAGAGAAATAGGACAGTTTCATCTATGTTGAAATTTTTTTAAAAACCTTTATTACACAAAACATAAAATAGATTTACTAATGGATCTTTCAGAGATATATGTAACATTTTCCCTAATATTACACAGAAAAAATATATATAGTTTACGATAGAAGTTTCCAAATATTCTGAATTCATAATAGAAATACAGTAGATGCATATACAAATTAATAAGTGACTATAAGGACTATTAAAACCAACTTTGTTTATTGTTTCACAAAAAATACGTGAAACAAAACAATAAAGAGTAAAGCAAAGACATGAAAGAACGGCTTTTTTTTATTCTCAGACTATAAATTATTTTACTATCTAACCTTCCATGAGAGGCCATGACTGTTTTTTTATAATAGTAGTTCAATCTATATGATTTGGGGATAGAACAACAAATTCACACTGCTTTAGATTGCATATGTTTATTATTATTAAAAGAAATTTGACAAAAATATCTTTAAAATAATAAATATAAAACATTAAATGCTATTACTATTTTCTTCCTTTTTTTTTCACACAGTGGCATTACATTAAAACCCAGAAAATTTACAGAGACCATTAAAAAAAGGCATTTTGCTAACAAATAAGGTAATTTAAAATAAAACCAGTGAACATCAAAATTATATTTAAGTCTAACTTGAAATCTTAAAGACAAACTATGTAATACAAAGCTATAAGCAAATCTATAATATGTTGGATGCCCTACTTTGGATGTAAGATACATTTTTTTTCTGTGCTTAAAGAATACAATTATTTTGCTTTATGAAGATGTGTAGGAAAACATTTGAAAAGAAAACGTGTTTTACCTCCCTCTAAATGGACATATGGGCATTATGGTGTAAGTCATACAAAACATGGTAATGAAACATTCCAAGTAAAATAAAGAACATATGAATTTTAACGGTTTAGATCTGACTCATCATCATCACCATCATCATCATCACTACTGCTACTGTGAGTCATAATCCACTCCCTGCAGAACTGAATTTTCTGTAAGCATGGCAAAGGAAAGAAGAAGCACAAAGGTTAGTAAAGTATGGCAAACTGCTTGAAAACATGTAAGATTATGAAATGTTCAAAGAGTGAGAAGAATTTTAAAGCAGATTTTTTTAGCTATGACTCAGGCTGTAATTACGGATATAATATTCCATAACTTAATAGACCTAAGACAATTCCACTAGTTGGTACAAACTCAATGTATAAATTGGTTTGATGATATCAATAAGGTATTCTGTGACTATATTAAAATTACCATTCTATTTCTCTAATAGGCAACTTTGACCAGCAGGAAACACTGTAATAATGTACTACCTTCTAGATAGAAAGGTGCACAATAAAAGAATGTATTTTATATTTAATCATTATATGAGTGTATATAATTTAATGAATACACCTTTTTTTGGAAAATAAGAAAATAACATGAGAAACATTTGAAAGTATCAAATATTTTAAGGCACCTTCATTATATCACTTACATAGAATCTAGGCAGATGAGATGGATTTTAAATCCAGTTTATGTGTCAGCTAATTATTTTCCATAGTACTGGTATTTACATATTTTTAAAGTGTTTGCTAATAATATACTAGAGCTTTGATTTAAAAAAAAAAAAAAAAAAACCCACTACCACCAAAACAACAATCCACTTTTTATACCTGTAAGAAAAAAATGCTAACTGCAACATCCCAAGGTACTTGGTGAATCCAAATATTTCAGCTAATACTGTGTAAATGCTTGCTGAAAAACAAGTAATGGCTAACAAGCGCTGTGGTTTTTAGTCATTTAAATAGCTCTTTTAGCGATTAATGATGAGACTGACCTATTAAAAATAAATATGTATCTTTAAAAGTACATAGTCAAAAGTCATGTTTTTACATCTCAAAGTTTAAACCTTCAGAAAACAATGGGAAGGTATGTACTTGTCACTGAAATCAAATTATCAGCCATGAGAAATTATTGGTATCTCATGGCTTCCTTGTGGGTTATTATAACGTGCTCACTTATAATGAGGATATATTCCTAAACTCTCCTCAATACTCATCCTTACTTCATACTACATCTGATTTTTAGTCTAGTAAAATGTTAGTAAGTTGTTAACTGTGTTCTAACAAGGGAAGGCAGGTATTGGGTAGAAATACACGTGTTGACTGTATTAGTCAGAAGTGACTTCTGCAAATTGACTACCTTCCAAAGAACGATACACTGTCATTGTGGAGACTGTACAATCTGTCCATTAGAGCACAACCTCTTAATAGATTACCAGTTCTATCCCAATACATAATTATTTTGATGCTTTAAAACATTTTAAATACAGTATAAAATCACTTTACTAAATATTGCATATTAACTCTACGGTTACATTTTAACATATTAGATAGAAGCCTCAGAGAAAGAGTTAGAAGTATATTTCATGCAATACTATATGTCCTACAATAGGTAAAATACTGAAGTTTAAATCTTTACTCTGATCACATTAAATATCACAGTATTTAAAATATTAAAACTATAAAGGAAACTTCGTATTCCAATAGTTTATTGCTACCATGAGTATCCGCAACCCTACATAACATAATGATTCCTTGTTTTTTTTTCAAACAAATGATTTAATTTAGTATTCCACCTCTAAACCACAGAAACAACATGACACTGGTATAGCCTATATATGATTACTAGTTATCTACAGCATAATCCAGGTTTTAAAAAGTCAAATTTACCAAGTAAGAAAGTTGTCTAAACAGATTCTACCTTCAAAATATTTATTGTTCCAGAAGCTACTTTTTATTATTAAAAGATACTGGTTTGCATGTGAACTGCTTATTAAATCCCACAAGTTTTATACAGACTACACTAGAATAAAGCAGGAAGAGGGTCATGGCCATTTAAGCATTTTCAAAGGCAAAGCACAAGAATCCAAGAGTAATTCACAATAGCAGTGTTCCTGAGTTTTGTTTTTCCTTCTGCTTGTGTAATTGATATAAGGATTATATATCTAGTATAAAAGCTACCAGTGGTTTAATAACCCCACAACAGAAATGGTTTCATTGGTTAAGTAAGTACCACCAATGATGAGGATATATAAGGTACAAAGGCTTTCGACAAATCTAGCAAATCCAGTGCAGAACTAAGAATACCCTACAAAAAAACCAGATTCATTAAAATTCCTATTAAAAGTTACCAATACAAAACGTTTTTCTTTGTATTCAAAATACTGAAACAGCTGTACGTAGTTTGTAAATTTTAAGACTAAAATCTACTGTTGGCTTTCACTTGCAAAGTCATGCATTAACTTTTCATATCAAACTTTTTGATGCCTGTAAAAAAGAAAAAAAAATCTTATAGTAAATAAATGTACTTTAAAATCTAAGTAAATATAAGAAACTTATAAGTGGAATTAAGCAAAATAGATAAAAGCCCAAATAATTTAATATATATTAAATGGCTACTTAAAAAAAATCTAACTTGACTAAATTAATCTTAATTTATAAGACAGTTCTTAATTTACCTGTAACATCTGATTTCCAGTACCATCCCTCAACCTGTACGGTCTGATAACTCCATCTTCATTGAAGAACCGAGGAGGTCGCAGACTCTCCACTTCAGAAGTCTCTGTAGCTCTAGGGGGAAAAAAAAAATGACTTGATTTTAAAAATTATTCAAAAACTTATAAATAAACTTTAAATGCAATTACTAAAAACAATCTTATTTCAGATTAAATAAAAATATTACAACATTTTCTAATTTTAAATTGTTTTTGTAACATAAATAGTATAAGTTCTCTAGAAAAATACAGAACTATAGAGAAGTTTAAGTCTCTTGAACTTTCTTTGTGATAATAATCACAGTATTAGCAATTGTTGCTTTTTCTTTTCCTATTATGTTGTCTAGTTTCTTTAGTTCAATGCTAGAAACAAAAAGGGATTGCAAGCATCCTTGTCTCATTCCTGACTATAGGGAAAGCTTCTAAGAGTTTTCTGTCAAGTATAGTTATCAGCAACTTTTTTTTTAAAGCACCCCTTATCGAGTCAAGAAAGTTCATTGCTACTTTTAGTTTACCAACAGTTCTTTTTTGTTATTTGTTTTTGGAAATCTTAAATAGGCAATGAATTTTAAATAAGAATTTCTTTTCTGGCATTGTTTTGATCCCATGGTATATTTTCCTTAATCTATTACTGTTATAAATCACATTATATAGTTTTCTAATATTCAAATACTCTCACAGTTCTCACATTCCTACTGGGCTTGATGTGTATTACTGTAAACGCATACCCCAATCCTGGGCAACATACCCCGCTCTACAAAAAATAAAAAACTAGTCAGACATGGTGGTGTGCACTAGAAGTGCCAGACACTCAGGAGGCTGAGGTGGGAGGATAGTTTGAGACCCAAGCTACTGCACTCCAATCAGGATGCCAGAGTGAGACCCTGCCTAAAAACAAAAAAACAAAAAAACAAAAAACACATACTATATACTGCTTATGGTAGTATTAGATTTAACATTTTTGCTTATTTGGTCATAAGTGACCACTCAATTTGTTCACTCAACAAGTATCACATATTCAACAAATATTTATTAAGAGGTCCCCAACCCCTGGGACTTGAACCAGTACTAGTCCGTGGCCTGTTAGGAACTGAGTAGCGCAGCAGAAGGTGAGTAGTGGCGAGCAAGCTTCACTGCCTGAGCTCCATCTCCTGTCAGATCAGCAGCAGCATCAAATACTCATAAGAAGGTGAACCCTCTTGTCAACTGCCCATGTGAGGGATATAGGTACACACTCCTTATGAGAATCTAACTAAAGCCTGATGATCTGAGGTGGAATAGTTCCATCCTGAAACTATCCCTCCTCTCTGGTCTGTGGAAAAATTGTCTTCCACGAAACCACACCTTGATGCCCAAAAGGCTGGGGACCGTTAACATAATGTATACACATGCATGAGCATATACATATGAATAAAGTCTCCACCTGAAAACAGAATAGGGCCAGGCGTGGTGGCTCCTGTCTGTCATCCCAGCACTTTGGGAGGCCGAGGTGGGTGGATCATGAGGTCAGGAGTTCGAGACCAGCCTGGCCAATATGGTGAAACCCCGTATCTACTAAAAATACAAAAATTAGCGGGGCGTGGCGGCATGTGCCTGTAATCTCAGCTACTTGGGAGGCTGAGGCAGAAGAATCACTTGAACCTGGGAGGCGGAGGATGCAGTGAGCCAAGATCACACCACTGCACTCCAGCCTGGGCGACAGAGCAAGACTCCATCTCAAAAAATAAATAAGTAAAAAAATAAAAACAGAATAGATTTAAAAATATGACCTAACAATACACTATCCACAGGAGACTTGGTTTAGAGTCAGACACAAACTGGTTGCAACTAAAAAGGAAAAAACATATGCAAAGTGAACAGTAACTAAAAGAAAGCTGGAGTGGCTCTGCTAATGTCAGAAAAAAACAGCCTTTAAAAAAATTATTGTTAGACACAAAGAAGGGCATTTTATAATGAAAAAGGGTCAATCCATCAAAAAGATAAAAAATTATAAACATATAAGCAGTTAACAAAAGAGGCCCCAAATACATGAAACAAAAACTAAGAATTTAAAAGACAAAAAGGCAATACCACCATAATAGTTGAAGATTTCAGCACCCTATTTTCAAACATGGATACCAACTAGATAAAAGATCAGCAAGGAAAAAAGAGAACTTGAACACTATAATCCACTAGACCTAACAGACGTCTATAGAACGTTCAAACCAATAACAGCAGAATATATATTCTTCTCAAGTGGAATGGAACATTATTCAGTATTAGCTACAGATTAGGTCATAAAACATGTCTCAATAACACAAAACTAGCACTTGCTTCTTGGCCTTTTGGCTAACATTGAATGTAAATATAAAACTACTGAAAACAGGCCAGGCATAGCGGCTCACGCCTGTAATCCCAGCACTCTGGGAGGCCCAGGTGGACAGATCACTTGAGGTCAGGAGTTCAAGACCAGCCTGGCTAACATGGTGAAACCTCATCTCTACTAAAAATTCAAAAATGGCCGGGCGCGGTGGCTCACGCCTGTAATCCCAACATTTTGGGAGGCTGAGGCGGGTGGATCACCTGAGGTCAGGAGTTCGAGACCAGTCTGACCAACATGGAGAAACCCCGTCTCTATTAAAAATATAAAATTAGCCAGGTGTGGTGGCACATGCCTGAAATCCCAGCTACTAGGGAGGCTAAGGCAGGAGAATTGCTTGAACCTGGGAGGCAGAAGTTGCGGTGAGCTGAGATCGCACCATTGCACTCCAGCCTGGGCAACAAGAGTGAAACTCTGTCTCAAAAAAAAAAAACCAAAAAAACTAGCTGGGTATGGTGTGTGCCTTTTGCTACTCAGGAGGCTCAGGCAGGAGAATCCCTTGAACCTGGGAGGCGGAAGTTGTACTGAGCCAAAATCACGCCACTGCACTCCAGCCTGGGCAACAGAGTGAGACTCCATCTCAAAAAAAAAAAGGAAAAAAAAAAGTACTGAAAATATACAAGTATGATATCTGACCACACATAAGAAAACCAGAAATGCGTAAATAAAAGAAATTTATGAAGTCCAAAAATGTGTTGAAATTAAAACATAGAAGCATAAATAACAAAATGTCAAAGAAAAAAATCACAAGAGAAATTCACTACTTTGAAACAAATAAAAGCAAAAATACAATATACCAAACTTATAAGATGCAGCAAAGACAGTGTTCAGAGGGAAATTTATAAATGTGAATGTCTACATTAAAAAAGAAGGTCTGAAATCAATAATATAACTTCTTCACAAGTTGAGAAAGTAGAAACAGCAAACTAAACCTAAAGCTAGCAGAAGGAAGAAAATAATAAAAATTAGAGCAGAGATAAAAGAAACAGAGAATAGAAAAAATATAATCAATGAAACTAAAAACTGGTTCTTTGAAAAGGACAACAAAAATGACAAGCCATCAACTAAACTGATAAAGAAAAAAAAAGAAGACCCAAATTATTAATAATAGGAATTAAAGAGGGAATACTACTACCAATCTTACAGAAACAAAAAATAATTACAAGGGAATACTAGGAATAAATACTACATAAGGGAAAAATAATTATATGAGAATACTAGTAAATATTTACTATGATCAATAAATATATATCAACAAATTAGATCATCTAGATGAACTGAACAAATTCTATAAAAACTACTGACAATGACTCAAGAAACAGCCTAACTAGGCCTTTACCAAGTAAAGAGAGTGAATCTGTAATTTTAAAACTCACCAGAAATAAAAATAAGAGTCAGATGGTTTCACTGATCAATTCTCCTAATTTTTTTTTTAATTAACATCAATGCTCCACAAAGTCTTCCAAAAATTTGAAGAGGAGGGAACACTTCCTGAATCATTTTGTGAGGACAATATTACCCTGATACCCCAATCAGGCAAAGACATCACAAGAAAACCACAGACCAATATCCCTTATAAATATGCACACAAAAATCTTCGACAAAATATTATCAAACCAAGTCCAGTAAAATACAAAAATGATTAGACATTATGTCCAAATGGGACTTACCCCAGGTGTGCAATATTGGTTTAAGATCAGACTCAACTAATGTATTATACTGCATTAATAAAACAAAGGAAAACACAATTATCAACTTAATGATACAGAAAAAGCATTTGATAAAATCTAACATCTTTCCATGATAAAGACACAAAAACCTATAGCTAACATCCACTTAATGGCAAATATCTGAAAGCCTTCCCCCTAAGATTAGAGGCAATATAGGCATGTCTATTCTCTCAGCATTTTAGCCAGGACAACTAGGCAAGAAAAAAAGCATCCAGATCAGAAAGGAAGAAGTAAAGTTACCTTAGTTCTCAGATGATACACTCTTTCATATAGAAACCCCAAAAGAACCCACAAAACCATTAGAGCTAATAAACAAGTTTAGTAAGATTGCAGAAACTCAGATAAATATTAAAAAAAAAAAAGTTGGATTCAACACACCAGCAATAAACAATCCAAATATAAAATTAAGAAAACAATTCCATTTAAAACAGCATCAAAAATAAAATACTTAGGAATAAGTTTTTAAAAAGAAGTATAAGACTTGCATATTACAAACTGTAAAACATTATTGAAAGCAATTCAAGAAGACCTAAATAAATGGAAAGATGTTGCATTTTCATGGATTAAAAGATAATACTGTTAAGATAGCTACACTCCCCAAATGGAACTACAGATTCAATGCCATCTGCATCAAAAACCCAGCTACCTTTTTTGTAGAAATTGACAACATTTTTTAGGTAACTTAATGACCATTTCTTTTTAGTCTCCTTTTCTGGGTCTTCCTCATTTCCCCAACTTCTAAGAGATGGTGTGCCTAAAAGCCAAGTTCTTGGACCTTATTTTTCTCTTTTCAGCTCATTCCCTTGGTGATCCAATCTCATGGTTTCAAACACCTTATTATAGGCTCACAAATCTTGAATTTTCACCTCTAGCTTGGATCTTTCTCTTATACTTCAAACTCCTCTACTCAACAATGACGTGATGTCTCCATTTGGATGTCTAAGAGATATTGTAAGCTTAATATATTAAAAAGGAAATGTCTAATACCCTCTCTTTCCCTAAAAAGAATGACAACCTCACCCTTCCAGTGCTACACATAAAAACTTCAGAATTATTCTTCACGATTCTCTTTCCTTCATATCCTGCATCCAATTTATCAACCAATCCTATTAACACTACCTTTAAAATACATGCAGAACATAACCTCTAGTACTGTAATAGTCGAATCACCATTATCACTCGACTCACCATTATCACTCAGGTGGATTACTGCAAAAGCCTTTTAAGTGTTGTTTCCACCCTAGTCCCCTGTGGTTAGGCCTCAAGGCAGCAGCCAGCTCACATTTCTCTGGCTCAAAACCTTTCAATGGCCTCTCATCTTAAGCACAAGCCTAAGTCCTTACAGAGGCTTGCCAAGTTCTACGTGATGTGATCCCCTGCATGTTCCCTGGTAATGTCTTTGTCAACTTTCGCCGTTCCTCACTCTACTCCAGGCACACTAGTTTTGCTGTTTCTCAAATAGGCCAAGCACGTTCCTGCATCAGGGCTTTTTAACTGCTGTTACTTCTGCCTGGGACATTCTTCTCACATGGCTCACCCTTTACTTCTTTCAGGTCACTCCTCAAATATAATCTTACGAGTTAAGCATCCCTGATCACTGAACATGTAAAACAGCAACCCTCCTCCCTACCATTTTTCATCTCCCTACTTCCTTTAATCTGCTTTATTTTTCACCATTTAGCATATCATATATTTATCAGTTGCTTATTTTTGTCTACTCCTCTCCCACTAGAATGTAAGCTGTACGAACACAGGACCATTGCCAATTGTGTTCATTGCTGGCCCCTCAAATGATCAGAAGTGTCTAGATCATAGACAACGCTCCCTAAAATGTGCTGAATCATTATTTACTTTTGTATTAGGTAGCTTGCTAACTGTATTCAGATAAAATTTACTTACTTTCATTTTGTCTTCCTGATCTATCAATTATTGAGAAAAATATTAAGTTCTTCCACGATTATTGTACATTTGAAAAGTTCTTACAGTTTTGTCAAGTTGTGCTTTTAAAAATTAAGGCAATTTTATGAACTGAGTAGAAGTTTGAAATTGTTACTATCTTCCTACTTAGTAGTTCTTTTTATCATTACCTAATTACATTATTTATCTCAAATAGTGCTTTTATTGCCTTAATGTCTATTTCATCTAATATTAGTAAGTACATCCTCTTTACAAATGACAATATTTAATGCCAATCATTCTCTCCCCAAACTGCATTTTATTATTTTTTAATAATTTGTTTCCAATGTTGCTTTCATGTAGCTCAATTAGATTTTCCAATTTATATTTTTACATTTCAATATTGTAACCCATTCCTCCTTTTATTTTCAGTGTCTTTTTTCACAAGTACATCCTTTAATAGTTCTTAGTCTTTATTATTTTTTCTAAAAATGTGTCATTATGCCCTCAATCCCTAAAGGTAATACAGCTGGGTATAGAATTATAAGGTTTTAGATAAATGGAAGGTAATTCTAGTAGCTTTTGGCGGAAGCCTTTACATGTTTCAAATTCCTTATGTTTCATTGACTTTTGAGCTTCTCTGACGACTACGACTCAACACATTATATTTATGAAACTAAAGTTACAGGTACAGGAGAATGATTCCTTTTTTCCCCATCTTAATTCTAAATGCCAAAACCAGAAACACCCAATTATGGTAACCAGTATGAAATACTGGCTTAAGAGGAATAGCTCATATGATGACAATACATATCCCTATAGAGCAGAAAGCAAGAGAAAACACAAAGGAAAAAGATTAGGAAGATAGCCACCCACCTAACTTTCTGAGATAGGTCTCATTAACATTAATTTTATCATCCGTTATATGTGTTACAAATTTCTAGGACAGAGGTAACAATAATGAAACTACTAAATTTCAGCCTTACACTAAATTTAATTTGGAGGAAAAAAGAATATGTATTAAAATTACCTGCATAAAGGAAGAGAAAGGGAATGCATATACACTAGTACCCACTTATCCACAGTTCTGCTTTCTGCAGTGTCAGTTATCCATGGTCAACTGTGGTCCAAAAATATTAAATGGAAAATTCCAGAAATAAACAATCCCTAAGTTTTAAATTGCATGCCATTCTGAGTAGTGTGATGAAATTTCTTGCCACCCTGCTCTGTCCTTCCTGGGATATGAATCATCCCTCTGTCCAGCATATGCATGCTTTATACACGACCAGTTCATTAGTGACACAGTAGCCATCTCAGTTAGTTATCAGAATGACTGTTGCAGTATCACAGTGCTTGTGTTCAAGTAACGTTTATTTTATTTTATTACAGTGTATTATTATAATTGTCTGATTTTATTATTATTGTTAATCTCTTACTGAGCCTAATTTTAAATTAAATTTCATCATGATGTGTATGTATAGGAGAAAGCACAGTATATATAGGGCTCGGTACTATCCAAGGTTTCAGGCATCCACTGCAGATCCCTGCAGATCAAGAGGGACTACTATAACAACTTATAACAAAATAAGATAATAAAGGAAGGATGAAGACAAACTTAGTTTGAACCAAGAAATACAAAATGCCATTCTTCATTTCATAAAAAGGATATAGATTATATTTGCTAATTTTATAATTGATATGTATAGCATTAATGTATTTAAACTAAGATAACTGAGTCTGCTTAACTTGCCAAACTGCTCCTGTAAGCCTGCTAGGAATGAATGAAAAATAAAGGGGAACTCCATAAGGTTGAAACAATGCAATGGCAGCAACTTAAAAAATATCAAAAAGAATTAGGAAGACCATATGCAACCTGCCATATTGTAGTGCTGATGACTGCTATGGATTGAATGTGTCTCCCCAAGGATTAAGTTGGAAACTTAATCCCCAGTCAGGAGGTGGGGACTAATTAGAAGAAATTAGGCCATGAGGATCTGCCCCCATGAATGGATTAATACTGTTGCTGTGGGAGTGGGTTCCTTATAAAAGGGTGACTTTGGTTCCCTTTTTTTTTCTTGCCCTCTCTTTGTCCTTCTGCCATGGGATGACACAGTAAAAGGCCATGGCCAGATGCGGCCTCTCAACCTTGGACTTTTAACTTCCAGAACCGTCAGCCAATAAATTTCTGTTCATTATAAATTACCCAGTCTGCGATATTATGTGGTATGTTATAGCAGCACAAAACAAAGACAATAACTAAATGCCTGAAGCAAAAGAGCAGATAAGTTTCATTTCTCATGGCTTAAGCATTTTAATGTATATCTTACACCAAAGAGGATTTACCTTTTTATTCCCTGAAATGTACTGCTAGCCATGTCTATGATGCCTCCAGTTGGCCTTGCTACCGCTCCCACTAAACCTTTCCCAACACCTTTAAAGAAACCAGCTGCTCCTTCTTTTTGAGCTCCTGGAAAGAAAAAAAGAGTTTCTGACAATCGCATCCAAGAATGAAAACAGAATAAACTTAGAAAGACTTGGTAATATACATCACGCAAAGGAACTACTATACTTACCTTTGATTGGTTTTGTAACAATTCCTGTTATGCCACTAACAAATCCCTAGAAGGAAAACATAATTGAAAATTTATAATACTTTTTTATGATGCCTAGAAGAACCAAGTTTGGCTTACACAAAAAATAGAGTTCTGCTTTTTATATATCAAAAGAATTAACAGGTCTCCTAAGTATTTTATTTAAACAGAATGTTTTTGGAGGCTACTGACATGTTTTATATGCTACCACCCACTGCTCTTAAAATATCCAAATAATAATTTAAGGAGTGAGAATCATGTCTATTTCCTTATTCACAAAATGTAGGTTTAAAAGGTATTTCCCCAACTCTTCACAACCCTGTGAAATTTCTTACAGAAACTAAGCCTTTTCCTCCACGAGTGATGCCTTCTCTAAAACCAGCTGGTTGCTTATTCATGGCTTCTCTTCTCTTCTGTTGGTAGTCTTCATCCATGGTCATAGCTGCTACCCCTTTAGCCATAGCACCGGTGATTTTGGAGGCAGCACCCGCTAATCCACCTAACAGAAATTATTTTATCTTTAGTAAAAGTAATGATGCCATTACTTTCTAGCACAAAAATATTTGGTAGATATTCTGTTTCTTACCAACAGCTCCACCAACTAGTGCCTTAAGTCCTAGTGCCATTCCCTCCACAAACTCTTCAGGACCCTGGATGGCTCCCTAAAGGGCCAAATAATAAATAAATGAGTGAGTGAGTTATATACACTTTTAAAGATGAGCTTACAGATATATACGAGGAAAGAGGTAGTAACAAAAATGGATAATTTTGTCCCAGAGGAAGTGATATCAGCAAAAAGTTTCACATTAAAAGGATTCCTAGGGATATATCTGGATACTGAAAGTGTGAAGGATATAATGTTAGAAGCTGACCCTTAGAAAGGAGTATGACAACTCAACAAAGTACAGAAAGATGCTTGATCCATATTGCAAGTTTATAAGGAAAATGCAAGCACAGTTCAAACTACTCTTGATAAAAATTTCAAATAAATAAAGCACTTTAAAATTCTTAATGCTTTTAATGTTTTTAATTACAGTATACAAAATCATTATTAATTTTACTTTATCTTTTATTCTCCTATACATTTAAAAGTGAAAGTAGGAGGCTTTTTGAGAGAAAGTTTTAAGGGACATAGAACAATCATACTTTTTCCCATTGATTTTTAAGATTGCTTGGCCTGGTGTCAGTCTGCATGATTATTTTTACAGTTCCACACTACTGTGCAAAGCAAGACATGGTGTTCTTCTTTCTACTTTATCCACCTTTTATATTCCAAGAGAACACTTACAATTCAGCATAGCTTAACAAAACCTTAAGTTTAAATTTTGAGGAAAAAGGTAAAAATGTCCCCCAAAACCTCTTACCATTGTTTGCTGCAAAATATTGTCCTTTTGTATGTGTGTTCCAAAAT
This sequence comes from Chlorocebus sabaeus, assembly GCF_047675955.1. NCBI lineage: Eukaryota > Metazoa > Chordata > Mammalia > Primates > Cercopithecidae > Chlorocebus > Chlorocebus sabaeus. Next base: position 20,276,941 of record NC_132915.1, read on the forward strand.
GTTTGCACTTATTAACTCTACAATAGAAATGTATTATCTATTCAAAAGTATCAGTGACATATTGCACAACCACAAAAATAACTATTTTACCTGGTAAGGTTCATAAAAGAATGCTTCTACACCTTCAGAAAATTCTCTAATTAAGCCAAATGGATTTCCCAAAACATCAAGTCCAAGAATGAGTACATACATCTGCTTAATGGCCTAAAAATAAAACATGAATCAATTCAGATGATTAGATCTATTTTTTTTCTTATAGGTTATTTAAAACACACACCCAGTTTTCTCAGGCTGACACCTTTAATGCCAACATCAACTCCTAAATCATGTCATTTTATTAATCACTACTCTTTTTTTTTCCCTTTTTGAGATAGTCTTGCTCTTTTGCCCAGGGCTGGAGCGCAGCGGCGCCATCTCAGCTCACTGCAATCTCTGTCTCACGGGTTCAAGCAATTCTTGTGCCTCCCCCTCTCAAGCTGGGACTACAGGCATACAACACCAGGCCTGGCTAATTTTTGTGATTTTAGTAGAGATGGGGTTTCATCATGTTGGCCAGGGTGGTCTCGAACTCCTGGCCTCAAGTGATCCGCCAGCCTCAGCCTCCCAAAGTGTTGGGATTACAGGCGTGAGTCACCATGCCAGGCCTATTGATTGCTATTCTTAGGTTTTAAAAAGTAATTTGGTATTATAGTATTAAAAATAATATGACATTATACTCACGTAAAGCTCTAGAATATTTAAAATACTTTCACTTTTATAATTATCTGTGATCATTGTCATTACTACCACCATTTTATAGATTGGAGAAACATACAAGTCAGATGATACCCAGGGGTCACATAGTGGGTACATGGCAAAAGTGGGATAAATCCAAATCTCCTGAGTCATGCTCAGTGATCTGTCATACCACAGCTCTATCAGATACTCCGTAAGTTATATCCTAAAACACAGGAGTCTCTCTAGAAGTGGAAAAACATCTGTTAAAAAAATATATCTGGCTGACTTAACTAGTTACGCTACAAATATCCCATGTTCATCAGTTAGTTACTAATAGTTTCCTTGAACCCATTTTTTACTTAAGTGTGATAAATTAGTTAATATTTTATTTAAAGATTTATTTATTTCCAGTCCATGCTGATTCAGAAAAAATTTCTGTCAGTGGCTAAAAAACATAAGGACAAAAAATTCAAATAGTGGTTGAGTTCAATTTCATTTTACAATTCTGAGGAAAATACCCATGCTTTAATAATTTGAAAATGGCTATTTAGTTCCTCGACAATTCTACATTATATATGTATAGACACAAAAGGTTTTACTAGTCTGTGTCACTCTGTCGCTTCTGTAAAACAATCTTAGACAAACCTGTTTTGAATAGTGTCTTATGACCTCAGACTGTAGGTCGGATGTTGTATGGAACTGATAGTTGAGTTCAAAAAATGCAAGCCTGAAAAAAGCATAAATATATATTGTCTGTACATATGTATGGAGAAAGTATTTTTAATATTAATGAGTGGCTTTATTTTCTTTAGAATCCTTCTAGTACATTTTCCCATGCCAATCAGGAAATCTACTTTTTATATACATCTCTGCATATTCTAACCAAAGAACCCTCTAAGAATCTAATAAAAGGCATGGATCTTATCTTCAGAAAAGTCACCAGTACACATAAATTTTCATGTAATTTAGAAAATTCTGAGATCCTGTGAATCTCACTTATGTACTAGAATGGGATTTCACTAGAACTTTATTTCACCATTCTGTCCTATCATGGCCCACACAGAAAATGTCTGACACACTGATAAAGAGGTTGCTCAAGAATGGCCAGGTTCAGTTACAGCAGGTTTTGCCTGCTTACTTATAACCCCATTCACAGAATATATATTCTAAGATTAGCTTACTTATAACCCATCCATAGTATATACCTGATACAGTAACTGAAAAGCTCTGTGCTTCTTGTTGCTAAGTGAAATCCTATTTCTGCTAATGTCATACCTGTGTACTTTTATTTGACACTAACCTAACTTTATCTAGGTTCAGTGTTACCTTGTGTTGGACTTATTAATTCTTACAACTGTTCTTAATAATCAATTCTAGATGCTACTAGAAAGGGTTATTCTCTTCTAAAGTCTCAACTCAGACACTCTGAATCTCTTTGGTCAGACACTCTATGAGCTTCATTATGACTCACATTAAAATATAAATTCCTGGTTACAACATTTAAAATTGATCCTTTCATTTCCTCTATTATTGCATTCATTCTGTTCTAGTTGCATATGCTTTGAAGAGGCTTATTCCTATTAGCTTCAAAGCCATACATTTCAGACACCGTATCATCGGGCATACACATCCTATCCTTCCCTAATTTTAAAATGTACAACTTGCATGGCCTATGTCTCTTTTTCTTAAGGAAATTATTTAATAATTCTGTAATTTAGTAATTAGGGGTTAGCAATCATACGTTCTGTGTTATTCAGATTGTACTTCACTTAAATGCAAAAACCTCATTTTGCCTATGATCTGTAATGTACTTTACACACTTTTTCATTTACAAAATTTTTAGGCACATATAAAATACAAATATTTTCATCAATTTACAGATTTGAATATTAAACATACTTAAAAACTACATCTTGTACATCTGTCAGTGTGGCACCAATACTCTTCAGCAAAAGATTTAAAGAATGAACTGGAGTCAGTCCTCCATTTTGTTTCGAATCTTTAGCTTCTTCTCCGCCCGAACTCAGTGAAACACTTAAATGTAACTAAAAAGATAAAGAAATACATATTTAAAAGTATTTTCTTCATATTGACAATTTTCACTCTTAAAAAACAGTTTAATTTTAAATTTACTACACCATAAATAAGATTTCAAAGTTATCTGGATTATGTTAAAATTACTAAGTAGAAATACGAAGAAATTTAAAATCTAACATAGCTCTATTTAAATCTTCAATTCAACAATTTAAGATTGCATAATATTTAATCCTATCCCATTCTTTTGGCAAACCTAAGAAAATACTAATTTTTATATATTTGTTAATAACATTAAAAATCTAAAAGTTGAAGCTGTTGAAAATGATGCAAATACATATGGTCCCAACTTATGATGGGGATCATATGTATATGAATTATGTCTGACTTATGATTTTTCAAGTTTACAATGCTGTAAAAGCAATACACCTTCGGTGGAAACTGTACTTTGAATTTTGATTCAAAATTCTTTATAATAACTTTATTAGAAAATAGGCTTTGTGTTAGATGACTTTGCCCAGTTGTTTTGAGCATGTGTAAGATAGGCTAGGCTAAGCTTTAATGTTCAGTAGGTTAGGTGTATTAAATGCATTTCTGACTTAAAAGATTTTCAACTTATGATGGTTTTACTGAGACGTAACTCTGTCATAAGTTGAAAGGCATATGTATTTCCAAAAGTGTATGTTTCAATTATTTCAGAAGTTAATAGCCAGTTAAAAAACACTTTTGTATTGTATTGCACATACATATATTAACCGTATATGTCGAGTATATGCAATACAATAGTATACTCTATACATATACGGTTAATAATTTTCTTCCATTATTGTATAATTAGCTTATAGGAATTTTGCATTAAAAACTAACAGATTTGATACCATTCCATCTTCAGTTCTTAAGGTTGCTTTATAAATTACTTTAAAACTAATACACAAATCATCATATGCAAAATTTTGAAAACTGTCACCTAACAGCTTAACAGAAAATCAAGGTAAAATAATGTTAGGTCAAATTATAAACATAAATACATGCTGTAGGTGACTCCACATGCTAAAAAATTATTTTAAAATAAATAAAAATGTAAAAGGGTAATTCCTTTGTTAATTAAATTGTAGATTTACCGATTTTATGTATTACTGAAGAACACAATGTAAATGCTACATCAATTTGCTATTACCTAGATTATCAAGGACAATAAAAATGACTTTCTCCTACCTTAAGAGGAGATATATGAAAATATTCATAGAGGCTGACTTGTGATTGATCTACTAATGAGGCTGTTTTATATTCTTCTTTGAAAGCTTCTATATCTTTATGAAAAAGCTCAACCTATAAAAGGAACACAAAATATTAAAACTAAAGGGAACGACCTGCATGAGATACTTAAGCAAACAGCAGACACACTGCCAAAACTCTTCTATAAGATCTAGACTCACTTAACATTGCTTATGGGGTTGCCTCAGAAGGGAAAGTAACATCTCTATCATTAGGACAGTTCTGTCTGCCACTGACAAACTGACAAGCATTATCTTCTATATTTCTACCCAAACCATTAAGACACTAAGCTTTTCTCCATGTGACTATACATCTTATCCCAAAATGACACTAATCCATACCATCAACACTCTCTTGGGTATATTTGTTTTTTTAAACATAATCATACAGTCGACTTGTATTTTGTCATTTTGTCGTCTACTTGTAATTGCTTTAATGCAACCTACACAGACCAGTGATATAATAAAATAAAGAAGGTGTTGAAAATAATTTTGTATTAATTGATTAGTGGTTTCATTCTTGATATTCATCAGTACTTCTCTACATGCTCAGACTGAAGTAACTTCAATGTGTTGAAAAACGGGCTCCCAGATTAACATATTCATAAAAACATAAAAATGATAGCCTTATAAAAAGTATATTTGGAAATCAATTTCTGAGATGACAGTATGGGAAGTTCTCCAAACCAGCACCCCAGCTAAACTGATAAAATTTAAACAACAACAACAACAGCAACAACAAATTTGAGGCCTCTAGGAATGGTTGTAAGGTCATAAGCAAATGAAGAAACATCTATTTAAGAAAACCTAAAAAATTTGGTAAGAAAAATGAACCTGTGGTATTTTAACAAAGGCCATTCCCTCTGTCCCCTCTCCCAGACTAATGAGCCAGAATTCTACTCTAGACTACTATACCCAAGAACACAGAGCTCCTTATTGGCCCAGTTGTCAATTGGAGGACTTTCTTCCTGGGAAGAACAGGACGTCAGCATTTCTCATCCTGTTCCCAGCTACCTGCTGCTGAGGTTAAGTTATGGTTGAGTGCAGTTGTGAGGTGGGGGCTTCCTTTATGGTTTTTGTTTGTTTGTTTTGTTTTGTTTTGTTTTGTTTTGTTTTGAGACAGAGTCTCGTTCTGTCACCCAGGCTGGAAATGCAGTGGCACAATCTCAGCTCACTGTAACTTGAGCCTCCTGGGTTCAAGCAATTCTCCTGCCTCAGACTCCTGAGTAGCTGGGATTACAGGCAACTGCCACCATGCCTGGCTAATTTTTGTATTTTTAGTAGAGATGGGGTTTCACTATGTTGCCGGGGTGGTCTCGAACTCCTGACCTCAAGCGATCTGCCCACCTTGGCCTCCCAAAGTGCTGGGATTACAGGCGTGAGCCACGGCACCTGGCGGGGCTTCCTTTCTCTGTCCAGCCTCTGTGCATGGTAAAAAAGCTCTGCCTTGGGTACAGACCACTGAGAATACTACAGTTCTGATCACCCTTGCCCAGGCCTGTAACGTGCTGGTTCCATGCTAGCCGAGGTAGGCTGAGATCATCTCAGTCCGCTGCTCCTCTTACCCCACCACACATAGTGCTCAGCTCCTACACTGGGGTGTTACTCAAATAGAAGGGTGTCACAACTGTCCCCACCGCCAGCTTCAGAGGCCTGGGTTAGAGGTTTTTGCTGATGGGGAAAGTAGGTTTTAAAACAGATCACTATTAATCTCTTCCCAAAGGAACTAATTTCATTTATAACACAGAGTGCAGTTCGAGCCTAAGGGTGCTCTCAGAAACAGCAGATGTGGTGAAAGACAACTAAAAGGAAAGTCATTGATTTATAGAAGATACTGGCTAATCTGTAGACCTACTAGTTTGCAGGAGAAAATCAGAGAAAGTGACAAATAGAAGGGGTTTTCCTGGAGTCAGAATGAAAAACACAGAAACATGGTGAAACCCTGTCTCTATTAAAATTACAAAAATTAGCTGGGCATGGTGGCACATGCCTGTAATCCCAGCTACTTGGGAGGCTGAAAAACGAGAATTGCATGAACCCAGGAGGCGGAGGTTGTAGTGAGCTGAGATTGCTTTTGCAGCACTGCACTCCAGCCTGGGCAACAGAGTGAGACTAGGTCTCAAAAAAAAAAAAAAAAAAAAAAGAAAAGAAAAAAAAATCAATTAATGTAATAAAACATATCAATAGAAAACCCAAAAATCGTACAATCATCTCCATAGATGCAGAAAAAAGAACAACAAAATATATAATCATGATTTAAAAAACACTCAACCAACTAAAAAAAGAACTTCCTGAACCTGAAAAAGGATGTCTAAGAAAAACCCAGGGTCAACATCATACTGAAAGACTGAAAATTTACCCTCTAAGATCAGAGGCAAAACAAGAATGTCTGCTCTTGGCATTTCTGTTCAACGTGTCACCAGTTTCTAGCCACAACTACCGAAGAAGAAGAAACAAAGGCATTCAGATCAGAAAGAATGAAGTAAAACTACCTCTCCTGTCAGATGACATGATCTTACGTATAGAAATCCCAAAAGAATATACGGAACAACAATTAGAGCTAACAATTCAGTATGGTTGCAAAATACAAGATCAATATAAAAAAACAACTGTATTTTTATACAGTAGCAATGAACAATCCAAAAATGGAATTAAAAAATCAATTTTATTCATAATACTATAAGAAGAATATAATACATAGGAATAAATTTAATGAAAAAAGTGTAAAACTTATACTCTGGAAAAAAATTTAAAATCTACATAAATGGATAAACATGTCCTGTTCAAGGACTGAAAGACCTAATACTGTTAGGATGGCAGTACTTCCCAAATTGATTTACAGATTCAATGCAGTCTCTATCAGATGTCCAGTTGACTTCTTTGAAGAACCCGACAAGTTGATTCTAAAATTCATATGAAATTCCAAAGGACTCAGAACAGCCAAACCTATCTTGAAAAAGAAGGACAAAGTAGGAAGATTCATATGTCCCAATTTCAAAACTTAATACAAAACGATAACTAAGACAGTGTGCAATGCACAAGGACAGATGCATAGATCGATGGAATAAAATCATGTGTGTATTCTTAACTGATTTTCAACTAGGGTGTCAAGACCATTCAAAGAACAAATAGTCTTTTAAAGAAATGGTAATAGGACAACTGGATAGCGACATGCCAAAGAATAATTCGGATCCTTATACATCATATACAAAAATGAACTCAAAATTGATCAAAGACCTAATCATAAGAGCTAGATCTTTAAAACGTTAAGACTAAATATTCCTGACCTTGGATTTAGCTAAGCATTCTTAGAAATAACACGAAAAGCATGAGCAACAAAAGAAAAAACAATTTGAACTCCATTAACTTTAACTTTTGGTCCTCAATAGACAACATCAAGAAAGTGAAAAAGCAACACATAGAATGAGAAAAAATATTTGAAAATTATATATCTGATAAGAGATCTGTATCGAGAATATACAAAGAACTTTTATAATAAAAAAGACAACCCATTAAATAATAAGCAAAGGATCTGAATGGACATTTCTCCACAGAAGATATGCAAATTAACTAATCAACATATTAAAGATAATCAACATATCAAAGATGCTCAACTTCATTAGTCATCAGGTAATTACATGTCAAAACCACAGTGAAAAACTATTTCACATTCACCCATTATGATTGTTAGAATCAAAGACAGATAATAACAAGTGTTGGGGATAATATGGAAAAATCAGACCCCTTATACGCTCTGGTAAGAATGTAAAATGGAAGAGGCACTTTACACAACTGTCTAACAGTCCCAAATGATTAAATATAAGGTTACTATGTGATTGAGCAATTCCACTCCTAATACATTTTATTTCTTTTGGCTATATACCTAGGAGTGGAATTGCTTAATCACATGGTGATTAAGTTTAAATAAAGTTTCATTTAAGACTTTAAACAGAGTTTTTGTCCAATAAAAACTTGTACACAAGTATTAATTACATTATCCATAATAGCCAAAATGTGTAAACAAACAACCCAAATGTCCATTAACAGATAAATGGATAAACAAAAAGTGGCCCATCCATATAACGGAGTATCACTTGACCATAAAAAGGAATGAAGTACTGATATATGCTACAACATAGATGAACCTTGAAAGTATTATGCTAAGTCAAAGAAGCCCTTCACAAAAGACTACACAGTATATGACTCTATTTGTATGAAATATTCAGAACAGGCAAACCTACAGACACAAAGTGTATCAGTGGCTGCATAGGCAGTTACTTTTGGGGATGATGAAAATGTTCCGTAATTAGAGAGTGATGATGATTGTACAACCTTGTGAATATATTAAAAGTCATTGAACTCTATCCTTTAAATGGGTGAAATGTATGGTATGTGATCTACACCTCAATAAACTCTTATTATTTTGCTCTTTCTCCACCCATGAATCTATGAGGGCAAGTAAAAAAGAGACTATATCTGACCTACTTTATAACTATGATTTTATGGTCTTCCAATCACCAAGATGATACCACCTTTTAATTTTCCTATCCTTTCGCTCATTAAATATCCTGGACATACCCTAAATTTCTAAATTATTAATGAAAGTGAAAGCAAAGCCAAAGTAATCCAGGAAAATAAAAGAGGAAAAAAGTGATGTGAACATAACAAATTATCCTTTTCTACCTGGTATTCACCCCAAGCCTTTCCTCCTGTTTGCTAATTTTCTGTCATCAGAAAATAAGATTTCTAAAAAGGTATGTACCACAAGAGAGTAATAAAATTTGTTTAACTGTATTTTTTAAATGGGACAAAATCATTTTAATGTCTTTAAAAATTTATAATAATCTTTTTTTTTAAAGTTCTCCTTCCCTAATCCTTTCCATCAAATGTTATTATTTTAAGTCTTACCTCTGTATTTTCAGTTACCTCAGCTTCTGTCATAAGGTCTGTTAAAGCATAGATAAACCCAAGATCTAACCTGAGATCCATTTCTTGAATCAATACTTTGAAATACCTATATTACAAAGAAGAAAAGATGTTTTAAAAATCATCAGTTAACAACTGTATTACAAAAATTAGATGAGAAAAAAGTATGAGATCAATATTACAACTCTGAAACTTAGGACTACTTAGTTGACTAAATTTTAAAAAATCATGGAACACTGTTAATAACAGCAACAAAGTCAAAATATGAAAATGGCCATAAAGAGGAAATGGATAAGTAAACTGTCATACAGAGTCATAAAACAGAATATTACACATTAGTGATAATGAATAAACTATGGCTACATACAACAAAATGAATAAATTTTAATAAAAACGTTGAATGAACAAAAGCAAGTCCCAACATTTATTTCCAGTCTGAAACATTTTTCTAAAAATTAAAAAATTAAAACTAAAAGGCATAATGTTTAGGTACACATGCACAATAAAACTATATTTTAAACAGCAAGGAAATAAAGAGAGTTTATCTTGATAAGGAAGGGGAAACTAGATGGACATTATTACATAGACAGATGTTTCAGTCCATCCTCCATTTCTTGGAATGGGTAGTGAGTGAAGATGAAAATATTATTGTTTTCCTTTTTCAAAACAATATATGATTATAGACAACCGCAAACAAAAAACAAATACATATACAAGAGAATAAATATTCAAAATCCAGAAACAACTACTGGAAATACCTAGATGTATTTCATCCAGAGCCCCCCCCCACATTTTTTTTTTTTGAGACAGTCTCGTTCTGTCACCCAGGCTGGAGTGCAGTGGTATGATCTCAGCTCACTGCAAGATCTGCCTCCTGGGTTCAAGCGATTCTTGTGCCTCAGCCTCCTGAGTAGTTGGGACTCCAGGCACGTGCCACCACACCTGGCTAATTTTTGTATTTCTAGTAGAGATGGGGTTTCACCGTGTTGGCCAGGCTGGTCTTGAACTCCTGACCTCAAGTGATCCGCCCGTCTAGGTCTCCCAAAGTGCTGGGATTACAGACGTGAGCCACAACATTATAACAGATTTTTTAATTTGACCTTTACAATTAATATGCTTAAATCTTTGACTTGTCTAACATTTAAAGAGTATAAACAATTCATATATTTAAATCAAACATTAAATAAATATACAAGAAATGTATTAAGACACTTACTTAATACGTGATATCTGGGAATGTCCTGCAGATCTCATGACAATACTGACATCTGTAAAGGGCTTTGGTGCTGTAAAGGTTATAAACATAATTACTCCCATGATGCTTTAAGTAAAAAGTAGGCATTTTCTTCCAATATACACCACAATGGAAAATCATTTACTAAATATCAGTTAAAATTACTGATATTGGCAAGATCTATTACAATCTTAATTTCAGACTCCAGCATTGTTTTTAAAACTATCTAGAGTCACTCTGAAGATAATTAATTCTACAATTAGCGGTTTAGAAGTATGCATTAGAATCACCAGGGAAACACTCTGAAAACAGATTCTGGGGACTTGCTCCGGACCTCTAGGTGGAAGGGCTTAGGCGTTATACTGGCCAAAAAGCTTTTGAGTGAGTTATAAAGAGTATTCCCCGCAAGATAGTTTAGAGGTAGTAGTGTGGGGTGGAGGTAGGAAAGCAAGGGGAGAAGAAAGTTAAGTAGGGTCGTGAGGAGGGAAGAGAAAGTAGGGGGAAGAGGGATATGCAGGAAAGAAGAAAGGCAAAGGGAAAGAAAAGGGTAGAAAGGACTTGTCAGTTATTCTTATTTGGAGAACATAGGACAGTTTCTGCTGTTAGAAAACACTCTAGATTTGAACTTCCTTATTGTTCATTCAAAGGCTTTAAAGGTTTTTACATCACAGGTTTACAGATTATCTGCTTTTTAAATTAACGTTTCTAAAAATTTCAATATATGTTTCTAATGAATCTTTTCTTCAAGATTCACTCAAAATCTTATCAAAGTTAGTTGTGTACAGTACTTGCTGGTCCTTTTTCAAGCAGTTTAATTTTCCAATGATCCTATAAAAATTAAACCCAAGAATGGTTTTTCATATTTTTATAGTAAAGTAAATCAAACAGCTAATACAACTGCTTTTATGGAAATCTAAAAATAAAAACAAACCTGAATCCATGGTGACGGACTTTGGAGGTTTAACAGGATAAAACACAAAGGGAAACACAGCACCATGTATCTGATTTTGGATCTAAGAAAATAAAAACATGTCAGTATATTAATATGTCAATTATACAACCTGACCAGAATAACAGGATTTAAAAAATAAAAAGAATCAAAAAGTCTACCTAGCGCTGGCCAAGCGCGGTGGCTCATGCCTGTAAAATTCCAGCACTTCGGAAGGCCGAAGTGGGTGGATCATCTGGGGTCAGGAGTTTGAGACCAGCCTGGCCCATATGGTGAAACCCCATCTCTACTAAAAATACAAAAATTAGGGAGCCGTGGTGGCGCACACCTGTAATCTCAGCTACTCAGGAGGCTGAGGCAGGATAACTGCTTGAACCTGGCAGGCAGAGTTTGCAGTGAGCTGAGATTCTGCCACTGCACTCTAGCCTGGGCGACAGAGGGAGACTGTCTCAAAAAAAAAAAAAAAAGAAGTCTAGCACAACACTGAAACTGAATACTAGATAAAGCAGACTGTGGGAATAGATCTGGTTTCTCACTGTGTTCCTTTAGAATACAATTTTGCCTATATTTCCAGAAAGACTTGCCTGTATTCTGTAGATTTGAATTCTAAATGATGATTGATGTGCAGATGTGTTATATTCCACTTTTAATGCTGGAAGATAATTTCTTCGTAGAGCTATTACACGCGGCTGCAGAATTTTCATGTTATGACCAGTAGGTGTTAAGCGAACCTGAAAAATATGTCCCCCCAAGTGAAAACATTAATTTATCTATAAATGACTAGAATTAGAAATTCATACCAAAAACTTTTTAAAACAGTAAGCTAAATCTTTGTATTGGTTTAGATTTAGATCTTAATAACCCATGTCCATAAAATTCACATTTTCATATAATTCTTACGATGCTTCACTGTATCACTTTTTACATAAATGTACTAAAATTACCACAATAATAATGAATAAAGGAAAAATAAAATACTTAAAGTACATTGAAAAAACAAGACATTTTTAAGTTTCCTGCTAACCCAAAGAGCAGACGATTAGCATCTAGCATCCTAAAAGAAAGTTTTCTTTTCTTTTTTTTTGAGACAGAGTCTTGCTCTGTCACCCAGGCTGGAGCGCAGTGGGGCCATCTCGGTTCACTGCAACCTCCGCCTCCTGGGTTCAAGGGATTCTCATGCCTCAGCCTCCTGAGTAGCTGGGATTACAAGGTGCCTGCCACCATGCCTGGCTAATTTTTATATTTTTAGTAGAGACAGGGTTTGCCATGTTGGCAAGGCTGGTCTTGAACTCCTGACCTCAAGTAATCTGCCTTCCTTGGTCTCCCAAAATGCTGGAATTACAGGTGTGAGCCACTGCACCCAGTCTGATTTCTTAATATAGATAACCACCTCTTTAAAATATTTTATACAAGGTATGTATGACACGATTATTTTGTTTTATAAGGAAGCCAAACTTTCCTTACATTTCACTAGTGATTCACCGAACTACAACGGATACAAAATTAAAACTTCACATCAGTACTTAAAAATATTACCGGAATGTTAGTGTCCAACTCAATAACCTTATCTTCTGAAGGTGAAGATTCAGTATATTCCTTAAATTCTCTCTCTAACTTCTCAGTGTGCTTTACACTCATTGGCTTCCATCTTGCCTTCTTCTTGGGCTTTGTCTCCCAAACCACATCAGAACTTACATAAGAAAGCAAAGATCATAGTATTTAATACTAACTTATTAACATGTTTATTTTAACTGGTGTATTACATGAATTACAACACCTTCAGTAAAATTTTACAATAGCCTCAGTTACAAGTGAGCACGTTACAAATTTAAAAACATGAATTCATTCAACTACTACCTATTAAGCTACTACTCAGGCACTATTCTAGGGGTTAGGGCTGTCCGTATCAGTGAACATCTCTGTCATTCTGGAGCTTCATTTTAGTTGGGGAATGAAAATGAATAGTAAACAAAATAAATTAGTAAAATTTAATATGTAGGAGGTGAAAATGCTTTTGAAAGAAGAAAATGTAGACAGGGCAAGGGGGATCTGGAGAACTGGAATATGTAAAGTGGTGGGGTCTGCAATATTACAACAGAGTGGCCAACGGGGGACTCACTGAGAAAGTGAGATTTTGGCAACCTTAAAAGAGCTGAGAGAATTATCCAGCAGACAAAAGGAGGAAAACATTTCAGGTAGAGAGGCCTGCTAAAGCAAAAAACCTTAAGCAGGAGGCACACTTGCAGTATATGAAGAAGAGCAAGGAGGCTGGCATGTCAGAAATGCATTAGGAATAGAAAATAAAGTAAGACAGTGGGGGAGCAAATAATGTAAGGCCTTGTAGATCACTGTAAAGACTCTTGAGTTTTATTCTGAGTGATATGAGATACCACTGATCGGTTATAAGACAACTAGCAACATAATCTGACTTACATTTTGCTAAGAATATACTCTGTGTTGAAGTGGATGGAAAAAAAAGAGTGGAGTCAAGACTAGAAGCGAGAAAACTTGTTAGTTTACTACAGTAAACCAGATGAAAAATGGTGATGGCCCTGATGAGGCTATTGACAGTGAGATATTAGAAAAGTGGTCAGATCTGTGTGCCCTTTGAAGGTAGAACTAGCACAGAACTTCTTGATGAACTAGGTCTGGGGTGCAAGATAAAGAGAGGAATCAGACAATTTCAATATTTTTGGGCTGCATAACTAGAAGGAACTATTTTTGATTAACTCTGATTGGAAAGCAGGTTTTGGTAGAAGGAGAAAATAAAAAGTTTGGTATATACATATGAAGTTTAAGAAGCCTCTTAAATATCTGAACAGAGATTTTGCATGCACAGTTGGATATACGAAGTCTCAAGGTCAGATGACAGGTGACAGAAGACATACATAAGAGAGATATTCTGGGCAGTATTTGAAATCATAAAACTGAAATCCACAAGAGAAAAAGACCAGGTTTAAGAGCCTCAAGGCATTTGGCCAATGTAAGCAGTTGAGGGAAGACAAGGAACCAATGAATGAAAAACCAAGACAGTGAGGTATTCTGGAAGTCAAGTGAAAGACACTACATCAAGGAGGGATCTGTGTTAAATGTTATGAAGTAAAGACCGATAATTCTACACTGGATATGGCATTATGGAGGTCACTGATAATGCTGACCAAACCAGTTTCATGGTGTTTTGAAAGCAAAATCCTGTTTGGAGTGGTTAAAGAGAAAATGGATGAAAAAGAATTGGAGAACACAGGATATGTTAAGTTCCTTTGAAACAGACAGTACATTTGAGGAGTTTGGTTATAAATGCAAACAAAGAAATAAGCAACAGGTAGCAAGGAAAGTAGGTTCAAGAGAATTTTTTATGTTGAGAGAAGTAACACTGAAACAATTCAGTAGAGAGCCAAAAGCTGTTGACTTAGGAGAAATGAAGAAAAGGCCTGCTGGAACAATGTCCTCAGGTAGGTAGGAGGAAATGAAGTACAGTGCAAAAGTAGAGAAAAATCTGTTTAAACGGGAGCACATATATCTACTGCAAACTGTTGGGAGTATGTCAGTACAGCAAGTAGTATGCAAATACCAGTAGATAGGAAGCTGTGATACTAGGGGGTGAGATGGGTCTCTGGAAGTTTGCTTTTGACTGCTTCAATTTTTTCAGTGAAGTGGGATGCAAGGTAGTAAGCTGAGAGAATGGGGGTTTGAGAGGGGACAAAGTATAAAATAGTTATTTAGGATACAGAGTGTGAATGGAAGAAATCTAGTTGTACTGAAATTAAAATGCTGAAAGGCCTATAGACTTTATTCTGTTTAAATATTTAATTTTATTTAAGCATTCTATTTGTTTATTCCTTATAGAACTTATATTCATTTAATAAATAGAAAGGTAGAGACCACATATTATTCATCTTTGCATTAACATCACTTAGCTTAGAAGATAACACATAATAGGTCTAAAGGTCTTAAAAATCTATGGTGTATTTTATCTATTAAAATAGTAAAAACATTTTTTGAGAAAAAAAATCCTTAAGAAAATAGATTTTAATATTCCTTTTAAGATGGCACTGATTCGATTCAATAAGAGGTCAGGGGCACATATAGATTAATGTACACAGAAAACTAAATTTACATCTGTATCATATACGTTTATATATATTCAAGAATTTAACTCAAGTAAAGGATTAAAATTACATTATCCTGGTTATATAGAAGAAATATTCTCACATTAAGCACTAATATATGTAAATTAATTTAAACTTAACTGTTTATGAATAGGAATAATAAGGACATAAGGGAGAGACAAAATATTTAATGGTGATATCTTATATGAGAAATGATAAATACAGTGATTATTAGATCTTATTAGATCGTAAAGTGCCAAGGTCAAATGAGAAAGTGATTGTCTTTATGTTAATCCTCCAAAAGCTACAGCATATGTACCCTGAACTGTGCTAGATGGTAACAGAAAATGAACTAAGCATTTTGTGTGATATGCAAAACATACTTTTGGTAAGTTGAATAAATATAACTTTTTAGATAAGTGGAAGGATTAACATAAGGAGTTTATAAATTTGATTTCTGCCATATCTTTATTTCAAAAGGCAAAACATTCCCTCAAGCACAGTTAAAATTAGCATTACCACAGTGTCAATGAATAGTCAAAGCACAAAATTGAAACTAAATCATTTTAGATTTTACAACAATTTCTTAACAATTAGAAACTGATCATTTAAATGTATCCAAATTTTATGCATCTAACCTTGTGATGCCTATATAGGCTACTTCTTGCTTCGTGTAATTGTTGACAAGAGAAATTCCAACATCTTGTAATGCCACTGCAATTTCTTGCTCTGCTAACTCTGCTTTCTCACTTTCATATGTTACTTTAAATACCTTTGGATCTTCAGTGAATAAAATAATGCGTTGTAAACCTTCAAAGAATGAAACTAAATAAATAGTCTTTTTCCCCAAATCTATAGGCATCATCATATCCTAGAACAAAACCACCAAAAAACAAAAACAAAAACAAAAAATTAGAATTTGGTCCCAAAGAACATGAAATTTAGATTTTACATTTATAAAATGAGACTATTAATGGCACCTACTTCATGGGGTTAGTGGCAACTATGTGAATTAATATTTGTCGAATACTTGCAAATTTACATTACTGAAATCATTTGATGTTATCTTATATAAAGTTATTACTCATAAAGACAGGCCAGTTGTTTATTTTTTAAATTTAAACATTTTAATAAAATTGAATCTTCCTGTGTAGGCTAATCAGTAACACAAAGTATTTTTTTCTGCTGTATTCTAAGACTACAGCAATTCTAAGACTAAGAATACAGATATGTATTAAAAGTTGTTTCAGTCTGAAATTCACATTTCCTTTCATAGCTGAATCAAACAGGATAAAAAATATCTTATTTCTCAATTGCATGTTCTACAAAGCATGTATATTCATCATGAGGCTATTTCTGCAGGAATCTCACATAAATGTGCTGATATCAGGGTTTTGAGGGTCAATGACACGATAAACATAGCAAATTGTCATAATTAATATTCAGCCATTAATTTCTAGTTAATATTCTGATTTTCAGAAAATTTTACTGTATAGCATACATTCACGTTACAATATACAGAAATTAAAAACTGTGAGTTGTTACCATAAAATAATTATCTGGGATACTTACGTTACTTATAATACTTTCTAAGTATATATATGTATATCACTAAAACCACACTAAGAATCAAGAAAACTAACTTATTTCACTAGTCTTTCTATTATTTTACAGTGAATGTCTGATTTATCTTTATAAGCTTCAAACTATCACTATGATATAAATATGCAAAGTACTAATCAATAGATGAAATGAATAAGACTATTTTTGTATCAAAGTACAATTTTTTTCCCTGAATAAATCTAATAGTCATGAATTTTTAAAACTTAAAGTTAGGCCACTTATAGGCAATCCTCTTAAATACAATGTAAACAACACCCACACCAGACTCCTCAACAGCAGCACTGAAAGACAATGAGAAAATACCACCTACTGATAGGCAGGAAGAAAAAATCACTAGTGGTGAGAAAAAAAAAAAATAAGGAGTCAAATTAAGATGAATTTTGAAGGACAAAAAACTTTAAAAAATGTTCTGGAAGTATTTAAAATGTTACTGGAAAATAGATGCGCATAACTTGATCATCATAGTTTGCCACTCAGAAATAAATTTGTTTTAGTTCACTCAGTGGATCCTAAAATGTTCCTTCTAGAAGCTAAATCTACCTAGTATGATTGTCAAGGCAGAGAACATATTTGCTTTTCAGGTGAATGCTGAAAGCACTTCTCTAAACACAACTTTACTCTTTATAACACAGTAGAAGCAAATGATGTAAACAAAATAAGACTATTTCTGTTTTGAAATATTTTTGGTTAAGTCAATACTTAAATACTATTTTGAAGATTTTTGGCAGCTTTTTAGAAGCGTGGCCACAAACAGTCCTTAAAACTAGGAAGGCTGAAAATCAAATACCATTTTTTTTTTTTTTTTTTTTGAGATGGAGTCTCGCTCTGTCACCAGGCTGGAGTGCAGTGGCACAACCTTGGCTCACTGCAACCTCCGCCTCCAGGGTTCAACTGATTCTTCTGCCTCAGCCTCCTTAGTAGTTGGGACTATAGGCACCTGCCACCATGCCCGGTTAATTTTTGTATTTTTAGTAGAGACGGGGTTTTACCATGTTGGCCAGGCTGGTCACAAACTCCTGCCCTGGTGATCTGCTTGCCTTGGCCTCCCAAAGTTAATTTTTGTATTTTTAGGAGAGACAGGGTTTCACCATATTGGCCAGGCTGATCTCGAACTCATGGTTCACCTCGGCCTCCCCAAAGTGCTGGGATTACAGGCCTGAGCCACCACGCCCGGCCCACATACCTTTTTTAAAAAAGGCTGATGGGAACCCATAATAACCCAATACTTACATCCTTTTGTGTTACTTCACCATGGCTTTTTCTACATCTCCACTTCAGCCTTCTAGAGCCCACTGGATCAGCCCATGTATAAAACACTGCTTTTCCAGGAGGGAGGGAATCTTCTATTTCACTGAGAGAACTGACATAAGTAGCAAAAATATGCATTAAATTAAATGCAAGTACATTAATAGATTTTTAAAAACCTAAAATAATACTTCATTAATTCTTAGTTCACTAATTGAGATCTGTGATAGTTTTGATTAAAACAAGGCTGAAATTTTTACCTTATAGAATTAAAAAAGGGTTCACTAATGAATATTTCTCATTATTTTCCCACTTAGAAAATACATGTTCTACTTAGGAAATAAAGGTCTTCAAGTCTTTAAAACTGTTTTGTCAATTTTTAAATAACAATTAATTATGGAAAATTATTTCCAACTACTTTACTCTATTTATACAAATTCTAAGAGAATTTAATTGGTAACTCTTTCCTAAGTATTGGTCTTACTAGAGCAAAAACAAAGTAACTAAATTAGTCTTTAAAATCACAAAACGTGAAATACACATCTAAGAAATTCAACTGACTCACAAAAAGATGCTCAGAAAGAAAAAAAACATTACAAAAGTTATACACCAAACAAGTAATAAAATATAGCTCTTCTGAGCAGAAGAAGGAATTAAATCTGCAGATTAAAAGACTTCACTGGGCCAGGCGCAGTGGCTCACGCCTGTAATCCCACCATTTTGGGAGGCTGAGGCGGGCAGATCACAAGGTCAGGAGATCAAGACCATCCTGGCTAATACGGTGAAACCCTGTCTCTACTAAAAATAGAAAAAATTAGCCGGGTGTGGTGGCGGGCACCTGTAGTCCCAGATAACTCGGGAGACTGAGGCAGGAGTATGGTGTGAAACCAGAAGGCAGAGCTTGCAGTGAGCCGAGATGGCGCCACTGCACTCCAGCCTGGGCAGCAGAGCGAGACTCCGTCTCAGAAAAAAAAAAAAAAAAAAGACTTCACTGGGTATCAGACATTAATGAAAACAGTATCATTCTAGACATATATTTGTAAGAAAATGGGGGGAAAAAAACCCTAACACATATCTAAGAAAATCACAGTCACTCGCAAGAAAATAAAAATGCTCCTCTCACAGTTCAATGACGTTTAAAGTCAAAAAACAATGGCACACTATCTACACAATTTTGAGAAAAATGTTATCACTTAAAATTTTATGTCAAATTGTCATAAATTTGTAAGAATAAGACATTTCAAACAAGCAATAGCATAACACTACCCACAGATCTTTACTAAAAAAAAAAACTCAAGACTTTTTCCAGCCAAGCTAGAGACAAACTCAAAATAACATTTTAACAACTAGGATATAGAAATATTGAAGAACCCATAGTGAACAACTAAACCAGTTTAAGAAAGTCTTTTTTTGTTAAAACATTAAAATCAACGCAAATACCAAAAGGGCCTTGAATCAAATAATACATATTTTGAAAAGCTAACCATTTTATATTAATCTGGTTGAAAAAATCCCAAATTACATTCACAAGAAAGTAAGAATTTGGAAAGAGGTGGAAGAAAAGGTAAAAAAGCATTACAATTTTTTATGGCTAAGCTAGCAGATACTGTTTCAATCTTAAAATTGATTTTAAATGTATCAAAACCTTCAATAACAAAAAAGGAATTATCCATAACTGAAACATAATACGTATTTTCAAAAAAATCATTAGAAGAAAATATTTACAAAAAATATGGTAAGGAATTATAAATTAGTTTTTACAATGATTACAAATGGGTTGAAGATCATTATCAGAAGATAAACTGAGCTGGGCACGGTGGCTCATGCCTGCAATCCCAGCACTTTGGGAGGTTGCGGCAGGCAGATCACCTGAGGTCAGGTGTTCGAGACCAGCCAGCCAACACGGCGAAACCTTGTCTCTACTATAAATACGAAAATTAGCCGGGCACAGTGGCGCACACCTGTAATCCCAGCTACTTAGGAGGCTGAGGCAGTAGAATTGTTCAAACCTGGGAGGCAGAGGTTTCAGTGAGCTGAGATCGCACCTCTGCACTCCAGACTGGGCGAAAGGGCAAAATTCCATCTCAGAAAACAAACAAACAAAAAAAGAAGATAAACGGATTCTAAAATTATACCAGTTGAAATAAAAATTCTGAACAATTAAGTATTATTTAACTGTAGAGCATCTAAATGATGGAATATCATTCATTCAGTAAAAATCATGCTTTGCAGGGACACAAAGAAGGGAACAGCAGACATGGGGAGCCTACTTGAGGGTGGAGAGTAAAAGGAGGCTGAGAATCGAAAAACTACCTATTGGGTACCATGCTTATTACCTGGGTAACGAAACAATCTGTATACCAAAACCCCGTGACATGCAATTTACCCACGTAACAAACCTGCACATATATCCCCTGAACCTATAATAAAAGTTAGAAAGAAAAAAAAATTGTGCTTTGAAACAAATTTATATGCTCACAATAGCTGTCAAATATGAGAGATACATAAGGAAGGAAGAAAGTGAGGGAGGGAGAGAACAAAGGAGGAAGGAAAGGAGAGGAAAAGGAATGAACCAAAATGTTGACAGTATTAGGATTTCAGGGATTATGGTCCTCTTTCACATTTTTTTTCTATAGTATTTTTTTAATAGTAATTTAACAACTATTACTTTTATATGCAGGAAATAATATCTATATTTTTTAAAAAGCCAAGAGACAGAAATGTGGAGGAGAAAACAAAATCATAGTCTTCATTTCTCCATGAAAAAAAAAAATCAAATGTAAATGTGATTAGCAAATAAATTTGGTTTAAAAATACTTAAAACTGCTTCTAATTCACACAAATTTTAATCTGTTTAATTCACTGCAGAGTATTCCTTATGCAAAAATGTACTGGGCTATCTGGGACAGGCAATGAAAATTCCAAGAAAAGGGAAACTAACCATAGTTTAGTAGACTATTAACTATCTGTGTGTACACATCTCAAACTCACAAGAAAATAACACAATGTGATGAATGCTGTAATCTACATATGTAAAGGTGCTATCAAAAACTGGGGTACTTAGATTAAGGTGGCAAGGGAAGGGATCACATAGAATGGCATTTTTCTTTTTTTTTTTTTTTTTTAAGTTCCAGAATACGTGTACAGAACGTGCAGGCTTGTTACACAGGTAAATGTACTCCATGGTGGTTTGCTGTACCTACCAACCCATCACCTAGGTATTAAGCCCCACACGCATTAGCTATTTATCCTGATGCTCTCCCTCCTGCCGTGACCCCAACAGGCCCCAGTGTGTGTTGTTCCTCTCCCTGTGTCCATGTGTTCTCATTGTTTAGCTCCCACTTATAAGTGGGAACGGTTTTCTGTTCTTGTTGCTGAGGATAATGGCTTCTAGCTCCATCCATATCCCTGCAAAGGAATAATCTCGTTCCTTTTTATGGCTGCATAGTATCCATGGTGTATATGTACAACATTTTCCTCATCCAGTCTATCAGTGATGGGCATTTGGGTTGATTCTATGTCTTTGCTATTGTGAATAGTGCTGCAAGGAACAAGTGCGTGCATCTATCTTTATAAGAGAATGATTTCTATTCCTTTGAGTACATACCCAGTAATGGGACTGACTGCTGGGTCAAATGGTATTTCGGATTCTAGGTCTTTGAGGAATCACCACACTGTCGTCCACAATGGTTGAACTAATTTACATTTCCAGCAACAGTGTAAAAGCGTTCCTATTTCTCCACAGCCTTGCCATCATCTGTTGTTTCTTGACTTTTAAATAATTACAGAATGGCATTTTTCTAGCTGAAAGAAACACCTATTCAGGTAAAAACCCACGGAAAGACCTAGAGCACTGAGGAAACAAAAACTTCACTTTGTATAGGGTAAGATTTAGGCCACAGAAAGACAAATTTTTAGAAAGGCAGCCTAGAAGTATATTTTTAAAGAAATGGGTAAAAAAAGAAAAACTTGAAAGAGAGATACGATTATATTTCTTATTTTAGAAAATTCATTCTAGTAGAAAGTGGGAGATTTACTAGAGATAAGACTAGATATATAGAGACAGATTAAAAATCTACTCAAATATAGCTGGGTATGGTGGCACATGCCTGTAAACCCAGCTACTTGGGAGGCTGAGGCACGAAAATCAGTTGAGCCGGAAGGTGGAGGTTCCAGTGAGCCTGGATCACACCACTGCACTCCAGCCTGGGCAACTGACTGAGACAGTGTCTCAAAACAAAACAAAACAAAAAACTCTACTCAAATAAAACAAAACAAAATAATACACAAAAAATCTACTCAAATAGTTAAGAAATGGAGGGTTACTGAACTAGGATAATGACAGCGGAGATTACATAAGAAGGGAATATTTATTTAAAAGTTAAAGTTTAACAAACAAATGGGAACACATCTCATGCTCATGGAGGGGTAGACTCAATATTGTGAAAATGACCATACTGCCATAAGCAATCTACAGATTCAATGCAATTCCCATCAAAATACCATCATCATTCTTCACAGAACTAGAAAAAAAATCCTAAAATTCATATGGAACCATAAAAGGAGCCTTCATAACCAAAGCAGTACTAAGCAAAAAGGACAAACCTGGGGGCATCACATTATATGACTTCAAAGTATACTACAATGCCTATAGTCACCAAAACAGCATGGTACTGCTATAAAAACAGGAATGTAGACCAACGGAACAGAATAGAGAAACCAGAAATAAAGTTAAATACTTAGAGCCAATTATCTTCAACAAAACAAACAAAAACACCAAGTAGGGAAAGGACACCCTATTATAGTGAAGGGACTAGATGTGAAGGGACCAGTCTGGTCAGGGCCTAAGATAGAGTTGACTTAATAGTTTACAGACAAGGCTCATTTTTCATTCTTGTTCTTTTAGTTCTTTTGTTTCCAGATTCTTTTGTCCAGTCTTCTTTCTGGTACCTTGACTATCTCCTACTCTGGGAGATCATCAAGTGCTAGGATCGTGGGCAAGCCACATGTAGAAGAATAAAATTGGATTCTCATCTCTCACCTTATACAAAAATCAACTCAAGATGGATCAAAGACTTAAATGTAGGACCTGGAACCATAAAAATTCCAGAAGATAATTTTGGAAAAACTCTTCTAGACATTGGCTTTGGCAAAGAGTTCATGACCAAGAACCCAAAAGCAAATGCAACAAAATAAAAATAGATGGGACCTAATTAAACTAAAAACCTTCTGCACAGCAAATAATCAGCAAAGAGACAACCACAGAATGGGAGAATATCTGCAAACTATACATCTGACAAAGGACTAATATCCAGAATCTGTAAGGATCTCAAACAAATCAGCAAGGAAAAAAAAAACACACAATAATCCCATCAAAAAGTGGGCTAAGGTCATGAATAGACAATTCTCTAAGAAGATACACAAATGGCCAACAAACATATATAAAAAAGCTCAGCATCACTAATTATGAGGGAAATGCAAATTAAAACCACAATGAGATGCCACCTTACTCCTGCAAGAATGATCATAATTTAAAAAAAAAAAATAGATGTTGACATGGATGTGGTGAAAAGGGAACACTTTCACACTGCTGGTGGGAAGGTAAACTAGCACAACCACTATGAAAAACAGTATGGAGATTCCTTAAAAAACTAAAACTAAAAGTAGAACTACCATTTGATCCAGCAATCCCAGTACTGGGTATCCACTCAAAGGAAAAGAAGTTATTATACTAAAAAGACACTTGCACACACATGGTTAGAAACAATTTATCATTTTTATAATGTGGATGATTAAGAAAACAGGCATTCCTCTTTCTTAACATCTTAAATAGATGAGAGAATGCTACCCAAAACGACTTTTAGGTACTTGCTAGTCCAGCCCTGTGGTCTTTACGCAATGTCTGTTTGATTTTAATCAATGATAAGAAGTTGTACAGTTAGCAGTGGAAAGTGTAAGTGCAATGATAAATATGTGCTTGTTGAAAAGTAACAGGTGAAAATAAAGAAAGCAAACAAACTAAATTCAAGACAACCTGGAACTACTAAGTACAAGATCAGAAACTTGCATAAGCTGTAGTAGCATTAAGAAGATATGGTATCACAGCAAATTAAAATGAATGATGTTTAAGAGTAGTCCTAAACCATGAAGATTCAATTATAGCCTTTAAGGAGGCAGTCCTTTCCCCCAGACACCTCAACAAGAAGGTACCTACTGTTTGAAAAAAGAAAATCTGAAATTTTACATATTTACACTATATTGAATAGACAAAATTCAGACTCACAACAAACTCTGACAGTCCTCATCAGAGTCAACAATGAACAAGCTTTTGCCACACTTGCTTCACCTCTTCCATTTTTCTTTCTTTGAAGCATTTCAAAATAAACTGTAGACATCGTCAGTTTTACCCCTACATACTTCAAATACATTTTTTAATGGAACATCGTTTTATATAGCTACAATGCTATTATCAGTGTTTATATTCTTAAGAAATTATCATAAAAACCATGCCTCATCATCTAGACTTACACCATCAAGAGTTACTGTATTTGTGATAATCTTACCTTTGATTGTATTGAACAAGTTCATTCTTTGTGTGATTTATTAAGAGGAATGTAGCTGCTCCATCATGATAATCTAAAAATGTAATAACTGTAGAATGCTCAGCCAAATTCACTTCTGCTATAATACCTCCAAGCTAGAAGAAAGAAAAAGAAAACATTTTTAATATAATCATTTTCCCAAGAATATTAACTAATAACATTTAAGAACAGACTACTCATAACTTGATAATTTAATTTTTGGGATGATTGAGAAAACAATTCAGAATTTTGTATTGCATTTCTGGAAATCTATAATCTCAATCACTGTATTACAGACAGATGACATTCCAGATGTGGTATATTCTAGTATTCCAGGCATTCCAACTAACTTTTTTTTTTTTTTTTTTTTTTTTTTTTGAGACGGAGTCTCGTTCTGTCACCCAGGCTGGAGTGCAGTGGCCGGATCTCAGCTCACTGCAAGCTCCGCCTCCCGGGTTTACGCCATTCTCCTGCCTCAGCCTCCCGAGTAGCTGGGACTACAGGCACCCGCCACCTCGCCCGGCTAGTTTTTTGTATTTTTTAGTAGAGACGGGGTTTCACTGTGTTAGCCAGGATGGTCTCGATCTCCTGACCTCGTGATCCGCCCGTCTCGGCCTCCCAAAGTGCTGGGATTACAGGCTTGAACCACCGCGCCCGGCCCCAACTAACTTTTTATATAACAATTAAATTATCTTAGATCTCTGTTTCCTTTTACAAAAAGAAATGTTTGTTCATTTTTGGGGAAAGAGGAAAAATCAACAGAAGTAATTATTTGATACAAAAAATAAATAAAATACCAGTCAGTATATTTTAGCTTTTCTAATGATATATGCCAAAAACACATACCACACACACACACACACAAACAAAACCACTTACCTCGTTATCCAGACGCAATAGAATACAATTTTCTTGCTTGTTAAAATATATCCTTTTGGGAGGATCTTCACTCCCTTCAACTTGAATAAGAAGTTTACTAGAAGCATCCTCAGGCCAAAAGGGGATACACTAAAATATACATTATATATGTTTATAAAAATAAACAGATTTCACCATAAATACACAAATCATCTTAATATTCCCATCAGAGTACACTTAAACTTTAAAAAATCTCTTTTAACACTGCTCTAGTTATTGCGTTGCTTAAACAGCTGTAAACTTTCAACTTGAAGATGGGTTGTCACTTGTCAGCACTATGCACTCAAGAAGCAGTGGATAGCAAATTGAAGAACTATGGTAAGTGAACTGCTGGCGAGAAAAGAGACTTTAATGTGGTCATGATCTTACAGAGAAGGGTTGAAAAATCAGCAAGAAACCTGAGCTGAGAACTGGGACACAGATCAGGTTTAAAACAAGTGTACCTTCAGTTACTAAAAATCAAAATCAGGTATGAACGTTGGAAATTAGGCAGAAGTCAAAGTACACAAAAATGGTAAGTCAGAACATATATTTACATATGTAACAAACCTGCACGTTATGCACATGTACCCTACAACTTAAAGTATAATAATAATAAATAAATTTTAAAAAAATTAAAAAAATAAAAAAAAAAGAACATATATTAAATCTAGCATCTGGTTATCAAATAAGGGTAAAAAAGTAAAAGTAGTATTCAAAGTTCAGAGTAGGAAGGAAGTTCGGAATTTTACGAAATAACTTCAACATGAGTGATCTGGAAACCAAACTAAAAGAACAGGAGATAATCAAGGTAACAGAAAGAAGACTGGACAAAAGAATCTAGAAATTGAGCTAAAAGAACAAGAATGAAGAACAGCCTTGTCTGTAAGCTATTAAGTCAACTCCTGACCAGACTGATCCTTTCATATATTTCAGTGAGACTGCTCATGTGTGATACCTGATCATCATTACATGACTTGAGGACAATGTAGCAGAACCTGGTTGTTATAGCTAAGTATCTTAGCTTGTTAAAGACAGTTTTATTCAACCATAAAATGGAATTAATGGAACGAGATATGAGACATGCTTAGGAATATAACCTGACTGTGCACAGCCAGGGCACTGCAGTCTTAAGGTTTCAAGCAACCCTGTCCCAAAGCTTTTACCCATGTCTGCATGCCTAGCCCAGGCACTTCATTTGGAGGCTCTTTATGAGAGCTTTGCGGCAGAGGCCTTCCTTGGGAGCTCCTGCAGGACCTCTTTATCAGGGAGACAGGTAGAGCCTGAGCTGAGAACTGGGACACAGATGATCAGTTTAAAACAAGGGTATGGTCACTTCACAAAAAGTGAAGACACTTTTTGTCTACTCTCAGTGCTCATTGCTAGCTCCTCCCCTTTGTCCTACTCCATCCCCCAGGTCCATAAAACTGCTGGACACTGTTCAAGGTTTCATAGATAGTGAGACAAGCCCCATGTCTTGTGCTGATCCACTTGACCCTTGTCCAATGCCATTCCAGAATAGGTGGTAACTGTGCTTTCTCTGATTTGGCCTCCTGCTTACACAGGTTGAGTATCCCCTGTTCGAGATGCTTGGTACCAGAAGTGTTTCAGATTCTGGACTTCTTTTGGATTTTGGAATATTTGCATATATATAATGAGATATCTTGGGGATGGTACCTAAGTCTAAACATAAAATTCATTTATGTTTCACATTCACCTTATACACATAGCCCAAAAGTAATTTTATACTATATTTAAATAATTGTGTGCATGAAACAAAGTTTGTACATATTGTACCATCAGAAAGAGAATATGTCACTATCTTAACCACCCATGTTGACAATCTATGGCTGTGTGGCATCACCATCATTCCTGACTCTCAATTTGTGTTACCAATAAACAATCATTTTCTTACACTTACTCACACATAAGTACTTAACAGTTAAAAAAAAAAATGACAGTTAAGAAAGTGAAAAAAATAAAGTGTTAGGTGTAGAATTTTTCACTTGTGGCATCATGTTGGCACTTGAAAAGTTCTGGATTTTGGAATATTTCGAACTTTGGAGCATTTTTGATTTCATATTTTCAGATTAAGGATGCTCAATCTTTACTATCACAGTAAGTGATTAAAGGTTTGACTGTTACTTTCATTGTGGCTTGTCTTAATCAGCTACTCCAACACCTGGCAGCTCAGCTCTCTCCTCCTAAGCTGAGCTCTTGACAATTGCTAACTTTCTCATTTCCTCGAAGTCATTGTTCAAATGTGACTCCAATGAGTCCCATCCTAACCACTTTACATAAAATTAGAGACCACCCCTGGCTCTCGAACTCTTAATATCCCTTATCCTACATTAGACTTGTCACTTTGAAACATACTATATACTAATTGATTATGGTATTATTAATGTTTCCCCCTTATACCCACTGAAATGTAAACTACATAAAGATGGGAACTTGTGCCTTTAAATAGTATATTGCGAGTCACATAAAAATAAACAATATTTGTTGAAATAATGAATAGACTTGAAAAAAGGTGAAATTTCTGGGAATAAGAACTATAATTATTCAAATACTCAGTTGAAGACTTACATAGTAGTTCAGACACAGCAAAAGTAAAAAAAATTGAAAGATGTATATGTAGAACTTACCCAGAATGAAGCAAAGAGAGTTGGAAAATATAAAAGAGCTATTAAGAGACATGGAGGATAGAGTATGAAAGTCCAACATGTCTGATTAAAAGGCTTAGATGGAAAAAATGGAAGAACGGAGGAGAGGCAATATTTAAAGAGACAGTAGTAGCAAATTTTACAGAAAGCATGAAATACTTTAATCCACAGATCTAGGAGTAAAGCACCTCAAGCAGGGTAAATAAAAGGAAACCACATATAGACATATAGCAGCGTGACCACAGAACATCAAAGACAAAGAGAAGAAAGACTGTGAAGGCAGCCAGAGAGATCGATCGATCTATCTATCTATCTATCTATCTATCTATCTATCTATCTATCTATCTATCTATCTTTCTCCTCTTCTCTTCTCTTCATCTATCTATCTATCTATCTATCTATCTATCTATCTATCTATCTATCTATCTTTCTCCTCTTCTCTTCTCTTCTTCTCTCACTCTCTCTCTTTCACAATTGCAAGATTTAATAGAATGAAAACAGAGCTCCCATAAAATGGGAGGGGACCCAAAGGGGGTTGCCATTGCCCCATGGAACGCCTGGGTTTATATCCTGATCACTGTCCCTCTCGCTGTGCTCCAGCCAGAGAGATTTTTCTAGAGACACTGATGGTATTTACCTTCAAAACCAGCCCTGGCCAGGCGCGGTGGCTCACGCCTGTAATCCCAACACTTTGGGAGGCCGAGACGGGCGGATCACGAGGTCAGGAGATCGAGACCATCCTGGCTAACACAGTGAAACCCCGTCTCTACTAAAAAATACAAAAAACTAGCCGGGCGAGGTGGCGGGTGCCTGTAGTCCCAGCTACTCGGGAGGCTGAGGCAGGAGAATGGCGTAAATCCGGGAGGCGGAGCTTGCAGTGAGCTGAGATCTGGCCACTGCACTCCAGCCTGGGCCACAGAGCGAGACTCTGCCTCAAAAAAAAAAAAAAAATTAAATTAAAAAACCAGCCCTAAAGGAAATGCTAAAGAATATACTTCAAGAATAATCCCAAAAAGGATGGTTTTATATGCAAAAAGGAATAATGAATAGAAACAGCAACACTTCTCTAATCCTAACTTTTAGAATAAAAGTTCTTCAAAAATAAAATATTCCATCAACCTCTGTCAGTCATTCAGAAAACTCTAATTCAAAGGTTTAATGATGGCACAGAATCAACATTTCTTCTAAGTTACTACTCTCCTCAAATAACTAGAGAAGAGTCTGGCTTAACCTACTCTCTGAAGGCATTCCTAATAGCTTCCTAGAGAGAATAAATAATTTCCGTCTCTTTGATGCATTTATACCTTATCTAGTCTTTGA